>NC_139944.1:44023746-44248746 GCF_963454915.1 Gymnoscopelus microlampas
ACAAAGACACACGACACGCACGCTACAAAGACACACCCCACGCACGCTACAAAGACACACCACACGCACGCTACAAAGACACACCACACGCACGCTACAAAGACACACCACACGCACGCTACAAAGACACACCACACGCACGCTCCAAATACACACCCCACGCACGCTCCAAATACACACCACACGCACGCTACAAAGACACACGACACGCACGCTACAAAGACACACCCCACACACGCTACAAAGACACACCACACGCACGCTACAAAGACACACCACACGCACGCTACAAAGACACACCACACGCACGCTACAAAGACACACCACACGCATGCTACAAAGACACACCACACGCACGCTACAAAGACACACCACACGCACGCTACAAAGACACACCACACGCACGCTACAAAGACACACGACACGCACGCTACAAAGACACACGACACGCACGCTACAAAGACACACCACACGCACGCTACAAAGACACATCACACGCACGCTACAAAGACACACGACACGCACGCTACAAAGACACACCACACGCACGCTACAAAGACACACCACACGCACGCTACAAAGACACACCACACGCACGCTACAAAGACACACCACACGCACGCTACAAAGACACACCACACGCACGCTACAAAGACACACCACACGCACGCTACAAAGACACACGACACGCACGCTACAAAGACACACCACACGCACGCTACAAAGACACACCACACGCACGCTACAAAGACACACCACACGCACGCTACAAAGACACACGACACGCACGCTACAAAGATACACGACACGCACGCTACAAAGACACACACGACACGCACGCTCCAAATACACACCCCACGCACGCTCCAAATACACACCCCACGCACGCTCCAAATACACACCCCACGCACGCTCCAAATACACACCCCACGCACGCTCCAAATACACACCCCACGCACGCTCCAAATACACACCCCACGCACGCTCCAAATACACACCACACGCACGCTACAAAGACACACGACACGCACGCTACAAAGACACACCCCACGCACGCTACAAAGACACACCACACGCACGCTACAAAGACACACCCCACGCACGCTACAAAGACACACCACACGCACGCTACAAAGACACACCACACGCACGCTACAAAGACACACGACACGCACGCTACAAAGACACACGACACGCACGCTACAAAGACACACGACACGCACGCTACAAAGACACACGACACGCACGCTACAAAGACACACCACACGCACGCTACAAAGACACACCACACGCACGCTACAAAGACACACGACACGCACGCTACAAAGACACACCACACGCACGCTACAAAGACACACCACACGCACGCTACAAAGACACACCACACGCACGCTACAAAGACACACCACACGCACGCTACAAAGACACACCACACGCACGCTACAAAGACACACCAAACGCACGCTACAAAGACAAACGACACGCACGCTACAAAGACACACCACACGCACGCTACAAAGACACACCACACGCACGCTACAAAGACACACCAGACGCACGCTACAAAGACACACCACACGCACGCTACAAAGACACACCACACGCACGCTACAAAGACACACCACACGCACGCTACAAAGACACACCACACGCACGCTACAAAGACACACGACACGCACGCTACAAAGACACACGACACGCACGCTACAAAGACAAACCACACGCACGCTACAAAGACAAACCACACGCACGCTACAAAGACACACCACACGCACGCTACAAAGACACACCACACGCACGATACAAAGACACACCACACGCACGCTACAAAGACACACCACACGCACGCTACAAAGACACACCACACGCACGCTACAAAGACACACGACACGCACGCTACAAAGACACACCACACGCACGCTACAAAGACACACCACACGCACGCTACAAAGACAAACGACACGCACGCTACAAAGACACACCACACGCACGCTACAAAGACACACCACACGCACGCTACAAAGACACACCACAAGCACGCTACAAAGACACACCACACGCACGCTACAAAGACACACCACACGCACGCTACAAAGACACACCACACGCACGCTCCAAAGACACACCCCACGCACGCTCCAAATACCCACCCCACGCACGCTCCAAATACCCACCCCACGCACGCTCCAAATACCCACCCCACGCACGCTCCAAATACCCACCCCACGCACGCTCCAAATACCCACCCCACGCACGCTCCAAATACCCACCCCACGCACGCTCCAAATACCCACCCCACGCACGCTCCAAATACCCACCCCACGCACGCTCCAAATACCCACCCCACGCACGCTCCAAATACCCACCCCACGCACGCTCCAAATACCCACCCCACGCACGCTCCAAATACCCACCCCACGCACGCTCCAAATACCCACCCCACGCACGCTCCAAATACACATGCCACGCACGCTCCAAATACACACCCCACGCACGCTCCAAATACCCACCCCACCACGCTCCAAATACACACCCCACGCACGCTCCAAATACACACCCCACGCACGCTCCAAATACACACCCCACGCACGCTCCAAATACACACCCCACGCACGCTCCAAATACACACCCCACGCACGCTCCAAATACACACCCCACGCACGCTCCAAATACACACCCCACGCACGCTCCAAATACACACCCCACGCACGCTCCAAATACACACCCCACGCACGCTCCAAATACACACCCCACGCACGCTCCAAATACACACCCAACGCACGCTCCAAATACCCACCCCACGCACGCTCCAAATACCCACCCCACGCACGCTCCAATTACCCACCCCACGCACGCTCCAAATACCCACCCCACGCACGCTCCAAATACCCACCCCACTCACGCTCCAAATACCCACCCCACGCACGCTCCAAATACCCACCCCACGCACGCTCCAAATACCCACCCCACGCACGCTCCAAATACCCACCCCACGCACGCTCCAAATACCCACCCCACGCACGCTCCAAATACCCACCCCACGCACGCTCCAAATACCCACCCCACGCACGCTCCAAATACCCACCCCACGCACGCTCCAAATACCCACCCCACGCACGCTCCAAATACCCACCCCACGCACGCTCCAAATACCCAACCCACGCACGCTCCAAATACCCACCCCACGCACGCTCCAGATACCCACCCCACGCACGCTCCAAATACCCACCCCACGCACGCTCCAAATACCCACCCCACGCACGCTCCAAATACCCACCCCACGCACGCTCCAAATACACACCCCACGCACGCTCCAAATACACACCCCACGCACGCTCCAAATAAACACCCCACGCACGCTCCAAATACACACCCCACGCACGCTCCAAATACACACCCCACGCACGCTCCAAATACACACCCCACGCACGCTCCAAATACACACCCCACGCACGCTCCAAATACACACCCCACGCACGCTCCAAATACACACCCCACGCACGCTCCAAATACACACCCCACGCACGCTCCAAATACACACCCCACGCACGCTCCAAATACACACCCCACGCACGCTCCAAATACACACCCCACGCACGCTCCAAATACACACCCCACGCACGCTCCAAATACACACCCCACGCACGCTCCAAATACACACCCCACGCACGCTCCAAATACACACCCCACGCACGCTCCAAATACACACCCCACGCACGCTCCAAATACACACCCCACGCACGCTCCAAATACCCACCCCACGCACGCTCCAAATACACACCCCACGCACGCTCCAAATACACACCCCACGCACGCTCCAAATACACACCCCACGCACGCTCCAAATACACACCCCACGCACGCTCCAAATACACACCCCACGCACGCTCCAAATACACACCCCACGCACGCTCCAAATACACACCCCACGCACGCTCCAAATACACACCCCACGCACGCTCCAAATACACACCCCACGCACGCTCCAAATACACACCCCACGCACGCTCCAAATACACACCCCACGCACGCTCCAAATACACACCCCACGCACGCTCCAAATACACACCCCATGCACGCTCCAAATACACACCCCACGCACGCTCCAAATACACACCCCACGCACGCTACAAAGACACACGACACGCACGCTACAAAGACACACCCCACGCACGCTACAAAGACACACCACACGCACGCTACAAAGACACACCACACGCACGCTACAAAGACACACCACACGCACGCTACAAAGACACACCACACGCACGCTCCAAATACACACCCCACGCACGCTCCAAATACACACCACACGCACGCTACAAAGACACACGACACGCACGCTACAAAGACACACCCCACGCACGCTACAAAGACACACCACACGCACGCTACAAAGACACACCACACGCACGCTACAAAGACACACCACACGCACGCTACAAAGACACACCACACGCACGCTACAAAGACACACCACACGCACGCTACAAAGACACACCACACGCACGCTACAAAGACACACCACACGCACGCTACAAAGACACACCACACGCACGCTACAAAGACACACCACACGCACGCTACAAAGACACACCACACGCACGCTACAAAGACACACCACACGCACGCTACAAAGACACACGACACGCACGCTACAAAGACACACCACACGCACGCTACAAAGACACACCACACGCACGCTACAAAGACACACCACACGCACGCTACAAAGACACACCACACGCACGCTACAAAGACACACCACACGCACGCTACAAAGACACACCACACGCACGCTACAAAGACACACCACACGCACGCTACAAAGACACACGACGCGCACGCTACAAAGACACACCACACGCACGCTACAAAGACACACCACACGCACGCTATAAAGACACACCACACGCACGCTACAAAGACACACCACACGCACGCTACAAAGACACACCACACGCACGCTACAAAGACACAGCACACGCACGCTACAAAGACAAACCACACGCACGCTACAAAGACACACCACACGCACGCTCCAAATACACACCCCACGCACGCTCCAAATACACACCCCACGCACGCTCCAAATACACACCCCACGCACGCTCCAAATACACACCCCACGCACGCTCCAAATACACACCCCACGCACGCTCCAAATACACACCCCACGCACGCTCCAAATACACACCCCACGCACGCTCCAAATACACACCCCACGCACGCTCCAAATACACACCCCACGCACGCTCCAAATACACACCCCACGCACGCTCCAAATACACACCCCACGCACGCTCCAAATACACACCCCACGCACGCTCCAAATACACAACCCACGCACGCTCCAAATACACACCCCACGCACGCTCCAAATACACACCCCACGCACGCTCCAAATACACACCCCACGCACGCTCCAAATACACACCCCACGCACGCTCCAAATACACACCACACGCACGCTACAAAGACACACGACACGCACGCTACAAAGACACACCCCACGCACGCTACAAAGACACACCACACGCACGCTACAAAGACACACCACACGCACGCTACAAAGACACACCACACGCACGCTACAAAGACACACCACACGCACGCTCCAAATACACACCCCACGCACGCTCCAAATACACACCACACGCACGCTACAAAGACACACGACACGCACGCTACAAAGACACACCCCACACACGCTACAAAGACACACCACACGCACGCTACAAAGACACACCACACGCACGCTACAAAGACACACCACACGCACGCTACAAAGACACACCACAGGCACGCTACAAAGACACACCACACGCACGCTACAAAGACACACCACACGCACGCTACAAAGACACACCACACGCACGCTACAAAGACACACGACACGCACGCTACAAAGACACACCACACGCACGCTACAAAGACACACCACACGCACGCTACAAAGACACACCACACGCACGCTACAAAGACACACGACACGCACGCTACAAAGACACACCACACGCACGCTACAAAGACACACCACACGCACGCTACAAAGACACACCACACGCACGCTACAAAGACACACCACACGCACGCTACAAAGACACACCACACGCACGCTACAAAGACACACCACACGCACGCTACAAAGACACACCACACGCACGCTACAAAGACACACGACACGCACGCTACAAAGACACACCACACGCACGCTACAAAGACACACCACACGCACGCTACAAAGACACACCACACGCACGCTACAAAGACACACCACACGCACGCTACAAAGACACACCACACGCACGCTACAAAGACACACCACACGCACGCTACAAAGACACACCACACGCACGCTACAAAGACACACCACACGCACGCTACAAAGACACACGACACGCACGCTACAAAGACACACCACACGCACGCTACAAAGACAAACCACACGCACGCTACAAAGACACACCACACGCACGCTACAAAGACACACCACACGCACGCTACAAAGACACACCACACGCACGCTACAAAGACACACCACACGCACGCTACAAAGACACACCACACGCACGCTACAAAGACACACCACACGCACGCTACAAAGACACACGACACGCACGCTACAAAGACACACCACACGCACGCTACAAAGACACACCACACGCACGCTACAAAGACACACGACACGCACGCTACAAAGACACACCCCACGCACGCTACAAAGACACACCACACGCACGCTACAAAGACACACCACACGCACGCTACAAAGACACACCACACGCACGCTACAAAGACACACCACACGCACGCTCCAAATACACACCCCACGCACGCTCCAAATACACACCACACGCACGCTACAAAGACACACGACACGCACGCTACAAAGACACACCCCACGCACGCTACAAAGACACACCACACGCACGCTACAAAGACACACCACACGCACGCTACAAAGACACACCACACGCACGCTACAAAGACACACCACACGCACGCTACAAAGACACACCACACGCACGCTACAAAGACACACCACACGCACGCTACAAAGACACACCACACGCACGCTACAAAGACACACCACACGCACGCTACAAAGACACACGACACGCACGCTACAAAGACACACGACACGCACGCTACAAAGACACACCACACGCACGCTACAAAGACACACCACACGCACGCTACAAAGACACACGACACGCACGCTACAAAGACACACCACACGCACGCTACAAAGACACACCACACGCACGCTACAAAGACACACCACACGCACGCTACAAAGACACACCACACGCACGCTACAAAGACACACCACACGCACGCTACAAAGACACACCACACGCACGCTACAAAGACACACCACACGCACGCTACAAAGACACACCACACGCACGCTACAAAGACACACCACACGCACGCTACAAAGACACAACACACGCACGCTATAAAGACACACCACACGCACGCTACAAAGACACACCACACGCACGCTACAAAGACACACCACACGCACGCTACAAAGACACACCACACGCACGCTACAAAGACACACCACACGCACGCTACAAAGACACACGACACGCACGCTACAAAGACACACCACACGCACGCTACAAAGACAAACCACACGCACGCTACAAAGACACACCACACGCACGCTACAAAGACACACCACACGCACGCTACAAAGACACACCACACGCACGCTACAAAGACACACCACACGCACGCTACAAAGACACACCACACGCACGCTACAAAGACACACGACACGCACGCTACAAAGACACACCACACGCACGCTACAAAGACACACCACACGCACGCTACAAAGACACACCACACGCACGCTACAAAGACACACCACACGCACGCTACAAAGACACACCACACGCACGCTACAAAGACACACCACACGCACGCTACAAAGACACACCACACGCACGCTACAAAGACACACCACACGCACGCTACAAAGACACACCACACGCACGCTACAAAGACACACCACACGCACGCTACAAAGACACACCACACGCACGCTACAAAGACACACCACACGCACGCTACAAAGACACACCACACGCACGCTACAAAGACACACGACACGCACGCTACAAAGACACACCACACGCACGCTACAAAGACAAACCACACGCACGCTACAAAGACACACCACACGCACGCTACAAAGACACACCACACGCACGCTACAAAGACACACCACACGCACACTACAAAGACACACCACACTTACGCTACAAAGACACACCACACGCACGCTACAAAGACACACCACACGCACGCTACAAAGACACACCACACGCACGCTACAAAGACACACCACACGCACGCTACAAAGACACACGACACGCACGCTACAAAGACACACCACACGCACGCTACAAAGACACACCACACGCACGCTACAAAGACACACCACACGCACGCTACAAAGACACACCACACGCACGCTACAAAGACACACCACACGCACGCTACAAAGACACACCACACGCACGCTACAAAGACACACCACACGCACGCTACAAAGACACACCACACGCACGCTACAAAGACACACCACAAGCACGCTACAAAGACACACCACACGCACGCTACAAAGACACACCACACGCACGCTACAAAGACACACGACACGCACGCTACAAAGACACACGCACGCTACAAAGACACACACGACACGCACGCTACAAAGACACACCACACGCACGCTACAAAGACACACGACACGCACGCTACAAAGACACACGACACGCACGCTACAAAGACACACACGACACGCACGCTACAAAGACACACCACACGCACGCTACAAAGACACACCACACGCACGCTACAAAGACACACCACACGCACGCTACAAAGACACACGACACGCACGCTACAAAGACACACGACACGCACGCTACAAAGACACACCACACGCACGCTACAAAGACACACCACACGCACGCTACAAAGACACACCACACGCACGCTACAAAGACACACCACACGCACGCTACAAAGACACACCACACGCACGCTACAAAGACACACCACACGCACGCTACAAAGACACACCACACGCACGCTACAAAGACACACCACACGCACGCTACAAAGACAAACGACACGCACGCTACAAAGACACACCACACGCACGCTACAAAGACACACCACACGCACGCTACAAAGACACACCACACGCACGCTACAAATACACACCACACGCACGCTACAAAGACACACGACACGCACGCTACAAAGACACACGACACGCACGCTACAAAGACACACCACACGCACGCTACAAAGACACACCACACGCACGCTACAAAGACACACCACACGCACGCTACAAAGACACACCACACGCACGCTACAAAGACACACCACACGCACGCTACAAAGACACACCACACGCACGCTACAAAGACACACCACACGCACGCTACAAAGACACACCACACGCACGCTACAAAGACACACCACACGCACGCTACAAAGACACACCACACGCACGCTACAAAGACACACGACACGCACGCTACAAAGACACACCCAGGGGCGTCAATTGGGTATGGCAGGCTATTGCAGCTGCCATACCCTGGCTCCAGGGGAGAAAAAAAAAGAAGTACTTTTTTGATAATAAATCGGGAAAATCAGGCAAAAATAAGAATTAAATAACATAACCCTAACCTAACCCGAATCCTAACCCTAAAACCGAAATAAAGTAACCAAAAACTGGAAAAAAACGAACCCAACCCGCCCAGAACCGCACAGAAAATTCGCGCGCGCGCCTCGCGAGGAGGTCACCCTCGGGGGTGACCTCATGCACGCGCGCTGCGCGCGCGCGCGTGCATGAGGTCGCGTGCATGCTGCCATACCCTAGCTTTTGCTGAACTGACGCCACTGGTACTTTTTTAGGTATTTTTACTTACTGGAGTATTTCCAATGTTCTATACGTTTACTTTTATAAGCTACTCCACTATATCTCAGAGGCAAATATTGTAGGCTACTGTACTTAGTTTTACTCCTCTACAATTATTTGAATACTTTAGTTACTTTGCAGATTTGTATTATTATTACAAAACATACGTTAACCTCTTCAGCCCTATACTGCGGCTATTTGAACATTGCCGATCTACAAGCTCACAATGCCGTTGTGAGCTTGTAGATAATGCTATTTTCGAAAGATTTCTAAGGGACATTTCTATGGGACATTTCTGCATAATGAGTACTTTTACTTTTGGTACTTTAAGTACATTGATGCCAATACTTTTATACCTTTATTCAAGTAAATTTTGAATATCGAATTTTTACTTGTAACAGAGTAAAACAATATTGTGTTGTATTGTGGTATTGTTACTTTATACTTAAGTAAAAAAAAAAGTTGGAGTACTTTTTCCACCACTGCTGTGCGCATAGAAGAATGCATGCATTCATTCAGTCAAATTAAAGTGACCCTGTATCAGCCAAAATACACTGTATTGCCTATTAGGCTACTGTGTTAAATTCGTAGTCTTGTCTGATGTAGGAAAGACGAGCTAATCATGTCTGCTATTATAGCACAAGTTACAGCACAATAACTGTCACTTGAGGTCTAGTCCAGGGGTCTTCAATAGGGGGTCTGGGACCCCTAGGGGGTCCTCAGAGTTACTACAGGGGTCCGCCAAATCTTTGTGTGATATGATATTTTTTTTACCTTAACCACTTGAACCCTATTATCCCTATGCTGAGGAGAACTTTAGCCAAAAAATAGCAGATCTACAAGCTCACAATGCCTCACGCTGCGAGGCATTGTGAGCTTGTAGATCGGCTATTTTGGGCAAAGAGGTGTTTGGTGGAGAGGGAAAAAAGAGCAGACCAAATAAACAACAGTTTAATCTGAAACACAATTTGTACACCCCTAACCCCTACATAATTCAATGCAAATCTATACTATCCACCATTGTACCCCCCTAACCCTGCACCGTGATTGGCCACCATTGTGCACCCCTAACCCCTACACATTCAATGCAAGTCTATACTTTTCTTTAAGTGAGCTTCCATCACTGTGATGACCACTAGCTGTAATATGATTGGCTGACCTTATTGGCTGACTCTATTCAGGACTGTGATTGGCTAGTGAAACACATGACACATGTGCATAGCCCTATAACTAGGACTATTCACTTAAAAAAAAAACACAGTTATGTTTTTTTTTTTAAGTGAATCACCCATTGTGGACCAACCATTGTACACCTCTATTCACACCCTTAACCCAGTACTGTGATTAGCTAACAAGACGCATGATGAAATTAATAACTATAGATATCACCACACACTTCAGAAATATTACTTTTCTTTAAGTGAACTTCCATCACTGTGATGACCACTGTGACCACACCACCCACTTCACACTGGGTGTGATTTTATATTATTTTTTTTACAATATAGAGGGGGTCCCTGCTTCATCTCTCTCTCATCTAGGGGGTCCTTGGCCTGAAAACGTTGAAGACCCCTGGTCTAGTCTACAAGCCGAATTTTCGCTTGCTAAAAAAAAGGAATAAACTACCAACGCGTCACAGCGCCACAGCAAAATGATCTGATAACTGTGCCTATAGAAATAATTGACTCAAGGATGTCATGCGTCAAAGGGTATGAGTGTGTTGTGCTGATTGGGCAAAGAAACGGGTTGATTAGACCGTAATTAGCAATGTGTCAAGTGTTGTTATTAAAGTGTGACCTTGGTTGAAGCCTGGCTCGCTGAAGAGCTTGTTGGAAAGCCGAGGTCTTTTTTTTGGCGCTGGTCATAGCAGGTGCTGTGGCTTTTAGTTTGTGCAGACACACACACAGTGTTAAGTTTTTCATTTCAAGGACCAGGCTATAATAAGACTAGACTGTAAGCGCTGGTATCCTGCACTGAACACATCACAGTGGCGGAAAAAGTACTCAAATGTTTTGCTTAGGTAAAAGTATCAATACTGCTACTGATCAATAGGCTATATAGAAATACTCTGTTACAATGAAAAGTCCAGAATTCAAAATGTAGGCCTACTTGAGTAAAAGTGCAAAAATTGGTATCACAATGTACTTAAAGTACCAAAAGTTGAAAGTAGGCTACTCATCATTATGCACCTAGTAAATGTACTTAGTTACTTTCCACCACTGCCTATAGAGCGTGCCAAAATTCCTGAAAGGGGCGTCAACAAGTGTCTTTTGGTAGCGGCGGACATCTTTGAGGGGTAAAAACCAGGTTGACTTAACATTGCCCAATGCCAACGCTCCCCGTGGTGACGCCGCGTTGGTACGCTCTATAGAGCGTGCCAAAAATATATATGGCTGATAGCGCGAGAGGGAGTGAGTGGCCCTCATCATGGCAAGAGTTCAGGTGGTTAAGAAATGAGGCATGGCCAGTGTTGATTTTGACAGCAAATTTTGATTTAGTTTCAGTCATAGTCTTTTGAATACAATTCCATGTAGTTTTAGTCATATTTTAGTCATCTGAAATGTTTTAGTTTTTGTCTAATTTTAGTCGACTAAATATCATAAGATATAGTCGACTAAATGTACAGTTGATTTAGTCGACTAAAATGTATTTTGGCGGTGCCTTGATGGCGTCGTAATGGCTGATTTTAAACTTGGTTGCATGCTGAAAATAGCCAATCTACAAGCTCACAACGCGTCGCAGCGTGACGCGTTGTGAGCTTGTAGATTGACTATATATTTGACAATATATTTAGTCTTAGTTTTAGTCATCGTAGCTTAGTTTTTATTTCGTTTTTATTTCGTTTTCGCATCCAGCATGGATGGCGTTAGTTTACGTAGGACATGGGAGTCATAGCCTACTGTACACACCCCAGCTGTAATCAGCTGTCTGTCAGACTGCCCATTGAATAAGTGTTTCTAATCAGCCATTGAATAAGTGTTTCTAATCAGCCATGCTTTTACGTAACAATCACAGCTCAGCTCGTGCTCTCAACAGGGCCGTCCCTTTAAACATATGGCTTCCCCATTCACTTGATCACTGCTTGAGCTGACGTCATAGACGGGCCTCCAAGTGCAATGTTAATCAATGTGTTTCCCTAAGTACACTGACAACGGGTGAAACGGGTACAGTATTGCATAATAACTGACATAACTACCCGTGTATTGCGAGAACCAAACCTGGCACGTGTACCCCAAAGGAGCCAAAGAAGTGCGTTGCCTGGTGGGGAATCGGCCGGATCAGCGGTTTCCCATAAATACATAAATCCATAAATACGCATGTATGAAGATCTCTGATGTCATAAATCATTGGTTCTCAAAGTGGGGTCCGGTGACCCCCAGGGGTCCTTGAGGGAGTTCCAGGGGGTCCACAACTAAATGATGGGTAGTTATAGCCTGGTTCCAGACGAATCTGCCATAGTGCCATTGCAAAAAAAAAAATGCCCTTGGCAGATTACGTCTGGCCCCTCTCAATAGAGATTGGATTTCTCTCCCTCCGAAGTTGTGAGGGACCAATCAGGGCCCAGTATGCAAATGTGGGGCGGGTTTATCACCGGAGGCATTTTTTTATTTGCCCCTTGGAGACATTAGTCTGCCCCTTGGACTACACTAGTGATATTCTGGCCATGCCATAGTTAGGGACCAAATGATGGGCCGTTATGGGTCTGTAACTCTGAGAGTGTACAAATGGAACCAAATGGACTCTAACGGGTCCATTTGGTTCCATTTGTACACTCTTAGGGCAAAAGGTCCAAATAAACATGACAGAGTATGTGGCCAGACACGGCCCGAGGAGCGGACCGTGACATCTATGATCCTATAGTTTACTGAGACATGATTTCACTGTCTCTCTGTATTCTATGATCCTATAGTTTACTGAGACTCTACACTGTCTCTCTGTATTCTATGATCCTATAGTTTACTGAGACACTACACTGTCTCTCTAGTAGGTAAAGGTCCTCTGGCCCAATTCTGCCTATTGATTTGCCCACATTTTAGCATTTCCTTTAGTGTTAATGTTCCATAAATGTTCCTGTTATGTCACTAGCCATCTCCCTCAATGCCTCATGCGAAAATGAAACAGAAAATGGGACATTTGTCTCAGAATAATGTATAGTTAAGACCTTATGTAAATTTTGCATTCTCTTTTTTGCATTTGTGGAAATTCACTATAACATCCAATATGCCAGAATAAACATCCAACCCACAATATTTCAAGTGGGGAACAACAACATTTGTTTACTACACATCTTGAAGATTGTAAAAATGCAAATGTTAGAAAAAATATATCAATAGGGTGCATGGGGGAGGAGTTGTTGTGATCTTGTTTAGGCGAATTTTAACATTTCTTTGTGTTGATTTGGGTTTTTATGCACTAAACATGATGGAACTATGGCATCTACATATCAATCTATTTGTCATGAAAAGACGAAAATAAAATGGGGTGAATCGTTTCTGTCGGATGTATTATGTATAGTTCAGGAGCTGATTTGAAGATTTTGATTTGAAGTTTTTATTTTTCACAGCCGAAAATCCAGGATGGACACAACATATGATAAAAAAAAAAAAACATATGGACAATAACTGTCTCTGGGAACATCAAAATTCATTAACTAGACACCTTAAGGATTCTAAAAAGGTAGGTTAGAAATATATATCTTTCGGGGGCATGTGACACCCCCCCCCCCCCCCCCTTCCTACCAGACTAGTGGTTCTATAACATTTTCATGTCAAGGACACCCAAATTAATGTGTATTTTGCCGGGTTCTGGACCACTATCTGAAGAAGATGCTTTGTCAGGGGGACCCCATAGTTGTGTTCAACAGGTTTTTCCCAAAAAATCTTCAAAATGCTTATTTGGACCTTTGGAGCGTGTAGAGAGCACATTAACACAGTGAGCTATATAGGGGGGCGGGCTCTAGGCGTGGTGAGCAGTGATTAATTGGGTATAAATAGAGCTCAGGTGTGAGACAGACTCCAGGTGTCCGTTTGGTTCAGTTCAGATGGAACTCCAGCCCTTCACACTGGCAAGCAGGTAACTAAAGATTATTATTAACCACCAACTTTTAACAGCTTTGTTTAAAATAATTCAGTTTGGAGAACTAGTCGTTAATTAGTGACATTGAAATGGACAAAGTGAGGAATTGTATTTCATAACAGAGTGAAGGAAAACTCTTTCAATCTACACTCTGTTCCAATGGTTTATAGTGTCATCTAAACCAATGGTTCTTAAACGTTTACATTTCAACTCTGACAGTGTACAACTGGAACCAAATGGACCTGTTGGGGTCCATTTGATTCCTTTTAGACCAGTGAACCAATGCAAGGGTCCATTTGGTTACAATGTGTACACTATCAGAGTTAGACCAGTAAGGGTCCATTTGGTTACAATTTGGTGATACTTTTACTTAGTAACATTTTAGCTATTTTTCCACCTCTGGTAATTAGAAGTGTGGATGGGGCTGGCAAAGCTACATCCACAAGGGTGCAAACATGTTTTCCTAAATGTGACCATGGTCATGTAGGCCTACACAACTGAACACTTTTTTTTGCCTCTGTCTTTTCAGGATATAAAGTCGAAGAAGAAAATTCACCAGAAGAAGACATAAGGTAGGAACTATGCTGCTTGTTCAGTGAAGAGCTGCTTCTTTGCAGTGAAGATTGGTGTTCAAGGTAAGAACTCTTATGCTGCTGCTGCAGTGAAGAGCTGCCTCTATGCAGTGAAGATTGGTGTTCAAGGTAAGAACCATGTTTTTATTCCTTTTGCTGCTGCTAGGGGTTTTGCGTCGCGTTTCATTTGCACCGCGTCGTTCGCGTAAAAAAAAAAAACACAAAACAAAGGCACAGGCATGGAGCTCCTGGTTTTACTGGGATGGGGTTCGATTCCCTGTTGTGCCCTACTCATTGTGTTGGCGTTTATATTTGAACTCTGACATTGAATTGTTACATGTATTATACAGGATGATTATACAGGCATCATCCTATCTCAGTATGTATCACTATATAGAGCTTCAACCTTTTAACTAATATTTAAAGATTACTTCAATCTGAATATGAATGTATATGAAGACACTGTATCCAGATGTACACTTATTCACTTAGAAATGTTCAGGTCAGGATACCAATTGTATCCAATCAGGATGGAGAACTAAGACAGGATATAGATTAAACAATTGGAAGTGGTGAGACAAAGAAATGAGCAGACAGAATTGGAACTGGAACGCTATAAAAATTAAGCTGATTAAATGGGTACTTTCTCCTGATTGGCTGAATTTGTCACCTACCTGATATTGTATTTTCTGTTTAATAAAGAGCTGGAGAGACATGGAGACTCCTGTAACTGAACAAAGCTCTATAGTAATGATTACTATCAGAATATGGTGCTTTAACCTTTTAACAAAAAACCTTTTGTTTTAACCCTACCGTACGTTAAAGCTCTATATTCTGATTTTCTGATCTTATCATTGTTATGGTCATTTATGCCCATATCAGTCATAGGGCTACTGGAAACTTTAGAGGTGTTGTAGCATGTTGTTCCCACCAGAGGGCGCAATACACTTTTCTCTATATATTCAGCAACTGCTTCCTGTTCTGTAATTTTCACTTCCTTCCAGATGGTTTTGTTTTGGTTGCTGAGAACAAGCTGTGAAGAAGTACTGGGTGAAAAAGGTGATATACCTGGATACATGGGCAAGGCATACACCCACCTAACATAAATGATTGGTGGGAGTTTTTCAATGAATGCGGGAGAGGACTGTTTACCTTAAAATGCCTTTAAGATACCTGGACGTCTCTCTTTTCTCTGCTAGGGAATGTTCCTTACACATGCAAATTAGAGGTTTGTTCAAACAATGGGAGGTGTGGGGTTCAGAGAGGGGGGGGGCTCAGAGAGAGAGAGATAAGAACACAGACTATTGCACAATTACTGATTAAAAACAATGAGTGAGATGTCTGTCTGTGAGAGATGTACACACACACACACACACACACACACACACACACACACACACACACACACACACACACACACACACACACACACAGATCAGGTCTTGGGTCTAAATCTCAACTACTGTGCACAGTGGTTTAACTACTGATACTTTCACTTTGATCTGGCTTAACTGTACAGTTGTGGCACTGTAGACACATATGCTATTTTTTCAATTGATTGTACAGTATTGATAACAACAGTGGTCTCTCACAATCGGTCAGCACATATTTTTATAACAGAGTACTTTTACTTTGCAGTATTGATACTTTTACTTAAGCAAAACAGTTGAGTACTTGTTCCACCACTGTTGATGTTTTTTTAACATGACTGCCCTGTTTAAAATGATTGAACACAATAACCAGTGTTTATTCAATAATATTCAATCATATAATCAGATAATACTACTACTGAATAATTCCAAAGATTAATTGCTCCCCAGTTGTTTTGTTTTTTTAGCTTTGTTGTTTTTATTATTCTTATTCTGTTGCTATTATATTTATTCCTTGCATTGTTAATTCTAATTTAGAGTTGATGTATTTCTTATTTAAAACAATATATATAATGTTATTATTATCAATATTCATTATTATTATTATTATTAATATTGCTGTTATATATTTCGCTAACTTCTTCTCTTTAACTTTTAAATTAGTGAAATGACGTTTGCATTGAAAACAAATGTATCTATTTTTGGTTCGTGCGCATGTGCGTGCTTGTAATAGTGTGTGTGTGTGCGTGTGTGTGTGTGTGTGTGTGTGTGTGTGTGTGTGTGTGTGTGTGTGTGTGTGTGTGTGTGTGTGTGTGTGTGTGTGGGGAAGGGGGGCGGGGCTTGTGTCGTGTTCGTGTCGTGTTTGTGTGTGCACGTCATAGAGTTGTTTGGGTGCGTGCGCATGTGCGTGCGTGTAACAGCGTGTGTGTGGGTGTGGGCGGGGGGGGGCTGTGCTTGCGTACACGTGAGAGGGCATTCCCGGGGATGCCCTCTTGCATGTACGCATGTCTGCTTGTCAGACCAATCACAGCCCTTGTTGGTTTGTCCCGCCCCTTAAATCCACCGTTCCCGCAGAGCTCGGCTCACTTCTCAAGGTTTCCAGCGGATGCTAGGTCGCTCGATACTAGGTCTCTCCGGTCGATGATAGATTACTATGGAAACTGTTCTACTTGATTTCGGTTCATATATCACTGATCTACTTTCATTTCGTCGTCTTTTGTCTGAGGTGAGTAATATTACTTATTTTCCCGCCTTTATTACTTTATTTGTATTTTTTCCCGCCTTTTTTGGACTACATGAACGTTCAGATTTCAAACACAGTTTTTACCCCATGGCCACGGATGTTATAATTATGTACGGGCCCTCAGAAGTAGCCGTATCTTCCGTATTGTTCAATAAAAACGCATCTTAATCCGATCGGTGGCCATTTGCTCATAGCTGGCACAGTCTATCAGAGTGCAGTACACCTACCAACCGATGGGTAATGCATTTGAAAGCATGGCGGACATGCTGAGAAAATGGCCACCGATCGGATTAAAATGCTTTTTATTGAACAATACTGAAGATACGGTTACTTCTGAGGGCTCGAACAGAATTGTCACATCCGTGGCCATGAGGTAAGAACTTTATATTTGAAATTTGAACGTTTATGTACATGTACGGGCCTTAAATGAATTAAGTGCAAACGCCAGGTTACGTTTGTTTCAGGCCCCAGGACTCTGTTGGTTTGTTTTCATAAACTTATGTCACAATCGACCTGTCCATAACAATTCATTATACAACGCAGAATGCAGCTTTTAATCAACATTGCATTTGTTATATCTTGTCTGTTAAAATTGAGCTTGTAGATCTGCTAAAACTAACTTTAAGCAGCCTCTGAAACTGGGTTAAAAACAACCTAGGCTAACCAGTGCTAACGGCTATAAAAGTATGCCTACAACTTCTGCATGGCAGTGACGTTTTAAATGATTACATTATCAACAGTATTGCTATCATGTTTATTTATTTACCAGGGACACAGTGCACATTAATCAACATGTTGGTTTTCACATCCGTGTAATGAACCAGAGTTAGCCAGAAGCTAGCTTTCATCTGTAGTCCCTGAGCAGGCTGTTAAAAGTGGTGATATAACTCATTGGTTCTCAAAGTGGGGTCCGGGGACCCCCAGGGGTACTTGAGGGGGTTCCAGGGGGTCCCCAGCTAAATGATGGATAGGAACCAAATGGACCCTTATGGGTCTGTAACTCTGAGAGTGTCCAAATGGAACCAAATGGACCCGTCCATTTGGTTCCATTTGGGGACACTCAGAGTTAAATTAACATTGATTTTACAATATAAATTGGGGTCCCAGAGATATAAATGCCATTAAATGGGGGTCAATAGCCTAATGGATGTCAAACTGGGGGTCCTTTGAAGTTAAAATGGTTGAGAATCACTGCTAGAGAGCCGTAAAAACCTTCTCTTATTGGGGTCCCTGGCTTATCTTTTCAAATGGGGGTCCGTGGGGTAATAAGCGTCTATTTGGGGGTCCTTGACATGAAAAAGTTTGAGAACCACTGGAGTAACACGAGTTTAACGCTAGAAGGAGATGCTGCTGTAATTTGACTGTTTTACTAGCAGTAAATAGACATTCATTTGACGCACTGTTTGGTTCAACAAGTGTTTATCTGCACCGAGCATTGTACTGGGTTGACTAATGTTAGAGGACGCCGTGGCTTTGCGGTTGTTTTCATTAACCTGGTTGCTTGTTTCTCTGAACCTGGCAACTGCCATGTCCGCTTATTGTAAGCGGATGGTCGCGCTTCTTTTGGGGCTTGTTTTGGGGTTGAAAAGGACCGTAGTGACAGTAGACGGTACACGGTCGGTCGTACCGTGTCGGTCGCGCATGCGCGCCACTCTCAATTGTATATTAGGATCATCATATTTATGATTATGTGCCCACATTTGTCTCTAAATTGTGGAGAAACTGTCGATGCGGAACCAAACTGTCAAGCAATTGTTTCCGCCCAGACACGTTTCACTGTCGCACACGTCGAAAATAGCAGATCTACAAGCTCACAACGCGTCGCGCTGCGACGCGTTGTGAGCTTGTAGATCGGCTATTTTCAAATAGACTATGTATAAAATAAGGCTAAAGTGGTTAAGGTATGTTTTATAATGTAATAATGTATATCTTAAAAGTAACTAGTAACTAAAGTTTTCAAATAATTGTAGTGGAGTAAAAGTACAATATTTGCCTCTGAGATGTAGTGGAGTAGAAGTAAAAGTATTGGAAATTGGAAATACTCAAGTAAAGTAGAAATACCTCAAAATTGTAGGCAAATAGGTTTTATAAAATGTTCATGAATAGGAATTAATATTCACATTTATATCCATGAATACCTTTGGTTAACTAGAACACTGACCTGACTTACTTGCAAATCTATGCCCACATCAAGACTTTATTTTAGTCTAAATATTTGTCCCTTCCTGCTCCAACTTAGAAGGACAGAATTGTGGAAAGTGGGCAGGGATCACGATGTAATCTATTGGTTGCTTCATGCCAGTGTTAGACTTGATTTAAGAAGTAGTGCTTTTCCAGTCAGAAGACAGATTGAAAGAAGTTATTGGGAAACGGTGGGTTAGAGTACCTCTTTCTCAAGTGGTCTTTGAAGCCTAAAGACTGGTGGGGATCACTTTGAACCTCGCCTCCCTATTTTGGGCATGTTGTTATAGACCAAAAACAAACCTGATCTACAAGCTTGTTTGAGTACCTTGAAAAGCTGTATATCAATTCTACATTTACACTGATCAAATTAGTTTAACAAACTTTGCAGGTTTGTCCGACTTAATACATGATTAGATTTTATGCTGAAACGCCATGCTTGGCTTGCATTATACGTCCTACATTTGAAGCAAATGGTGTCTCAAATGAAGGAATAGTAACCCCCCTTCCTCTCCAACCAGACATACAAGGAGCACCTAGAGGGCCAGAAGCACAAGAAGAAGGAAGCGGCTCTCAAGGTGTCTCAGAGCAGCAGTAGCAGCAGCAGCAGCAGTGGAGGAACCAGCAGCTCTGCCCGCGGCGTCCAGAACCAGCTCCGCTGTGAGCTGTGTGACGTCTCCTGCACCGGAGCCGACGCTTACGCCGCTCATATCCGTGTGGCCAAGCATCAGAAGGTAATGTATTTATTTTATGCTACCATGTATTACCATCATGTGTCACTTGCTCGCATAGATCAGTTCTTTTTGACCAGCGACACCATTTTACCTATGGATTAGGCTTAACCACGTAAGCACTAATTTGTACTTTGGGATACAAGCTCACAGCTTGTCTTATGAAGTTTTATACATTGACTATTTTTCAAAATTTGAGAACTTTGATAAACATATTTTTTAAGTCTTTAAACCTTTGCCTATAATGGCATGCCCAAAATGGGTAAACCAGGATTAATGTGGTTAACTACATTAATCTGACTACAATCTTTCAACCTGTCGCACTGTGAGATTGTAGATATTTGTAAAGGGGTAAAAAAGGAGGGGGCCCATTATAGACCCCTGGCTGACACCGATAAACACATTATTTAGGAACATAATGGATTGTAAACGGTCTCAAAAGATATTAACCCTCATTCAATATACACACGCCCACATACAGGCAGGCTTACTGGACGTTGTGTACTTGTCTCTATACTGTGTATATTTGGCACAGATGTATGCATATATGACCGGTACGCAAGTTCTATGCTTGGTTCAGGTGTTTGGAAGGACAAAAAAAACAGAACATATTTGCATATCTGGTTTAATAAAGACATAAGCCAATCCTTTTACAGCTTCATAAGTCATAAGGGGAACTTTAGCTTTGACGTGTTTTGGCAATTAAAGCAAAGATGTCAACAGGTGTGTTCCCAAATATGAGATTTATGATATGAGAGCATTGGCCGTACTGACGCACGCTGGAATGATTACCAACGTTTGTCTGTGACTGTGTTGTGGTATTAAATCATGCTGCAGTGTTTTTAGATCTTACCACAATACTGATATTCAGCATGATGTACAATACATTTTTTTCAAATGAAAAGAAAAGGGGAAATCCTTCTTGAAGGTAAAGCCTTTATTGAATAGCTATAATTTCATTTTAGAAAAAAAACATGTGTCCACCTACAGAACTCGGCCTTTATGAATTGAATACGCAGGACCACAATGGAAACAAGCCCTCAGGGATTTTTGTGTTATCCTTTTAGCATTATTGTGTAGGCCTTACTGTGCCTCTGTACTTTTTGCAAACTGCTGATAAAGAATTCAATCAATCAAAGCCACACAGCAATTTGCATGATGCTCAAGCAATGGCTGAACATGGCTTGCTATCATGCTGCCTAGGATTAGCGAATAAACAGTGATGGGGGGGCGCTCGGCAACAGTCTGTCGTCTGCCAACTCCACCGCCCCCGTCAAGAAGGCCTCCGCCCCCAAGATCAACTCTGTTGGTCAGTAGGTCCCCTTTGAATGTTGACGTCTCCTGGCGGTGTTTGACAATGACTTCATTCTTCACCTTGTTGCCATTATGCTCTGTACTGTGTTTTTGCTGTATTCCTGTTTGATTAGTATAGCTCTGCATTTAACCAGTTCAACCACATGAATCCTAGCGTCCCTATTCGGGGCTTGTCGTAATAGGCAAACATTCAGTGAAAACAAAAATCGTCTCACTACACGTCACAAGGCATTGTGTGAGCTTGTAGATCGGCAGAGATTGATGAGTGATAGAAAAGGACGGGGCCAATTACAGACCCCTTGCACACCCATCTAAGTATATAGGGTTTAAGTCATTGAACCCCTATGTACTTATCACACAATGAATAAAGAAAACGACTTCCATTTTCACTTTAAAAATTATGAAACTTTTTTTTTTTGACAATTTGCACCTATGACGTGCCCAAAATAGGGACACCAGGTTGAAAGTGGTTCAAACACTCATCACTAATAAAGAGTGAAGCTGGTGTCACAGAGCGTGCAGTCAAATGACCATTAGTTCACTCCTGGCCCTTGCAAATGGAAACGGTCATTGTTTTCCTTTTTTTTTTTAATTAAATTATTGTGATTTATTGCATTTGTATGCTGTCCATTAGTCAAAGCATCTGTGGACTAGTGACTCCTCAGTAAAATGTAAAATGGAATGTCACAGTTTTAAGTAAACCAATACTAAGAATCTTTGAATGGGATTGTGTGTTAATAGTGATGTTTTGTTTGTTTTTGCATGATAAAAATTTTGATTTGCAAATTCTTATCAGTTAATCAATTCATTTTTTGTGTGTATTTACGATTAGAGGTTGGGTGTTCACTAATGTCTATGGTAAGTTTACGGTAACTTTTGATTGAAAAATAAGGCCCTGCTACAAATAATAACTTCTCTAGCTGTGGTCTTTTGGAGCAGTAAGGATGAAGTCATTAGTAGACACAATTTCGGGTTTTATCGTATTTGTTGGCTGTTCACTTCATCCAATGCCATCTGCAAACTCACAACACCTTGCATCGCCTATTTTCGCCACTAAATAGGCAATTTATGAAATATTGGAAGAGTGTTTGTGCCCAATAGCAATGGTCTGAGACTAAAGATCTACATGCTAACACGTCGCATCACGACACATTGTTAGCTTGTAGATCAGTTATATTTGTGAGTATAAATTATATTGTTAAATTGTCCTTTTTTTTTAGTAAGGCAAAAAAGTGTGCACAACTGCAGCAGCCCAAATAGGGAGACAGCTGTTTTTTGTTTAACAAACCCCACTGGCCATGAACCAGAGGGGAAGGCCAGTGCTGTGGATGTGGGGATGTAATCGTTCTATATTGCACTCCATCAAACACAAGTATAAAAGAGTTAAAATGAAGACTGGCTCTGAGTCTGCCGTACAATTGTATTTTTACGGCGTTGCTCGGCCATACCCTACCTGTCTATGAGAGGGTCTGTGTGTCACAAACCACAGTACCGATCAGTGCTAAACTTGCATGCACGCTACACAGAATTAACTCCACATTGGAGCCATGCTGTTGGATCCTATAAGAGTTCAAGTTAAAAAACACTGCTATAGAGGGAATTGAACATTTTGTGTTACCCATCTCCTTAGGTCCGCAACGATGAAGGCAAAGTCATCCGCTGCCTTCCAATGCAAGCTGTGTGAATGCAGTTTCAACGATCCCAACGCGAAGGAGATGCATCTGAAGGGAAGGAGGCATCGACTGCAGTACAAGGTTGATACATTTTCATAGGTGCAGGCACAAGTGTTATTATGCCTAATGTATTATCTTTGGCTGATGTCGCTTGCTGATAAGAACTGATCTTCAAGTCATGTTTTAGCTGGGACAACGTTATTTTTAGCATGACAGGTTTTTAGACCGAAGCGAGTAATCTACACGACCCAGGACACTAGACTGAACTATTTTGAATGGTTAAACAATAAGTCATAAGTTGATCATGCCGTCATCTGTCCTGACATTTCCTCTTCACCTGGTCTTTTAGAAAAAGGTGAACCCTGACCTTCAGGTGGAGGTGAAGCCTAGCATCCGTGCCCGTAAGATTCAGGAGGAGAAGATGAGGAAGCAGATGCAGAAAGAAGAGTTCTGGAGGAGGAGAAGAGGAGCGCTGGAGAATGGAAATGAGGTACGATGAGGTCTTTGATGACCAGCTGATGTTTTTTTGTTTTTTTAACTTGCGTCTCCATTCTGGGGAAAACATCTGCCGAAAATAGTGCAGATGTATTTTCCACAGAGATTTGATGTAGAGGGGAAAACGGGAGGGAACCAAGTATAGACCGCTGGGTGATCCCAGTCGACTAAGTATATAGGGTTTAAGTGGTTCATCAGTGGACATTCTCCATGTCTAATCTGCTGAACTCCCAGGTCACTGTTTTTTTTTTCTTCCCCAAACTGCTGAAACTTTCCAGGCGTTATGAAGAGGACATGTACTGGAGACGCATGGAAGAAGAGCACCACTGGGCTGACAGACGCCGTATGCCCGACGGAGGCTATCCTCAGGGGCCCCCTGGGCCGCCCGGTCTCTTGGGGGTCCGGCCTGTCATGCCCATCCCTCAGCCTCCGGGACCTGTGGATTTTTGGGCGGTGTAGCCGTCCCTATATGTGAGGTTGGGACATTGACATTTGCTGAACTGTGATTGGCCACCCATTGTACCCCCCAAACCCTGCACTGTGATTGGCTACCCATTGAACACCCCTTCCACCCACAATGGGTGGCCCCTGTACACCCCCGCTGACTCTATTCAGCACTGTGATTGGCTAGCGAGACACATGATGAAATTAATAACCTATAAATAGGACTATGCACTTTAAAAAAAAACTTTTTTTTTTAAGTGAGCTTCCATCACTGTGATGACCACTGTGATGACCACACCGCCCACTTCACACTGGGTGTGTTTTTTGGGGCGGTGTAGCCGCCCCCTATAAGTGAGTTTTGGATACCGACCAAAAAATTTGTGTACCCCCTAACCCTTCCATTGTTAATGCAAATCGATACTTTTTTCATATCAGCCAATCACATTACAGCTAGTGTCATCACCACTAACTGTAATGTGATTGGCTGACTTTGCAAATTCAGGACTGTGATTGGCTAGCGAAACACATGACACATGTGCAGCCCTATGAATAGCAGTATGGACTTTAAAAAAAGTAATTATCCTTTTTTTAAAGTGAGTCATGTTGTGATGACCACACACCGACCACTTCACACTGGGTGTGATTTTTACTATTTGAATGCAGTTTTGCGTTGAGTTAATCAAGTAACTTGTTGCAGAACTATGTCTTTGTCATTAAAAAGTAATTGGTTACAGAATTGCCTACTGAGAATAGTAACTCTTTGGAATACTCTTACATGAACTAAATTGAAACCTCATTGCGATTCCTTTCTTGTCCTGTGAATGAATAGTTTTCTTTCCACCATTTCTCTTTTAGCCGCCTCGCCGCCCCGACTCTTCAGACGATCGCTACGTAATGACCAAGCATGCAGCCATTTATCCCTCAGAGAATGAACTCCAAGCTATCCAGAAGATTGTGTCCATCACAGAACGTGCCCTCAAGCTGGTGTCGGACATCATCACTGACCAGGACAAAGACAAGGGCAAGGAAGAGGACAAGGAGAAGGAGAAGAAAGAAGTCGCTAAAGACAGGTGAGGCATCTGAGAGAGCTCAACATCTCTTTGTCTCCTCGTGTTTCTGTGTTTAAACTTCAAACATAAAATATACTTAAAGTACTAGAATGTTTGAAAAATAGCAGATAGTAGATCTGCTATTTTCAAGTAGCATATTTATAAAGTAGGGCTAAAATGGCTTTCAAATAATTGTAGTGGAGTAAAAGTACAATATTTGCCTCTGAGATGTAGTGGAGTAAAAGTAATTACAATAGTATATTTGAAATACTCAAGTAAAGTACAAATACCTCAAAATTGTACTTAAGTACAGTACTTAAGTAAATGTACTTTGTTACTTTACACCACTGCTAGATAGCCTGCCTGTAGATAGTGCTTTTGTAATAGTTTCTAATGTAACACTCCTCATACTGCATGAGTTGTGTACCCTATATCGTCTTAGTAACATTATTATGTTTTCTCCATCAAAGCATGCATGCTGTACGTGTGAAACATCTTGACCGGCAGAAATACATCTGCTTTGAGGGACCACTGTCTTTTACATCATTTCTGGAGTGTGGTGAGTGAAACATTGTTCCACAGCATGCCCTATGCCATTGATGGTGTACAAATGATTGGGGTCCATTTGGTTCCATTTTTACACTGTCTTAACATTGATTTTACAATATAAATTGGGGTCCCAGAGATAGACGTGCCATTAAATGGGTGTCCTTGATATTAAAATGGTTGAGAATCACTGCTAGAGCCGTAAAAGTCTTCTTAGGGGGTCCCTGGCATATCTTTTCAAATGAGGGTCTGTGGGCTAATTGTCAATTTGGGGGGTCCTTGACATGAAAAATTGAGAACCACTGTCATATGCAACAACATGCTGGGTGTACAGTACAAGGAAGGCACAATCCATTTTATTTAGGATAGAGTGATTCAATGTCTTCAGTAGGGCTGTCAATCTTCCTCATATGATTGAATTTTCTGTGGCTATTTTAATCCATTTTTATGACACATTAATACAAATTAAATCAATTGCACAACAGATTTATCAATAAGCTTGTGCAATCTTGTTTTGTCTTCAGTTGCCAAGAAATTTGAAATTCCTAGTACCTCAGACTTAAAAGTCTATGATGACTTGAACACTGAAGTTGACGAGGAGGCGTTTCAGTTTTTTATAAAGAAACCAGACCTTGGTGTGTTGGAGATTTGTTCACCCCAAGACCCAAATCCTGAAGGTGAGTTCTGTTGCTTATCAACATGGAGCCTTATAGCCTCATCCATACAGTCCTGGCTAACCTAAAATGTCACACAGGTAAATTTTTGTACTTTGAAATGATCTTTGTTTCTATACGCCCAATGTAAGTAAAAGAGAGAAAGTGTCTGAGGAAGAACTTTGTTGGTGTGTGGATCCTTCCGTATCTAATGTGAGCTTTTTACATTACACTTGCCACACACATTCCTCTCTTGCTAATCACACTTATGTCAACATTATTGCGAGATTCAGTGAGCCCCTCTGCAAGCAATTCCATTCCAATTTCCTTAAATATACTTGGCCACCAAATGTAGTGGCCTGTAGGGCCAGACTGAGGAACTTGAAGGGGTCCTTGGGGGGGTTCCAGGGGGTCCCCAGCTTGATTGATTGCTAGGAACCAAATCGACCCTTAATGGGTCTTTAACTCAGAGTCTATAGCGGGAACCAAATGGACCCGTAGTGGTCCATTTGGTTCCATTTACACACTCAGACTGATGCCTTGCCATGTAGATTGGGCTCCCAGAGATGAGAATCGTATGAAATGGGGGTCCGCGACCTCATGCAAAACAAACTGGGGGTCCTCAAAATGATAAAGGTTGATAATCACTGCTCAAAAATCTATGTACACGTGTTTCTTAATGTTTTGTATCTGTCTCTCTTTCTCACCCATCCACCCCTGTCTCTCTGTCCAATGGTTCCTTGCTGTCTCTCTCATTCTTTCTCTCTCTCTGACTCCTCTCTCTACGCCACTCTCTCTATCAACCCTATCTCCCTGTGTGTATCTTTCTCTCCCACCTCTACCGGGTTCCTCTCATCACGCTGTCCCTCCAGGTACAGACGGCGCGGCCTCTAGCTACCATGTCAAACAGTTGGAGGAGCAGAACGGCAGGCTGAAGGAGGCCTTGGTCAGGTCAGTCAAAATGTGTACATCTGTTTAAAAACAACAGCAGTTGACCCAAATGGTTTCCAATCAGGAATGACTTGACAACAGCATGATAGTCATAATAACCATTATCCACAAAAGCAAGTGGTTTAAAAATAAACCACTTGACTTAAATGATATGTAGGTGTCCTCTGCTGCCTCGGACACACGCACATTGTACTTTTACAATAACAAGACATAGTCTGGTTATGGCTTTGCCTCCCTGTCAAATTGTAAGCAGAGTTGTACCGATACTTGTATCGGAAAAGCTGCCGATACTGCCTAAAATGCTGGCATCTGTATTGGCGAGGATGACATTCCGATACCACATAAATGACATGATATTTCATTCATATTTTGATTTCTTCAATTGATGTTGCACGACTGTTTTATACTTTTACTTGTACTATTTACCTGAGAGTGTACAAATTATATACTCTTGGAACCCCCTCAAGGAACTCAGATGGTCCCTGAACCCCACTTTGAGAACCACTGTCCTAGATTTGTTTAAATGAGATGCGCAAGTTATGGGGATCGGTAAGGGAAAAAATGGTATCGGTTACATCTCTAATTGTAAGTTGTTAACCCCCCTGTTATGTTCACAGGACGCGTGACCTGTCCTCGTCAGAGAAGCAGGAGCACGTGAAGCTGCAGAAGCAGACGGAGAAGAAGAACGTGGAGCTGGACACTGTGAGGAGCCAGAAGGAGAAACTCCAAGAGGACATGACACTAGCCGAGGCAACTATCGATGAGCTGAAAGAACAGGTACGGACAGTTAGAGCGAATCACTATCATTTTGAAGAGGGGGTACTGTCTTCCCCTGTATAGGATATGAACCACATGCTTAAAATGAAGATCATTTCATCTTTTTCTTTAAAAAGATGACTGCTAATGCTCTTTATCATTAAGACCTGAGGCCGATTCTGCAAATGCCTTCTAAACCAGTAGTTTTTCCAAGATCTTTCAAAAATGTAAAAAAAATGGCAGATAAAATCTAAAATGACAAAGATCCTTTCCCGTTTTTAAGGGGTAACATGTTCTAGTTTACTATTTCACCATATCTAAACTACTTTAACAATACATTTTACACACTTTAATTATACAATGAACAATCAAACAGCTAAGTATGCAATACACATGAACTTAATTTTATTTAACCACTTAAGCCCTAAAATTCTCACTTACATGCCCAAAATTGGGACGGGACGTTGAATGAAAGTGGTTAAATATTGTATTTGCTGATGCTGATATTGTCAAAAAAATAGAATGTTTAAAAGAACAAAAGCACAGCAAAAGAAACACAATACAAAGTTTTAAAAAAATGTAAGAGGCAATCCATTTGGGTTAAACAGGTTTCCTTTGCAGATATGAATGTCATTCTGTCAAATTTGCAGATATTAGTGAATGGGATTGGGTGAAGTGACATTTAAATGGATATGGATAATTGTACGTGACTTTCAAACCATGTGCCTCTTGTAATGATTGTGTGTGTGTGTCACAGGTGGATGCTGCGCTGGGGTCAGAGGAGATGGTGGAGACCCTGACGGAGAGGAACCTGGACCTGGAGGAGAAAGTCCGGGAGCTGAGAGAGACGGTCACTGACCTGGTCAGTGCACCTGTGTTCTTCACCCCGACTTGCATGCAATCAGTGTTTCATAGCCCATTAAGACCTGAGGCCCATTTTACAAACACCCTCTCAGTGGTTCTCAAACCTTTTCATGTCAAGGAATTGTACACAAATTGTTGTACAAGCTTGCAGCGTGGCACGAAGTGACACGTTGTGAGCTTGTAGATCTGCTATTTTCAAAAGATTTGTACCGGTATACATTTTGAAAACCTAAAATGGGACATTCTGCATAAGGAATACTTTTACTTTTGGTATTTTAAAGGAATAGTTTACCCCGAAAATAACTTTCCGTCGCATTCCTAAGCCAATAATTTGATGACCGGCAGCGGTTCCGTATGGAGACACACAGGAGATTCTTTGTATCTCCATACAGAACCGCTGCCGGTGAGTAATCGATAGAAAACGTCATTTTGGGCGTGACCCCTTACTATCCTTAAGTACATTTTGATGCCACTACTTTTGTAGTTTTACCCAAGTAAATTTTGAATACCAGACCTTAGCTTGTAACAGTTTTCCTACATTGTAGTATTGATAATTTTACTTAAGTAAAAAGATTTGAGTACTCCTTCCACCACTGCATTTGGCTTTGTTCTATGCCTTACAATGTATATACTACCACACATGACGGTCGGTCCCCTCTTCTGTCCTCCCAACAGGAGGCCATTAATGACATGAACGACGAGCTCCAGGAGAACGGCAGGGAGACTGAGATGGAGCTGAGAGAGCAGCTGGACATGAGCGGGGGTGAAAGGTCTGCGAGGCCCACAAGAGAGTTGATGCTGCCCAGGAGACCATGGCCGATTACCAGCAGACCATCAACAAGTACAGAGAGCTCACTGCCAGCCTGCAGGTGCATAGATCACTACACACATACACGTTGTACTACTATACTTACTTACCGCAACATTTTAGGATGGATTTTCGTTTTAAATGCATTTTTTCCCCCATGAGTTTTTTTGCCGTTTGTAACCCTCACACACACACACACACACACACACACACACACACACACACACACACACACACACACACACACACACACACACACACACACACACAGGAATGAGAAGTGAGCTGCTATGATTATCAGTAGGTCGTCAGTAAATGCACATTGCTCACTGCTGTCTGTGTGTGCTTTTCCCTGTGCACCAGGAGACCAACAGAGAGCTGAGCAGGTCCTGCTGCATCCTCCTGCAGAGATGTTTGATTTCAAGATAAAGTTTGCAGAGACCAAAGCTTATGCCAAGGTACGGCTGAGACGAATGTCAGAATGATAGGAATCTGATTGGGAGTTGATGGGGATTTTAATCAATCCAATGACAATAAAATGTCTAAAGTGACACTTTGGTACCACTACCACAAAACTCAAGCCAAGCCATACTGGAAAGAAATGGATTGGAAAAGGTTGTATCCAGTTTAACTGAGCACTAGGCTTACGTGATCATAATTCTTGTTAATGGCATCAATGGACATTTAGTTTAAAAGTTTTACATTAATAAAAGTTTAAGAAGAGTAATGAATATCATATCATAAAATTAGGATAATCATTTCTGGATCCTAAAATTATTACGATATTTAACAAAAAACCTTTTGTTTTAACCCTACCGTACGTTAAAGCTCTATATTCTGATTTTCTGATCTTATCATTGTTATGGTCATTTATACCCATATGAGTCATAGGGCTACTGGAAACTTTAGAGGTGTTGTAGCATGTTGTTCCCACCAGAGGGCGCAATACACTTTTCTCTATATATTCAGCAACTGCTTCCTGTTCTGTAATTTTCACTTCCTTCCAGATGGTTTTGTTTTGGTTGCTGAGAACAAGCTGTGAAGAAGTACTGGGTGAAAAAGGTGATATACCTGGATACATGGGCAAGGCATACACCCACCTAACATAAATGATTGGTGGGAGTTTTTCAATGAATGCGGGAGAGGACTGTTTACCTTAAAATGCCTTTAAGATACCTGGACGTCTCTCTTTTCTCTGCTAGGGAATGTTCCTTACACATGCAAATTAGAGGTTTGTTCAAACAATGGGAGGTGTGGGGTTCAGAGAGGGGGGGGCTCAGAGAGAGAGAGAGATAAGAACACAGACTATTGCACAATTACTGATTAAAAACAATGAGTGAGATGTCTGTCTGTGAGAGATGTACACACACACACACACACACACACACACACACACACACACACACACACACACACACACACACACACACACACACACACACACAGATCAGGTCTTGGGTCTAAATCTCAACTACTGTGCACAGTGGTTTAACTACTGATACTTTCACTTTGATCTGGCTTAACTGTACAGTTGTGGCACTGTAGACACATATGCTATTTTTTCAATTGATTGTACAGTATTGATAACAACAGTGGTCTCTCACAATCGGTCAGCACATATTTTTATAACAGAGTACTTTTACTTTGCAGTATTGATACTTTTACTTAAGCAAAACAGTTGAGTACTTGTTCCACCACTGTTGATGTTTTTTAACATGACTGCCCTGTTTAAAATGATTGAACACAATAACCAGTGTTTATTCAATAATATTCAATCATATAATCAGATAATACTACTACTGAATAATTCCAAAGATTAATTGCTCCCCAGTTGTTTTGTTTTTTTAGCTTTGTTGTTTTTATTATTCTTATTCTGTTGCTATTATATTTATTCCTTGCATTGTTAATTCTAATTTAGAGTTGATGTATTTCTTATTTAAAACAATATATATAATGTTATTATTATCAATATTCATTATTATTATTATTATTATTATTGCTGTTATATATTTCGCTAACTTCTTCTCTTTAACTTTTAAATTAGTGAAATGACGTTTGCATTGAAAACAAATGTATCTATTTTTGGTTCGTGCGCATGTGCGTGCTTGTAATAGTGTGTGTGTGTGTGTGTGTGTGTGTGTGTGTGTGTGTGTGTGTGTGTGTGTGTGTGTGTGTGTGTGTGTGTGTGTGTGTGTGTGTGTGTGTGTGTGTGTGTGTGTGTGTGTGTGTGTGTGTGTGTGTGGGGAAGGGGGGCGGGGCTTGTGTCGTGTTCGTGTCGTGTTTGTGTGTGCACGTCATAGAGTTGTTTGGGTGCGTGCGCATGTGCGTGCGTGTAACAGCGTGTGTGTGGGTGTGGGCGGGGGGGGCTGTGCTTGCGTACACGTGAGAGGGCATTCCCGGGGATGCCCTCTTGCATGTACGCATGTCTGCTTGTCAGACCAATCACAGCCCTTGTTGGTTTGTCCCGCCCCTTAAATCCACCGTTCCCGCAGAGCTCGGCTCACTTCTCAAGGTTTCCAGCGGATGCTAGGTCGCTCGATACTAGGTCTCTCCGGTCGATGATAGATTACTATGGAAACTGTTCTACTTGATTTCGGTTCATATATCACTGATCTACTTTCATTTCGTCGTCTTTTGTCTGAGGTGAGTAATATTACTTATTTTCCCGCCTTTATTACTTTATTTGTATTTTTTCCCGCCTTTTTTGGACTACATGAACGTTCAGATTTCAAACACAGTTTTTACCCCATGGCCACGGATGTTATAATTATGTACGGGCCCTCAGAAGTAGCCGTATCTTCCGTATTGTTCAATAAAAACGCATCTTAATCCGATCGGTGGCCATTTGCTCATAGCTGGCACAGTCTATCAGAGTGCAGTACACCTACCAACCGATGGGTAATGCATTTGAAAGCATGGCGGACATGCTGAGAAAATGGCCACCGATCGGATTAAAATGCTTTTTATTGAACAATACTGAAGATACGGTTACTTCTGAGGGCTCGAACAGAATTGTCACATCCGTGGCCATGAGGTAAGAACTTTATATTTGAAATTTGAACGTTTATGTACATGTACGGGCCTTAAATGAATTAAGTGCAAACGCCAGGTTACGTTTGTTTCAGGCCCCAGGACTCTGTTGGTTTGTTTTCATAAACTTATGTCACAATCGACCTGTCCATAACAATTCATTATACAACGCAGAATGCAGCTTTTAATCAACATTGCATTTGTTATATCTTGTCTGTTAAAATTGAGCTTGTAGATCTGCTAAAACTAACTTTAAGCAGCCTCTGAAACTGGGTTAAAAACAACCTAGGCTAACCAGTGCTAACGGCTATAAAAGTATGCCTACAACTTCTGCATGGCAGTGACGTTTTAAATGATTACATTATCAACAGTATTGCTATCATGTTTATTTATTTACCAGGGACACAGTGCACATTAATCAACATGTTGGTTTTCACATCCGTGTAATGAACCAGAGTTAGCCAGAAGCTAGCTTTCATCTGTAGTCCCTGAGCAGGCTGTTAAAAGTGGTGATATAACTCATTGGTTCTCAAAGTGGGGTCCGGGGACCCCCAGGGGTACTTGAGGGGGTTCCAGGGGGTCCCCAGCTAAATGATGGATAGGAACCAAATGGACCCTTATGGGTCTGTAACTCTGAGAGTGTCCAAATGGAACCAAATGGACCCGTCCATTTGGTTCCATTTGGGGACACTCAGAGTTAAATTAACATTGATTTTACAATATAAATTGGGGTCCCAGAGATATAAATGCCATTAAATGGGGGTCAATAGCCTAATGGATGTCAAACTGGGGGTCCTTTGAAGTTAAAATGGTTGAGAATCACTGCTAGAGAGCCGTAAAAACCTTCTCTTATTGGGGTCCCTGGCTTATCTTTTCAAATGGGGGTCCGTGGGGTAATAAGCGTCTATTTGGGGGTCCTTGACATGAAAAAGTTTGAGAACCACTGGAGTAACACGAGTTTAACGCTAGAAGGAGATGCTGCTGTAATTTGACTGTTTTACTAGCAGTAAATAGACATTCATTTGACGCACTGTTTGGTTCAACAAGTGTTTATCTGCACCGAGCATTGTACTGGGTTGACTAATGTTAGAGGACGCCGTGGCTTTGCGGTTGTTTTCATTAACCTGGTTGCTTGTTTCTCTGAACCTGGCAACTGCCATGTCCGCTTATTGTAAGCGGATGGTCGCGCTTCTTTTGGGGCTTGTTTTGGGGTTGAAAAGGACCGTAGTGACAGTAGACGGTACACGGTCGGTCGTACCGTGTCGGTCGCGCATGCGCGCCACTCTCAATTGTATATTAGGATCATCATATTTATGATTATGTGCCCACATTTGTCTCTAAATTGTGGAGAAACTGTCGATGCGGAACCAAACTGTCAAGCAATTGTTTCCGCCCAGACACGTTTCACTGTCGCACACGTCGAAAATAGCAGATCTACAAGCTCACAACGCGTCGCGCTGCGACGCGTTGTGAGCTTGTAGATCGGCTATTTTCAAATAGACTATGTATAAAATAAGGCTAAAGTGGTTAAGGTATGTTTTATAATGTAATAATGTATATCTTAAAAGTAACTAGTAACTAAAGTTTTCAAATAATTGTAGTGGAGTAAAAGTACAATATTTGCCTCTGAGATGTAGTGGAGTAGAAGTAAAAGTATTGGAAATTGGAAATACTCAAGTAAAGTAGAAATACCTCAAAATTGTAGGCAAATAGGTTTTATAAAATGTTCATGAATAGGAATTAATATTCACATTTATATCCATGAATACCTTTGGTTAACTAGAACACTGACCTGACTTACTTGCAAATCTATGCCCACATCAAGACTTTATTTTAGTCTAAATATTTGTCCCTTCCTGCTCCAACTTAGAAGGACAGAATTGTGGAAAGTGGGCAGGGATCACGATGTAATCTATTGGTTGCTTCATGCCAGTGTTAGACTTGATTTAAGAAGTAGTGCTTTTCCAGTCAGAAGACAGATTGAAAGAAGTTATTGGGAAACGGTGGGTTAGAGTACCTCTTTCTCAAGTGGTCTTTGAAGCCTAAAGACTGGTGGGGATCACTTTGAACCTCGCCTCCCTATTTTGGGCATGTTGTTATAGACCAAAAACAAACCTGATCTACAAGCTTGTTTGAGTACCTTGAAAAGCTGTATATCAATTCTACATTTACACTGATCAAATTAGTTTAACAAACTTTGCAGGTTTGTCCGACTTAATACATGATTAGATTTTATGCTGAAACGCCATGCTTGGCTTGCATTATACGTCCTACATTTGAAGCAAATGGTGTCTCAAATGAAGGAATAGTAACCCCCCTTCCTCTCCAACCAGACATACAAGGAGCACCTAGAGGGCCAGAAGCACAAGAAGAAGGAAGCGGCTCTCAAGGTGTCTCAGAGCAGCAGTAGCAGCAGCAGCAGCAGTGGAGGAACCAGCAGCTCTGCCCGCGGCGTCCAGAACCAGCTCCGCTGTGAGCTGTGTGACGTCTCCTGCACCGGAGCCGACGCTTACGCCGCTCATATCCGTGTGGCCAAGCATCAGAAGGTAATGTATTTATTTTATGCTACCATGTATTACCATCATGTGTCACTTGCTCGCATAGATCAGTTCTTTTTGACCAGCGACACCATTTTACCTATGGATTAGGCTTAACCACGTAAGCACTAATTTGTACTTTGGGATACAAGCTCACAGCTTGTCTTATGAAGTTTTATACATTGACTATTTTTCAAAATTTGAGAACTTTGATAAACATATTTTTTAAGTCTTTAAACCTTTGCCTATAATGGCATGCCCAAAATGGGTAAACCAGGATTAATGTGGTTAACTACATTAATCTGACTACAATCTTTCAACCTGTCGCACTGTGAGATTGTAGATATTTGTAAAGGGGTAAAAAAGGAGGGGGCCCATTATAGACCCCTGGCTGACACCGATAAACACATTATTTAGGAACATAATGGATTGTAAACGGTCTCAAAAGATATTAACCCTCATTCAATATACACACGCCCACATACAGGCAGGCTTACTGGACGTTGTGTACTTGTCTCTATACTGTGTATATTTGGCACAGATGTATGCATATATGACCGGTACGCAAGTTCTATGCTTGGTTCAGGTGTTTGGAAGGACAAAAAAAACAGAACATATTTGCATATCTGGTTTAATAAAGACATAAGCCAATCCTTTTACAGCTTCATAAGTCATAAGGGGAACTTTAGCTTTGACGTGTTTTGGCAATTAAAGCAAAGATGTCAACAGGTGTGTTCCCAAATATGAGATTTATGATATGAGAGCATTGGCCGTACTGACGCACGCTGGAATGATTACCAACGTTTGTCTGTGACTGTGTTGTGGTATTAAATCATGCTGCAGTGTTTTTAGATCTTACCACAATACTGATATTCAGCATGATGTACAATACATTTTTTTCAAATGAAAAGAAAAGGGGAAATCCTTCTTGAAGGTAAAGCCTTTATTGAATAGCTATAATTTCATTTTAGAAAAAAAACATGTGTCCACCTACAGAACTCGGCCTTTATGAATTGAATACGCAGGACCACAATGGAAACAAGCCCTCAGGGATTTTTGTGTTATCCTTTTAGCATTATTGTGTAGGCCTTACTGTGCCTCTGTACTTTTTGCAAACTGCTGATAAAGAATTCAATCAATCAAAGCCACACAGCAATTTGCATGATGCTCAAGCAATGGCTGAACATGGCTTGCTATCATGCTGCCTAGGATTAGCGAATAAACAGTGATGGGGGGGCGCTCGGCAACAGTCTGTCGTCTGCCAACTCCACCGCCCCCGTCAAGAAGGCCTCCGCCCCCAAGATCAACTCTGTTGGTCAGTAGGTCCCCTTTGAATGTTGACGTCTCCTGGCGGTGTTTGACAATGACTTCATTCTTCACCTTGTTGCCATTATGCTCTGTACTGTGTTTTTGCTGTATTCCTGTTTGATTAGTATAGCTCTGCATTTAACCAGTTCAACCACATGAATCCTAGCGTCCCTATTCGGGGCTTGTCGTAATAGGCAAACATTCAGTGAAAACAAAAATCGTCTCACTACACGTCACAAGGCATTGTGTGAGCTTGTAGATCGGCAGAGATTGATGAGTGATAGAAAAGGACGGGGCCAATTACAGACCCCTTGCACACCCATCTAAGTATATAGGGTTTAAGTCATTGAACCCCTATGTACTTATCACACAATGAATAAAGAAAACGACTTCCATTTTCACTTTAAAAATTATGAAACTTTTTTTTTTTGACAATTTGCACCTATGACGTGCCCAAAATAGGGACACCAGGTTGAAAGTGGTTCAAACACTCATCACTAATAAAGAGTGAAGCTGGTGTCACAGAGCGTGCAGTCAAATGACCATTAGTTCACTCCTGGCCCTTGCAAATGGAAACGGTCATTGTTTTCCTTTTTTTTTTAAATTAAATTATTGTGATTTATTGCATTTGTATGCTGTCCATTAGTCAAAGCATCTGTGGACTAGTGACTCCTCAGTAAAATGTAAAATGGAATGTCACAGTTTTAAGTAAACCAATACTAAGAATCTTTGAATGGGATTGTGTGTTAATAGTGATGTTTTGTTTGTTTTTGCATGATAAAAATTTTGATTTGCAAATTCTTATCAGTTAATCAATTCATTTTTTGTGTGTATTTACGATTAGAGGTTGGGTGTTCACTAATGTCTATGGTAAGTTTACGGTAACTTTTGATTGAAAAATAAGGCCCTGCTACAAATAATAACTTCTCTAGCTGTGGTCTTTTGGAGCAGTAAGGATGAAGTCATTAGTAGACACAATTTCGGGTTTTATCGTATTTGTTGGCTGTTCACTTCATCCAATGCCATCTGCAAACTCACAACACCTTGCATCGCCTATTTTCGCCACTAAAGAGGCAAGTTATGAAATATTGGAAGAGTGTTTGTGCCCAATAGCAATGGTCTGAGACTAAAGATCTACATGCTAACACGTCGCATCACGACACATTGTTAGCTTGTAGATCAGTTATTTTTGTGAGTATAAATTATATTGTTAAATTGTCCTTTTTTTTTAGTAAGGCAAAAAAGTGTGCACAACTGCAGCAGCCCAAATAGGGAGACAGCTGTTTTTTGTTTAACAAACCCCACTGGCCATGAACCAGAGGGGAAGGCCAGTGCTGTGGATGTGGGGATGTAATCGTTCTATATTGCACTCCATCAAACACAAGTATAAAAGAGTTAAAATGAAGACTGGCTCTGAGTCTGCCGTACAATTGTATTTTTACGGCGTTGCTCGGCCATACCCTACCTGTCTATGAGAGGGTCTGTGTGTCACAAACCACAGTACCGATCAGTGCTAAACTTGCATGCACGCTACACAGAATTAACTCCACATTGGAGCCATGCTGTTGGATCCTATAAGAGTTCAAGTTAAAAAACACTGCTATAGAGGGAATTGAACATTTTGTGTTACCCATCTCCTTAGGTCCGCAACGATGAAGGCAAAGTCATCCGCTGCCTTCCAATGCAAGCTGTGTGAATGCAGTTTCAACGATCCCAACGCGAAGGAGATGCATCTGAAGGGAAGGAGGCATCGACTGCAGTACAAGGTTGATACATTTTCATAGGTGCAGGCACAAGTGTTATTATGCCTAATGTATTATCTTTGGCTGATGTCGCTTGCTGATAAGAACTGATCTTCAAGTCATGTTTTAGCTGGGACAACGTTATTTTTAGCATGACAGGTTTTTAGACCGAAGCGAGTAATCTACACGACCCAGGACACTAGACTGAACTATTTTGAATGGTTAAACAATAAGTCATAAGTTGATCATGCCGTCATCTGTCCTGACATTTCCTCTTCACCTGGTCTTTTAGAAAAAGGTGAACCCTGACCTTCAGGTGGAGGTGAAGCCTAGCATCCGTGCCCGTAAGATTCAGGAGGAGAAGATGAGGAAGCAGATGCAGAAAGAAGAGTTCTGGAGGAGGAGAGAGGAAGAGGAGCGCTGGAGAATGGAAATGAGGTACGATGAGGTCTTTGATGACCAGCTGATGTTTTTTTGTTTTTTTAACTTGCGTCTCCATTCTGGGGAAAACATCTGCCGAAAATAGTGCAGATGTATTTTCCACGGAGATTTGATGTAGAGGGGAAAACGGGAGGGAACCAAGTATAGACCGCTGGGTGATCCCAGTCGACTAAGTATATAGGGTTTAAGTGGTTCATCAGTGGACATTCTCCATGTCTAATCTGCTGAACTCCCAGGTCACTGTTTTTTTTTTCTTCCCCAAACTGCTGAAACTTTCCAGGCGTTATGAAGAGGACATGTACTGGAGACGCATGGAAGAAGAGCACCACTGGGCTGACAGACGCCGTATGCCCGACGGAGGCTATCCTCAGGGGCCCCCTGGGCCGCCCGGTCTCTTGGGGGTCCGGCCTGTCATGCCCATCCCTCAGCCTCAGGGACCTGTGGATTTTTGGGCGGTGTAGCCGTCCCTATATGTGAGGTTGGGACATTGACATTTGCTGAACTGTGATTGGCCACCCATTGTACCCCCCAAACCCTGCACTGTGATTGGCTACCCATTGAACACCCCTTCCACCCACAATGGGTGGCCCCTGTACACCCCCGCTGACTCTATTCAGCACTGTGATTGGCTAGCGAGACACATGATGAAATTAATAACCTATAAATAGGACTATGCACTTTAAAAAAAAACTTTTTTTTTTAAGTGAGCTTCCATCACTGTGATGACCACTGTGATGACCACACCGCCCACTTCACACTGGGTGTGTTTTTTGGGGCGGTGTAGCCGCCCCCTATAAGTGAGTTTTGGATACCGACCAAAAAAATTGTGTACCCCCTAACCCTTCCATTGTTAATGCAAATCGATACTTTTTTCATATCAGCCAATCACATTACAGCTAGTGTCATCACCACTAACTGTAATGTGATTGGCTGACTTTGCAAATTCAGGACTGTGATTGGCTAGCGAAACACATGACACATGTGCAGCCCTATGAATAGCAGTATGGACTTTAAAAAAAGTAATTATCCTTTTTTTAAAGTGAGTCATGTTGTGATGACCACACACCGCCCACTTCACACTGGGTGTGATTTTTACTATTTGAATGCAGTTTTGCGTTGAGTTAATCAAGTAACTTGTTGCAGAACTATGTCTTTGTCATTAAAAAGTAATTGGTTACAGAATTGCCTACTGAGAATAGTAACTCTTTGGAATACTCTTACATGAACTAAATTGAAACCTCATTGCGATTCCTTTCTTGTCCTGTGAATGAATAGTTTTCTTTCCACCATTTCTCTTTTAGCCGCCTCGCCGCCCCGACTCTTCAGACGATCGCTACGTAATGACCAAGCATGCAGCCATTTATCCCTCAGAGAATGAACTCCAAGCTATCCAGAAGATTGTGTCCATCACAGAACGTGCCCTCAAGCTGGTGTCGGACATCATCACTGACCAGGACAAAGACAAGGGCAAGGAAGAGGACAAGGAGAAGGAGAAGAAAGAAGTCGCTAAAGACAGGTGAGGCATCTGAGAGAGCTCAACATCTCTTTGTCTCCTCGTGTTTCTGTGTTTAAACTTCAAACATAAAATATACTTAAAGTACTAGAATGTTTGAAAAATAGCAGATAGTAGATCTGCTATTTTCAAGTAGCATATTTATAAAGTAGGGCTAAAATGGCTTTCAAATAATTGTAGTGGAGTAAAAGTACAATATTTGCCTCTGAGATGTAGTGGAGTAAAAGTAATTACAATAGTATATTTGAAATACTCAAGTAAAGTACAAATACCTCAAAATTGTACTTAAGTACAGTACTTAAGTAAATGTACTTTGTTACTTTACACCACTGCTAGATAGCCTGCCTGTAGATAGTGCTTTTGTAATAGTTTCTAATGTAACACTCCTCATACTGCATGAGTTGTGTACCCTATATCGTCTTAGTAACATTATTATGTTTTCTCCATCAAAGCATGCATGCTGTACGTGTGAAACATCTTGACCGGCAGAAATACATCTGCTTTGAGGGACCACTGTCTTTTACATCATTTCTGGAGTGTGGTGAGTGAAACATTGTTCCACAGCATGCCCTATGCCATTGATGGTGTACAAATGATTGGGGTCCATTTGGTTCCATTTTTACACTGTCTTAACATTGATTTTACAATATAAATTGGGGTCCCAGAGATAGACGTGCCATTAAATGGGTGTCCTTGATATTAAAATGGTTGAGAATCACTGCTAGAGCCGTAAAAGTCTTCTTAGGGGGTCCCTGGCATATCTTTTCAAATGAGGGTCTGTGGGCTAATTGTCAATTTGGGGGGTCCTTGACATGAAAAATTGAGAACCACTGTCATATGCAACAACATGCTGGGTGTACAGTACAAGGAAGGCACAATCCATTTTATTTAGGATAGAGTGATTCAATGTCTTCAGTAGGGCTGTCAATCTTCCTCATATGATTGAATTTTCTGTGGCTATTTTAATCCATTTTTATGACACATTAATACAAATTAAATCAATTGCACAACAGATTTATCAATAAGCTTGTGCAATCTTGTTTTGTCTTCAGTTGCCAAGAAATTTGAAATTCCTAGTACCTCAGACTTAAAAGTCTATGATGACTTGAACACTGAAGTTGACGAGGAGGCGTTTCAGTTTTTTATAAAGAAACCAGACCTTGGTGTGTTGGAGATTTGTTCACCCCAAGACCCAAATCCTGAAGGTGAGTTCTGTTGCTTATCAACATGGAGCCTTATAGCCTCATCCATACAGTCCTGGCTAACCTAAAATGTCACACAGGTAAATTTTTGTACTTTGAAATGATCTTTGTTTCTATACGCCCAATGTAAGTAAAAGAGAGAAAGTGTCTGAGGAAGAACTTTGTTGGTGTGTGGATCCTTCCGTATCTAATGTGAGCTTTTTACATTACACTTGCCACACACATTCCTCTCTTGCTAATCACACTTATGTCAACATTATTGCGAGATTCAGTGAGCCCCTCTGCAAGCAATTCCATTCCAATTTCCTTAAATATACTTGGCCACCAAATGTAGTGGCCTGTAGGGCCAGACTGAGGAACTTGAAGGGGTCCTTGGGGGGGTTCCAGGGGGTCCCCAGCTTGATTGATTGCTAGGAACCAAATCGACCCTTAATGGGTCTTTAACTCAGAGTCTATAGCGGGAACCAAATGGACCCGTAGTGGTCCATTTGGTTCCATTTACACACTCAGACTGATGCCTTGCCATGTAGATTGGGCTCCCAGAGATGAGAATCGTATGAAATGGGGGTCCGCGACCTCATGCAAAACAAACTGGGGGTCCTCAAAATGATAAAGGTTGATAATCACTGCTCAAAAATCTATGTACACGTGTTTCTTAATGTTTTGTATCTGTCTCTCTTTCTCACCCATCCACCCCTGTCTCTCTGTCCAATGGTTCCTTGCTGTCTCTCTCATTCTTTCTCTCTCTCTGACTCCTCTCTCTACGCCACTCTCTCTATCAACCCTATCTCCCTGTGTGTATCTTTCTCTCCCACCTCTACCGGGTTCCTCTCATCACGCTGTCCCTCCAGGTACAGACGGCGCGGCCTCTAGCTACCATGTCAAACAGTTGGAGGAGCAGAACGGCAGGCTGAAGGAGGCCTTGGTCAGGTCAGTCAAAATGTGTACATCTGTTTAAAAACAACAGCAGTTGACCCAAATGGTTTCCAATCAGGAATGACTTGACAACAGCATGATAGTCATAATAACCATTATCCACAAAAGCAAGTGGTTTAAAAATAAACCACTTGACTTAAATGATATGTAGGTGTCCTCTGCTGCCTCGGACACACGCACATTGTACTTTTACAATAACAAGACATAGTCTGGTTATGGCTTTGCCTCCCTGTCAAATTGTAAGCAGAGTTGTACCGATACTTGTATCGGAAAAGCTGCCGATACTGCCTAAAATGCTGGCATCTGTATTGGCGAGGATGACATTCCGATACCACATAAATGACATGATATTTCATTCATATTTTGATTTCTTCAATTGATGTTGCACGACTGTTTTATACTTTTACTTGTACTATTTACCTGAGAGTGTACAAATTATATACTCTTGGAACCCCCTCAAGGAACTCAGATGGTCCCTGAACCCCACTTTGAGAACCACTGTCCTAGATTTGTTTAAATGAGATGCGCAAGTTATGGGGATCGGTAAGGGAAAAAATGGTATCGGTTACATCTCTAATTGTAAGTTGTTAACCCCCCTGTTATGTTCACAGGACGCGTGACCTGTCCTCGTCAGAGAAGCAGGAGCACGTGAAGCTGCAGAAGCAGACGGAGAAGAAGAACGTGGAGCTGGACACTGTGAGGAGCCAGAAGGAGAAACTCCAAGAGGACATGACACTAGCCGAGGCAACTATCGATGAGCTGAAAGAACAGGTACGGACAGTTAGAGCGAATCACTATCATTTTGAAGAGGGGGTACTGTCTTCCCCTGTATAGGATATGAACCACATGCTTAAAATGAAGATCATTTCATCTTTTTCTTTAAAAAGATGACTGCTAATGCTCTTTATCATTAAGACCTGAGGCCGATTCTGCAAATGCCTTCTAAACCAGTAGTTTTTCCAAGATCTTTCAAAAATGTAAAAAAATGGCAGATAAAATCTAAAATGACACAGATCCTTTCCCGTTTTTAAGGGGTAACATGTTCTAGTTTACTATTTCACCATATCTAAACTACTTTAACAATACATTTTACACACTTTAATTATACAATGAACAATCAAACAGCTAAGTATGCAATACACATGAACTTAATTTTATTTAACCACTTAAGCCCTAAAATTCTCACTTACATGCCCAAAATTGGGACGGGACGTTGAATGAAAGTGGTTAAATATTGTATTTGCTGATGCTGATATTGTCAAAAAAATAGAATGTTTAAAAGAACAAAAGCACAGCAAAAGAAACACAATACAAAGTGATGAAAAAATGTAAGAGGCAATCCATTTGGGTTAAACAGGTTTCCTTTGCAGATATGAATGTCATTCTGTCAAATTTGCAGATATTAGTGAATGGGATTGGGTGAAGAGACATTTAAATGGATATGGATAATTGTACGTGACTTTCAAACCATGTGCCTCTTGTAATGATTGTGTGTGTGTGTCACAGGTGGATGCTGCGCTGGGGTCAGAGGAGATGGTGGAGACCCTGACGGAGAGGAACCTGGACCTGGAGGAGAAAGTCCGGGAGCTGAGAGAGACGGTCACTGACCTGGTCAGTGCACCTGTGTTCTTCACCCCGACTTGCATGCAATCAGTGTTTCATAGCCCATTAAGACCTGAGGCCCATTTTACAAACACCCTCTCAGTGGTTCTCAAACCTTTTCATGTCAAGGAATTGTACACAAATTGTTGTACAAGCTTGCAGCGTGGCACGAAGTGACACGTTGTGAGCTTGTAGATCTACTATTTTCAAAAGATTTGTACCGGTATACATTTTGAAAACCTAAAATGGGACATTCTGCATAAGGAATACTTTTACTTTTGGTATTTTAAAGGAATAGTTTACCCCGAAAATAACTTTCCGTCGCATTCCTAAGCCAATAATTTGATGACCGGCAGCGGTTCCGTATGGAGACACACAGGAGATTCTTTGTATCTCCATACAGAACCGCTGCCGGTGAGTAATCGATAGAAAACGTCATTTTGGGCGTGACCCCTTACTATCCTTAAGTACATTTTGATGCCACTACTTTTGTAGTTTTACCCAAGTAAATTTTGAATACCAGACCTTAGCTTGTAACAGTTTTCCTACATTGTAGTATTGATAATTTTACTTAAGTAAAAAGATTTGAGTACTCCTTCCACCACTGCATTTGGCTTTGTTCTATGCCTTACAATGTATATACTACCACACATGACGGTCGGTCCCCTCTTCTGTCCTCCCAACAGGAGGCCATTAATGACATGAACGACGAGCTCCAGGAGAACGGCAGGGAGACTGAGATGGAGCTGAGAGAGCAGCTGGACATGAGCGGGGGTGAAAGGTCTGCGAGGCCCACAAGAGAGTTGATGCTGCCCAGGAGACCATGGCCGATTACCAGTAGACCATCAACAAGTACAGAGAGCTCACTGCCAGCCTGCAGGTGCATAGATCACTACACACATACACGTTGTACTACTATACTTACTTACCGCAACATTTTAGGATGGATTTTCGTTTTAAATGCATTTTTTCCCCCATGAGTTTTTTTGCCGTTTGTAACCCTCACACACACACACACACACACACACACACACACACACACACACACACACACACACACACACACACACACACAGGAATGAGAAGTGAGCTGCTATGATTATCAGTAGGTCGTCAGTAAATGCACATTGCTCACTGCTGTCTGTGTGTGCTTTTCCCTGTGCACCAGGAGACCAACAGAGAGCTGAGCAGGTCCTGCTTCATCCTCCTGCAGAGATGTTTGATTTCAAGATAAAGTTTGCAGAGACCAAAGCTTATGCCAAGGTACGGCTGAGACGAATGTCAGAATGATAGGAATCTGATTGGGAGTTGATGGGGATTTTAATCAATCCAATGACAATAAAATGTCTAAAGTGACACTTTGGTACCACTACCACAAAACTCAAGCCAAGCCATACTGGAAAGAAATGGATTGGAAAAGGTTGTATCCAGTTTAACTGAGCACTAGGCTTACGTGATCATAATTCTTGTTAATGGCATCAATGGACATTTAGTTTAAAAGTTTTACATTAATAAAAGTTTAAGAAGAGTAATGAATATCATATCATAAAATTAGGATAATCATTTCTGGATCCTAAAATTATTACGATATTGATCAATTCCGATTCCTTCATTTTCATGGGTACCTGGCAGTTTGGATATGGTTCCTAATTTCTATACCCAACCGTGACTGTGTGTCTTCCAGGCCATCGAGATGGAACTGAGGAAGATGGAGGTGGGCCAGGCTAACCGCCAGGTGTCCCTCCTCACCGCCTTCATGCCTGAGTCCTTCCTCCGCCATGGAGGAGACCACGACTGTATCCTGGTGCTGCTGCTCATTCCAAGGCTCATCTGCAAGGTGTGTGTGATCTGCAAAAAAACGAAAAAAATAGTCTGACCAATGCCACATGGGTTCGATCCTGATTTTGGAGAGTCCTAGACCACTAATGTTTGACCGATCTTTTGTAAAAAAAAAAGTATTTGAATGTATTTAACAACATAAGCCCTGTTCATACATTTTCAGAAGTAGCCTATCTACAAGCTCACAATGTGTCGTGAGCTTGTAGATCGACTATTTTTGTTATTGTTTTGAAAACGTTTGTTAATGTTCACTTAAAATGACATGCCCAAATAGGGACACTCTGTTGAAAGTGGTAAAACATTGGGACACATCGGCAGCCAACCGATGTATCGCTCAGGCTCTGCTTACCACCTGTTCCCAACATGTCCGTGTGTCATTTCCCTTGCAGGCGGAGTTGACCCCCTGCAGGGAACCGCGATGAGGGGATCCCGTGGAGAGCAGCTCAGCTTCGCCTCAGGACTGGTCTACTCCCTGGGCCTGCTGCAGGCCACTCTGCACAAATATGAACCGTGAGTGACTATCGCACATGAGAGACTAAATTGGGAATGTTGTCATTGGAGAATACCCATCATGCTAAAACTTTATAACAAGATTCTAAATAAATTAAAAGATTCTGGTAATGCTCCATGTTGCTATTCAGAACTGAACACCTTTATTCCCAATGTATTGAATATCTTCAATAAAAATTCAGTCCAATGAGAGACAACTTTTCTCGCTCGTATTTCGTTTATAAGTTTTGTCCTCTGTTAACTACTTAAGCCCTACATACTTACCGTCATACCGTATGACGAATAGTGAAACTAGCAATTCTACAAGCTCACAACAATCTGCTATTTTTGCTGCAAGGGAAAGTGCAACATTGTATCATATTGGTTCTGAATCTGAACAAAGCAAACGCACTACTGGTTTGAAAACACACTTAATGCATTACTTTTGAGCGTCCTGTTTATCACAAAAACCTTAACGTTATCGGTCTCTCCACTCTCGCCACTTCTAACATTATCTGTCCTTCCATTGTCATGTCCTCCTCTCATCCAGGGCTATGAGTGGCTGCAGTGTGGAGGTGTTTAAGAGGATGGGCACGCTGTACTCTGAAATGAGCGTCCACAAGCGCTCTCTGGACTACTTCATCGACCTGCTGCACAAAGACCAGCTGGATGAGACCATTCAAGTGGAGCCACTCACCAAGGCCATCAAATACTACCAGGTAACAACAATACAGGACCTCTAGGCTGCCATCTAGCATTTAAAACATGCACACATTTGTGTGTGTGTGTGTGTGTGTGTGTGTGTGTGTGTGTGTGTGTGTGTGTCTCTCTCAATGTGTACATTGGGAATAAAGGTGTTCAGTTCTGAATAGCAACATGGAGCATTACCAGAATCCGCTCTGCTCCGCTCCGCTCTGAGACGCTCTGCTCTGAGACGCTCTGAGACGCTCTGCTCTGCTCTGAGACGCTCTGCTCTGAGACGCTCTGAGACGCTCTGCTCTGCTCTGAGACGCTCTGCTCCGCTCTGAGACGCTCTGCTCTGAGACGCTCTGAGACGCTCTGCTCTGCTCTGAGACGCTCTGCTCTGAGACGCTCTGAGACGCTCTGAGACGCTCTGCTCCGCTCTGAGACGCTCTTCTCCGCTCTGAGACGCTCTGCTCTGCTCTGAGACGCTCTGCTCCGCTTCGCTCTGAGACGCTCCGCTCCGCTCTGAGACTGCTTTGCTCTGAGACTGCTCTGCTCTGAGACGCTCTGCTCCGCTCCGCTCTGAGACGCTCCGCTCTGCTCCGCTCCGCTCTGAGACGCTCTGCTCTGAGACGCTCTGAGACGCTCCGCTCTGAGACGCTCCGCTCTGAGACTGCTCTGCTCTGAGACGCTCTGCTCTGAGACTGCTCTGCTCTGAGACGCTCTGCTCCGCTCCGCTCTGAGACGCTCTGCTCTGCTCCGCTCCGCTCCGCTCCGAGACGCTCTGCTCCGAGACGCTCTGCTCTGAGACGCTCCGCTCTGAGACGCTCTGAGACGCTCTGCTCCGCTCCGAGACGCTCTGCTCCGCTCCGCTCTGCTCTGCTCTGAGACGCTCTGCTCCGCTCCGCTCTGAGATGATCCGCTCTGCTCTGCTCCGCTCTGCTCTGAGACGCTCTACTCCGCTCCGCTCTGAGACGCTCTGCTCCGCTCTGCTCTGAGACGCTCCGCTCTGAGACGCTCCGCTCTGAGACTGCTCTGCTCCACTCTGCTCCGCTCTGAGACTGCTCTGAGACGCTCTGCTCTGAGACGCTCTGCTCTGAGACTACTCTGCTCTGAGACGCTCTGCTCCGCTCCGCTCTGAGACGCTCTGCTCCGCTCCGCTCTGAGATGCTCCGCTCTGAGACGCTCTGCTCTGCTCCGCTCTGAGACGCTCTGCTCTGAGACGCTCTGAGATGCTGAGATGCTGAGACGCTCCGCTCTGAGACGCTCCGCTCTGAGACGCTCTGCTCTGAGACTGCTCTGCGTTTCCCACCACTGCTTATATACTTCCGTTTTAGTTGACACCCTCGGTGGCCTTGACATTGCCCTTGTTCACTGTGTTTACATCAAAACAGTGACCTTGATTTCAAAACAATCTGGATCAGTTGGATGTAATGGCAGCCAGACTGCATGGCCATGCCAGGCCCATGCTTGCCACTGATAGTAATGTGTGCTGATGCAGCACAGACTATGCAGCAAACTGGAAAGACATGGGAAGAACACAACATTAGTGCTGGTAGGGGAATGGGGCAGTTAACAGAGGTTTTTAAGCCTTTCAAACCGGGGAAAGAATCTGTGTCATTTTAATAGGTTTCTTTGGGCTATTCAAAAATAGCAGATATACAAGCTCATAGCGCGGCACCGAGTGCCGCGCTATGAGCTTGTGGATCTGCTATTTTAGAAAAATCGTGAACATTTTGAGCAAATCCTTGAATACATATTTTTCAAAGCAAACATTTGTAACTCAAATCTTTGCTTCTGGGGGGATTCTACAAATGTTTTCTAATCAGTGGTTTTCAAACTTTTTCATGTCAAGGACCCCCGAAATTATATGAATTTTGGCCGCGGACCCCCATCTCAAAACGTTTTGTTCCAGAGAGGTTGTAACAGAGTTAAAAATGTTGGCTATGGAAAAATAGATATTCAAAGATTTGCACACATTTTCACAATCTTTCAAAAAAAAATTGCAGATCTACAAGCTCATAGCGCGGCACTCGGTGCCGCGCTATGAGCTTGTAGATCTGCTATTTTTTAATTGCCAAAGACATCTTAAAATGACACAGATGCGTTCTCGGTCTGAAAGGGTTAAGAATAATCTGTAACAAATTATTGCACTTTACAGTGGGGACTTTGTTCAACATAGCCAAAAAGCACAAAATAGAGGCATGGCAGTGAATCTGTTCCTGGCTACCTCTCATTCGTTAATTCACACTCGGAGTGTGAGTGATCCTGCTTTTAAATAATCGATGCGGCCCTATCGTTGACAATTCAAGTCAGGCCAGGGATTTTCACAGGCACTCATGAGGGCCGTGATCGCCGTGCCCCCTCAGCTTGGCCTCTATGCCTCCTCCAAAAAAAAAAACGATATGCCCTGCGGCCACGGTGGCCTTGAGTGGCCCGCCTACACTCCACAAAACTGCTTTCATAGTTTCCTCCTCCTCTGCCTCTTTGCCGTCAAGTGAAGTATTGCCAAGATAGCCAGTGGTGTACCAGTTCATACCGGAGTGGCAGAATAATGTGCAGCATGGCATAACCAGAAACATTCATTAATATGGCCCAAGGAACCCCTGACTCCCCATCTCTAAACCAGTCCCAGTGTCTCTTAACACATTCACTGCCAGGTATCCTACTATAATTCTAGTAACCTCTGTGCGTCTGTAGTGGTGAGTGAGTGAGTGAGTAGGTGAAGCTACCCGGTTCTCCTCACTGGCTGGACCAATTGCTCTGATTTTGCACACAGCCATTGACCATTACCATCTGAACTTAACTGTGAAGCCCGTTTTTCAATTTCATCAAATCTCAGCTTCTTATTAGCGTTTATGTGTAAAACACTGTCGCCATGGTTACGGGGCTGCCCAGCTATGGGACGAACTGCCTCCCGGGTTGCCAGATCATGTGCGCATATCCCCCCACGGATGCGTCGACCGGGTATGGTCTAGTATTCATTAATTAATTCATCCGCTGGTGCCAGCGTTTTTTTTACCTTATATTGACGATCTTTGGAGAGCCGCGGAGGCCACCATATGCACGCGGATGTAAACAAAGGGTGTCTGGGGGGTGGGGGAGGGTCTCGTCTATCCACCGGAACAAAAATGTGTTTTACCGCGATCGGCCATTTTGTTGCTACCGGCCGTTGAATAAGGCCCGTTTTCACCAACAACAAAAAAAAATGTATCCGAGCTAGATGTGTTTTTTCTACAACTCATAACATAGCAGTGGACGGAAGTGACGTTTTCTGGTGTTTTTCGAGGTGTATTAGGCACCGCATCGGTGCCTAATCACCCTGTCGGGATTTATTTATCAATAACGACCGACTGCCCGTCAATTATCCCTTGCTTAAAAGGCTCATAAGGCTTATTAGCCAGGGATCCTTTCAAGAAGTATTTTCTATGAAGCAGGATAGACAGTTGGTGGAGATACTGAGTGGAAAATAGTTCTCAATTATGTTGTTCACAACAACCAATGATGACCAATGACCAAGTTACAACGATGAGACAATATACAATTTAGGCATTTAACGTATGCTCTTATCCATTGTGACTTACAAATACAACATCAGAGTAAATGGCATGAACCCTAGTCCAAACGACAGAGTTGAACCTGATTTATACTTGGTTGCTTATTTTGATTTGATTTGATTTGATTTATTTGAAAAGCCATCACCACATGGTCACCGCAGTTCGAGGATAACACAAGAAAGTCCTGAGACTTATTTCCGTTGAGGTCCTCTTACAATTAACAATCAATACGTTAAAAATACTTTACAATACAACACATGTAACTAACGTAACGCTACATAGACACAAGTGACATACACAGTACAGACACAGTACACATTACACAACAATACAAAACACAAGTAACATTCACTGTACTTACATACAAACAATACAGGAACACAAGTAACATACACAGTACACAAACAAGTGCTACCTTATCTTTCCTAGTCTAATGACCCTCTATAGGGGAACCTTTTCTAATAGACATGATTTAGTTTTGTATTTAAAAGTCCTCAGATTTGTTGTCAGTTTGACGCTGTTTTCGAGGTCATTCCACTGTGTGGCTCCTATGTAAGTAAATGATTCCCTGCCTACTTTACTTTTAAAAGCCGGAAGGCTCACGTCTGCTACACTGGCTCTGGTGAAAAAATGGTGTACTTCACTTCTCTGAGTAAAACATGTCTTTAAAAATATGGGGACCTCTCCATATATTATCTTATGAACCATGGTCAATCTGGCCATGATTACCCTTTATTGTGTCTTACCCGGGGAAATAGCCGATCTACAAGCTCACAACACGTGGGCAATGCATAGCAGTGGCTCAGGAGGTAGAGCGGCCGCTTGGGAAACGAAAGGTTTTGTCCTTGAGCAAGAGGTTGGGGGGTTTCCTCCGCCATCAGTGTGTGAATGCATGTTTGAATGGGTGAATGTAATTTGCACATTTTAACTCTTTGACTGCCAGATCAATAGTGTAATAGTGTGCCACTGTTGCCAGCAAAAACAGCGATTTTACTGTACCTTTGAGAAACCGGCGTCCTCACGGAGAAGGGCTCATTACACGCACAGGGTTGTCGTAGTAGAGGGAAAAAAATGTGTCCGATCACGATCCTCCATTCAAGAGCTATGGCCGTTTCAATGAGGCTTGTTTTGCCGTAATGCAGGAGGAACGGAGATCTACAGTAGCAGAGATATGACCGTTTTATTGCAGGAAATAAACAGGAAGTAAACAAGCTTTTACTTTTTTTTAAAACAACGTCACATGTGAGCTCTATTGTACTTGATGGCGAACACCAAATCTCCAAACCTTGGAAAACCACAGTAAAACTATCTGGATGGATAGAAGCTGGGTCAAATATGTTGGGTGTTTTTACATTTTGGGTGAACTGCCCCTTAAAGAGATCAGGAAGTCAGCCGGAGAAAACGTACTGTGCAAAAAACATTTTTATTATTCGTTTTTTGGTCAGATTTGTTATTTAGATGTGACAGTCAAGCGGCAGGAAACCAAGGGGCCAACAGAGGACATGCAGACACAGGTCTCCAGCCAGAAACTGAACCGAGACGTTGCAATTAATGTGGTCGACACACTATCCGGACAGCTACCGGGGCCCCCCCGGCTGTTGATGTACTGTTTATGGTTTACATCCCAGAATGACACGACAGGATATAGATGGTAAAAATAGTACAAAATGCTTACCTACCTATTGGAAATAACTGCGTATATGAAATGCGTTGCCCTCTATACTCTCTGCCCTGGTCAGTTTTTTAGCGGTGCCAACCGCTCTAAGCTTGACTTTGTCCGTATGTCCGTCCGTCCGTCCGTATCAGCACGGGATGATTTGAAACAGCTATAACTCCAGTTTGCAGCATGCCACCAAGTCCACATTTGGTATGTGCACTTAGACCACCAATAGGGACGAGCATGAATTGCTGAAGTTAGCAAAGCGGGGTCCAGGGACCCCCAGCGTCTGTTATGTCCGTCCGCCCGTTTAGGGCACGGGATTTGAAACAGCTATAACTCCAGTTTGCAGCATGCCACCAAGTCCACATTTGGTATGTGCACTTAGACCACCAATAGGGACGAGCATGAATTGCTGAAGTTATCAAAGCGGGGTCCAGGGACCCCCAGCGTCTGTTATGTCCGTCCGCCCGTTTAGGGCACGGGATTTGAAACAGCTATAACTCCAGTTTGCAGCATGCCACCAAGTCCAAATTTGGTATGTGCACTTAGACCACCAATAGGGACGAGCATGAATTGCTGAAGTTATCAAAGCGGGGTCCAGGGACCCCCAGCGTCTGTTATGTCCGTCCGCCCGTTTAGGGCACGGGATTTGAAACAGCTATAACTCCAGTTTGCAGCATGCCACCAAGTCCAAATTTGGTATGTGCACTTAGACCACCAATAGGGACGAGCATGAATTGCTGAAGTTATCAAAGCGGGGTCCAGGGACCCCCAGCGTCTGTTATGTCCGTCCGCCCGTTTAGGGCACGGGACTTTAAACAGCTATAACTCCAGTTTGCAGCATGCCACCAAGTCCAAATTTGGTATGTGGACTTAGACCACCAATAGGGACTAGCATGAATGGCTGCAGCCCCGCCCCCTCTGTCTTCCCATTGGCTGGCCTTTAAACAGCCATAACTCAAGTTCGCAGCATGCTACGGAGTACACATTTTGTACATGCACTAAAACCACCAATAGGGACGAAATGTAATTACCTAAGCCCCGCCCCCTCTGTCTGCCCATTGGCTGGGCTTTAAACAGCCATCATTCCAGTTTGCAGCATGCTACCAAGTACAAATTTGGTAAGTGGACTCAGACCACCAATAGGGACGAACTGAAATGAGTTAAGCCCCGCCCCAAAGGCACCGCTTCCTTCACACAGGGTGTGATTTTTTTTTTATGAATGAAAATACATGATGTATGAGGCTAATGTTGCAGCTTTTCCTGCATGCAATTAACTAAGGGTCTCAAATTGAAAATATTCGCCTGCCATCAGGAATCTAGAGTACTCATCACCAGGCCCTGACATCTTCCTCTTTTTTTTTTCTTTCATTTGAATGGTTATTACATAGTAGTTCATGTAACTCAATCAATAATTGCAACTTCATTACTCCTGTTGCTCTTATGCCTGACATATATGTCAAAGTGAATGATTGTGAGCGATTTCTTATGTAAATGAAAGCAACCTGCGGCGAGCTACTCTCCGTAGATCACTTCTCAAGGGCAAACTGTGAGCCGCAGTCGCTCACATAGATATTCCAGGCTGCCAGTCTTGCCATCCATAATATCTCTAGCAGTAGTATCTTAACTGCCAACATGGTTTAATATGAATATGTCTCCATGTGGGGCCAAACATATACCTCCCACCTAGTAAGTATACGCAGTATATCTCCATCCCCATGTATCCTAGACATGGATCTGTTTAACGTTAGCACGGTTAATGACGCCAATGACCTGAAAATTCATTCTGAATTTATGGAAATGCTAGGTCAAATCTACACAGTTAGGGTATATATATTAGGATGCATGTCAATGATGCGTGCCAGTGGGGGGGATCAATAAACTACAGTCTGACCTGTTATGAAAGCAGCCTAGACTAACAGTTATTACTTACTTTCGAGGAGAAAACTCAGAAAATCCATCATGCTGAAATGAATAAATGCTATCCAAAGTATTGTTAAATAACGATGAAAATATGATGATGATGAAGTAAAACAGCCGGGAAAGAATGGTAAATACCGAAGTGGGTGCTTTGCTGCAAAAATGAAAGCATTTTGTTGCATTATAAACTGTTGAATTACAAATACAAACTAGAAAAAGTGCTCTTCGGAACACAGGTCTCCGCCAGGTCAGGTAGGTTATTGTCGGCCAGCAATGTTCAAAATTCTCCAATCAGGATGGAATATGACAAATCGGAAAGATCCGTCTTGATCACATGACTATAGAGATACTGTGTACCGATTTGCGCGATGTTTGGACAAAATCTGTAGGAGTAATCTAAAAAAATGGGTTTAGCAGAAATCGGCCACCTGGTGGCGCTCTAACAGTGTGAAAAGGGTGGCATGTCGTCCTCGGCCTAGTGGGAATGCGCGTGCAAATTTCACGGCAATTGGACGCTGCGTTTATGATTTGAGGCGTTTTGTTCAAAACGGACCACTCCTGCAAACTTTGGAAGCCAATCTTAGCCAATCAGGGTGGAATATGAAAAATAGGACCGTTTGGTTTCATGACTATAGAGATACTGTGTACCGATTTGTGTGAGGTTTGGACAAAATCTGTAGGAGTAATATAAAAAAAATGTTTAGCAACACTCTGCCTCCTGATGGCACTATAACCGGACGATTAAAAACATTGCCAGAGCTTCTGCTCTGGCATCCAGGGAGTGTGTGTGCACAGTTTCGCTGCGAAACCAACGGTGCCGGAGATTAGCTGTTCACAGACGGACGGACACTCACACGGATGAATGGACAGGGTGCAAAACATAGTCTCGACCATGCCTTTGGCCTGGCGGAGACAATACTTTGTACAGCATACACTGTAATAGTATCACACCAACTGCCAACTGTTTTTTTGTTTTTTTCTCCGTAGATCACTTCTCAAGGGCAAACTGTGAGCCGCAGTCGCTCACATAGATATTCCAGGCTGCCAGTCTTGCCATCCATAATATCTCTAGCAGTAGTATCTTAACTGCCAACATGGTTTAATATGAATATGTCTCCATGTGGGGCCAAACATATACCTCCCACCTAGTAAGTATACGCAGTATATCTCCATCCCCATGTATCCTAGACATGGATCTGTTTAACGTTAGCACGGTTAATGACGCCAATGACCTGAAAATTCATTCTGAATTTATGGAAATGCTAGGTCAAATCTACACAGTTAGGGTATATATATTAGGATGCATGTCAATGATGCGTGCCAGTGGGGGGGATCAATAAACTACAGTCTGACCTGTTATGAAAGCAGCCTAGACTAACAGTTATTACTTACTTTCGAGGAGAAAACACAGAAAATCCATCATGCTGAAATGAATAAATGCTATCCAAAGTATTGTTAAATAACGATGAAAATATGATGATGATGAAGTAAAACAGCCGGGAAAGAATGGTAAATACCGAAGTGGGTGCTTTGCTGCAAAAATGAAAGCATTTTGTTGCATTATAAACTGTTGAATTACAAATACAAACTAGAAAAAGTGCTCTTCGGAACACAGGTCTCCGCCAGGTCAGGTAGGTTATTGTCGGCCAGCAATGTTCAAAATTCTCCAATCAGGATGGAATATGACAAATCGGAAAGATCCGTCTTGATCACATGACTATAGAGATACTGTGTACCGATTTGCGCGATGTTTGGACAAAATCTGTAGGAGTAATCTAAAAAAATGGGTTTAGCAGAAATCGGCCACCTGGTGGCGCTCTAACAGTGTGAAAAGGGTGGCATGTCGTCCTCGGCCTAGTGGGAATGCGCGTGCAAATTTCACGGCAATTGGACGCTGCGTTTATGATTTGAGGCGTTTTGTTCAAAACGGACCACTCCTGCAAACTTTGGAAGCCAATCTTAGCCAATCAGGGTGGAATATGAAAAATAGGACCGTTTGGTTTCATGACTATAGAGATACTGTGTACCGATTTGTGTGAGGTTTGGACAAAATCTGTAGGAGTAATATAAAAAAAATGTTTAGCAACACTCTGCCTCCTGATGGCACTATAACCGGACGATTAAAAACATTGCCAGAGCTTCTGCTCTGGCATCCAGGGAGTGTGTGTGCACAGTTTCGCTGCGAAACCAACGGTGCCGGAGATTAGCTGTTCACAGACGGACGGACACTCACACGGACGAATGGACAGGGTGCAAAACATAGTCTCGACCATGCCTTTGGCCTGGCGGAGACAATACTTTGTACAGCATACACTGTAATAGTATCACACCAACTGCCAACTGTTTTTTTGTTTTTTTCTCCGTAGATCACTTCTCAAGGGCAAACTGTGAGCCGCAGTCGCTCACATAGATATTCCAGGCTGCCAGTCTTGCCATCCATAATATCTCTAGCAGTAGTATCTTAACTGCCAACATGGTTTAATATGAATATGTCTCCATGTGGGGCCAAACATATACCTCCCACCTAGTAAGTATACGCAGTATATCTCCATCCCCATGTATCCTAGACATGGATCTGTTTAACGTTAGCACGGTTAATGACGCCAATGACCTGAAAATTCATTCTGAATTTATGGAAATGCTAGGTCAAATCTACACAGTTAGGGTATATATATTAGGATGCATGTCAATGATGCGTGCCAGTGGGGGGGATCAATAAACTACAGTCTGACCTGTTATGAAAGCAGCCTAGACTAACAGTTATTACTTACTTTCGAGGAGAAAACACAGAAAATCCATCATGCTGAAATGAATAAATGCTATCCAAAGTATTGTTAAATAACGATGAAAATATGATGATGATGAAGTAAAACAGCCGGGAAAGAATGGTAAATACCGAAGTGGGTGCTTTGCTGCAAAAATGAAAGCATTTTGTTGCATTATAAACTGTTGAATTACAAATACAAAATATAGCTGCAAGCAGCGATAATATGGGGCCAGGAGAGAGAAAGAGAAATGATAATTCCTTTAACAGGTCAGTTCATGAAAGTCCTTGCGGTCTTGTTTCCAATGAGTGCCTGTGAGCAATTAGGGGTTAAGAGTCTTGCTCAGGGACAAATTTCATTTCATCGATACATTTGCTGACCTGGCCTGGAATCGTACCTGGGGCAACCAGAGTCTCTGGCTCCCTAGGCGGGCTCACTAACCACTCAGCTATGGCCACCCCTGTGAGAGAGAGAGAGAGAGAGAGAGAGAGAGAGAGAGAGAGAGAGAGAGAGAGAGAGAGAGAGAGAGAGAGAGAGAGAGAGAGAGAGAGAGAGAGAGAGAGAGAGAGAGAGAGAGAGAGAGAGAGAGAGAGAGAGAGAGAGAGAGAGAGAGAGAGAGAGAGAGAGAGAGAGAGAGAGAGAGAGAGAGAGAGAGAGAGACGGAATAGATTGAAGAGACAGAGAGAGAGACAAATGGAATAGATTGAAGAGACAGAGAGAGAGACAAATGGAATAGATTGAAGAGACAGAGAGAGAGACAAATGGAATAGATTGAAGAGACAGAGAGAGAGACAAATGGAATAGATTGAAGAGACAGAGAGAGAGACAAATGGAATAGATTGAAGAGACAGAGAGAGAGACAAATGGAATAGATTGAAGAGACAGAGAGAGAGACATGGAAACGGAATAGATTGAAGAGAAAGACATGGAAATGGAATAGATTGAAGAGAGAGAGAGAGCGCCATGGAAACGGAATAGATTGAGTCATGTTTTTTGCATTTCAACTTAAATGAGTCTGCATCAAGTGAGGCTTGAACCGGCAACCTTACGGTCATGAAGCACTCTTAGGTAGCTGCAACACTACCTATAGTGCTATATCTTTGTCCAGGCTGATATTGTCTGTGGAGGATCACAAACTCTTGCCTTCCAAGCCCCTGTTTCACTAACACTAAGATCACTCGTTCACAAACCATTTACCAATGAAGAAATTGTACATCTCCTCAGAACCAAAATTAGTGAAAGTAGCCGATCTACAAGCTCACAAACCATTAAAAGTTGTCAGATTGTACATTGGCTATTTTCACAATGAAGTATGTTATACATTGAAAAAACATACTCTCATTGCTATCTGAAAAGTTGTGAGATTGTAGATCAGCTGTATGTAAAAAACACTCAATTAAGTATTTCATGTTATCTTTAACAATTGCAGATGTATTCATTGATAGTCATGTTGTGTGAAATGCAACTTGGATGAAGTCTGCACCAAGTGAGGCTTGAACTGGTGACCTTCAGGTTGTGGGGCACACATTTAAGCGAGAAGCCACCAACAGACAAGAACCTGTGAAAAAGGAGATCACAGAGATCATACAGTTTCACGCAAATAGCTGAAAAATCCTGGGTTTAAGTGTTTTTCAAACTGCTCAAGATTGCGGACAATCTAAGGGCGGTGCTTACTGGTCAACGTGATAGATGTGTTCCTCATTAGTCAAGGCACATGTGTAAGCAGGTCTAATGGCTGTCGGCCAAACGAGGCATGACTTTTGCCTGTTTAAAGTTTCAATTTTCAAAAAATTGCTATAGCGCCCCCGTTTGACCAATTAGAGTAAGATTGGTTTCAGTGATATTTGGAATGGCCCTTTACATTTCTGCAAAGTTTCAAAGAATGGTAAGTCTGCATGTATGTGTTAGGGGCAGATGAATAATTGTCATAAAACTGCAATATTCATTGGCTCATTAAAACTTCATTTTTTCACTTATGGAAGATATTTTGCAAACGTTTTTTGGTATAGGTCCAAAGTTCATGTGTAAAAAGTTTCGTGCAGATTACTCAAAAATCCCAGGAGGAGATAGGTTTTAACTGTTTTTCATATAATTCCAAATGGTGGGAGATCTAAAGGTCAGAGGTCAAAAGTCAGAGGGTGAAAGTTGTTCAGCATGAGGAGACGCATATGTGTATCCAAGTTTCATGGCTGTAGGTCAAACAGGGCATGAGTTGTACCTGTTCAAAGTTGGCATTTTCAATTGAGTGCTATAGCGCCACCTTTGGACGAAAGATTGTGAGAATTATTTTTTGATCGTTTTTCATGACCATCTACCATATGGCCGAGTTTCATAAAAAGCGACTGCACGGTTCAGCCAGAACTGCCAAAAGTGGCAGAAGAAGAAGAAGAAGAAGAAGAAGAAGAAGAAGAAGAAATGGAATAATGCGAATAACAATATGGGTCCATGCTGGAAGCCTGGCCCCATAACTAGAAAAAGTGCTCTTCGGAACACAGGTCTCCGCCAGGTCAGGTAGGTTATTGTCGGCCAGCAATGTTCAAAATTCTCCAATCAGGATGGAATATGACAAATCGGAAAGATCCGTCTTGATCACATGACTATAGAGATACTGTGTACCGATTTGCGCGATGTTTGGACAAAATCTGTAGGAGTAATCTAAAAAAATGGGTTTAGCAGAAATCGGCCACCTGGTGGCGCTCTAACAGTGTGAAAAGGGTGGCATGTCGTCCTCGGCCTAGTGGGAATGCGCGTGCAAATTTCACGGCAATTGGACGCTGCGTTTATGATTTGAGGCGTTTTGTTCAAAACGGACCACTCCTGCAAACTTTGGAAGCCAATCTTAGCCAATCAGGGTGGAATATGAAAAATAGGACCGTTTGGTTTCATGACTATAGAGATACTGTGTACCGATTTGTGTGAGGTTTGGACAAAATCTGTAGGAGTAATATAAAAACAATGTTTAGCAACACTCTGCCTCCTGATGGCACTATAACAGGACGATTAAAAACATTGCCAGAGCTTCTGCTCTGGCATCCAGGGAGTGTGTGTGCACAGTTTCGCTGCGAAACCAACGGTGCCGGAGATTAGCTGTTCACAGACGGACGGACACTCACACGGACGAATGGACAGGGTGCAAAACATAGTCTCGACCATGCCTTTGGCCTGGCGGAGACAATACTTTGTACAGCATACACTGTAATAGTATCACACCAACTGCCAACTGTTTTTTAGTTTTTTTGTTGTTATTTCTGCAGTGCAACAGGCACTATGAAAGGCTTTGTAGCACGACAGTGTTTTCTGCAGCATAGCAAAGACTGTTGCCGTGAAACAACAGCTTTCTATTTCACAGAACTGTTTTTTTTAACCACTGAGCCACTGAGCCATGCATCGTTATGGGATAAGCTATTCTCAAACAATTGTTGAAATTGTTGAAATTTGTTTTTATTTGATGCCCACATTTGGGATGCCAGGGTTAAAGGGCTTAAGAGTTTCGGTTCTGTGTGTCTTTGCAGGCCTGTTTGGTTCACATCAAAAGCTCTTAGATCAGCTTTTTCCGCTGTTTTTACCTTTTTTTTTCGTATAAATGTCAGTAAAATGTCAATGTATTTCAGTTATTATATCTTCCCTGCACATTTCTTTTATTACGAGGCCTGAAAGTCAAACAAATCTATAATTGTAATCATTTGTACCAATGTTCAATGCCAAAAAACACAATTAAATCACTAATCACAATTATTAGCGTGACAATTAATCGTCACCTTAAATGTGTAATCGCGACAGCCCTATACATGACTGTATACTCTGTCATGTTATTATATTATGCTGCTTTTTAACAGCTGATTTAAACCATACATGCACCTTATGTACTTGCATCTGTTGCTTTTTCACTGCTTCATCCCAATGCTATTTTAACCACACACCTTATGTATATCACCATAAACCTTATGCATATATTTCACAGTGCCAATGTATCTGATATCTGATACTGTATATCTGAGATATGTTTTTCTGTTTCTACCTCTATTGAAACTGCAATTGATGGAACTTGCAGGACAAGTTTTTTTTTTACACCTGTAGTTGTGGTGTAACAATTGAGTTGAGTTGGAAATATCATTATTTTTGCTTATCCAAGACAGCAGTGTCTGTCGACCCAAAGCTTTTGAAACTACTTTTGTATCGATGTTACTTTTTCCGTTCATTATTTGTGATTGGCACATACTGATCATTAAACATAATTTAGTCTGTGGTGAAATGATTTAGGCACATGACACAATACTACTTGCGTTTGTTCTTCGTTATCAGCTACTCATAGCTTGTGTAATGCCCTCCTTATTTGATTTAAAATATGCAGGATTATCCTCTATTTTACTTTTATGGTCGTTGAAGAACATTATTTGCACCTTGTATACAACATGCAGTATATGTACTGTATATATATGCATTTGCTGTGGCCCTTTTTGTGTGTATAGGTTGGCTCTGATCTCAACAGTTCTGGCTTTGGCTTGGCTAATGCAATAAATCACAAGGGCAATGACTGGCGCTTATTAAACATGATTAAATGAGCCAGTGGGCTGAGTCTGCATGTACCCAGCAAGTTCTTTGAATCAATACTAGCTTTGAGCAGCAGCTCTTGTGTGTCAAACAAAGTCATACTGATCCTAACCCATTAAGACCTGGGACGCATCTCTGTCAGTTTTAGATTTATTTGTTTTTTCAAAAATAGCAGATATACAAGCTCATAGCGCGGCACCGAGTGCCGCGCTATGAGCTTGTAGATCTGCTATTTTTGAAAAATTGTGAAAATGTTTGCCAATCTTTGAATATATTTTTTTTATATACATTTTTTTACTCAAATCTTTGCTTTTGGTGGGTCCCTGGAACAACATATTTTGAGATGGGGGTCCGCGGCCAAATACATATCATTTTGGTCCTTGACATGAAAACCACTGATATTATAGCAACAACAATTCAATTCTTAGATTTTTTGTTAGGATTTAGAAGACAATTGTTAAATCCCTAGACGCAAAGATTTGAGTTAAAAATGTGTGCTTTAAAAATATATATATATTCAAAGATTTGCTAAAAAATCCCATTATTTTTATAAAAATAGCCAAATAAATCTTAAAATGACACAGATGCGTTCCAGGTCTTAATGGGCTAATTGGCCGAGGGATGAAACCAACCAAAAAGGATTCCAATAACGGTCTTTTCTTTCTCATGTGTGTACTGTCTGCAGGCTTTGGTGGACCGTTTTGTGAAGTAGATCTCAACGAGTGCGAGTCCAGTCCATGCCAGCGTGGTGCGATCTGTGTGGATGGAGTTGACTCATATCAGTGCCTCTGCTCAGACGGTAAGCTACAGTACAGTGTGCTCATGGCTCTTTTCAACAATAAGAACTAAGCCAACTGTGCTGTGCTGTGCAGTGTGAAATGTTTCGCAGGTTATTTTTATGCGCTGCGACTCGGTTTCAGAAAAGGTTCTCAAGAGGTGCTGTTGCTCAGGATTGGTCAAGACGAGATGATAACCAGACACTAGAACAAAATATTGACGTCCCTAACAAAACAACCAGCTCCCATCCAATAATAATGTGTTACAAATGGCCATGCGCCACCGTTGAGACTGGCGTCCGATTATCCATTCATGGTGCCTTCGGCTCAATTCCTCCACTGCACCCCTACTCCAGCACGGCACCTCTAGCTTGGCCAGAGGCATCAATGCTTATGCATTAAGCGTGTTTGTAGGCTGGGTTCTTCATATATACTGTATATAACCCTCACATTTGATGTCTTAATAGTATCAAGTAATGATTGTGCCCATCCCTATGTGATGGGTAACTTTAACCATTTTCGACGAGGCAGCGTGGCATGCACTGTTGTTATGTAATGCTCATATACATACAGTATGTGTGTGTTATAGCTTGCTATTTGAACTATCTGTGTCTTATTTGTGCTGGTAAACTGTAGAATATGGTACATGACTGCACAGTACTTGTATTATACTTTGCTATGCATTAGTTGGTTGTAATTGTATCGCAGTGTAGTTTGTGTGGTGGTTTGATATGGTCAGTAACTGATATATCAGACGAGGTGACATAAAGCAAGTTCGCCACACCACACGCACGCTCCAAAGACACACCACACGCACGCTCCAAAGACACACCACACGCACGCTCCAAAGACACACCACACGCACGCTCCAAAGACACACCACACGCACGCTCCAAAGACACACCACACGCACGCTCCAAAGACACACCACACGCACGCTCCAAATACACACCACACGCACGCTCCAAAGACACACCACACGCACGCTCCAAAGACACACCACACGCACGCTCCAAATACACACCACACGCACGCTCCAAAGACACACCACACGCACGCTCCAAAGACACACCACACGCACGCTCCAAATACACACCACACGCACGCTCCAAAGACACACCACACGCACGCTCCAAATACACACCACACGCACGCTCCAAATACACACCACACGCACGCTCCAAAGACACACCACACGCACGCTCCAAAGACACACCACACGCACGCTCCAAATACACACCACACGCACGCTCCAAAGACACACCACACGCACGCTCCAAAGACACACCACACGCAAGCTCCAAATACACACCACACGCACGCTCCAAAGACACACCACACGCACGCTCCAAATACACACCACACGCACGCTCCAAAGACACACCACACGCACGCTCCAAAGACACACCACACGCACGCTCCAAAGACACACCACACGCACGCTCCAAAGACACACCACACGCACGCTCCAAAGACACACCACACGCACGCTCCAAAGACACACCACACGCACGCTCCAAATACACACCACACGCACGCTCCAAATACACACCACACGCACGCTCCAAAGACACACCACACGCACGCTCCAAATACACACCACACGCACGCTCCAAAGACACACCACACGCACGCTCCAAATACACACCACACGCACGCTCCAAAGACACACCACACGCACGCTCCAAAGACACACCACACGCACGCTCCAAATACACACCACACGCACGCTCCAAAGACACACCACACGCACGCTCCAAAGACACACCACACGCACGCTCCAAATACACACCACACGCACGCTCCAAAGACACACCACACGCACGCTCCAAAGACACACCACACGCACGCTCCAAAGACACACCACACGCACGCTCCAAATACACACCACACGCACGCTCCAAAGACACACCACACGCACGCTCCAAATACCCACCCCACGCACGCTCCAAATACCCACCCCACGCACGCTCCAAATACCCACCCCACCACGCTCCAAATACACACCCCACGCACGCTCCAAATACACACCCCACGCACGCTCCAAATACTCACCCCACGCACGCTCCAAATACACACCCCACGCACGCTCCAAATACACACCCCACGCACGCTCCAAATACACACCCCACGCACGCTCCAAATACCCACCCCACGCACGCTCCAAATACCCACCCCACGCACGCTCCAAATACCCACCCCACGCACGCTCCAAATACCCACCCCACGCACGCTCCAAATACCCACCCCACGCACGCTCCAAATACCCACCCCACGCACGCTCCAAATACCCACCCCACGCACGCTCCAAATACACACCCCACGCACGCTCCAAATACACACCCCACGCACGCTCCAAATACACACCCCACGCACGCTCCAAATACACACCCCACGCACGCTCCAAATACACACCCCACGCACGCTCCAAATACACACCCCACGCACGCTCCAAATACCCACCCCACGCACGCTCCAAATACCCACCCCACGCACGCTCCAAATACCCACCCCACGCACGCTCCAAATACACACCCCACGCACGCTCCAAATACACACCCCACGCACGCTCCAAATACACACCCCACGCACGCTCCAAATACACACCCCACGCACGCTCCAAATACACACCCCACGCACGCTCCAAATACACACCCCACGCACGCTCCAAATACACACCCCACGCACGCTCCAAATACACACCCCACGCACGCTCCAAATACACACCCCACGCACGCTCCAAATACACACCCCACGCACGCTCCAAATACACACCCCACGCACGCTCCAAATACACACCCCACGCACGCTCCAAATACACACCCCACGCACGCTCCAAATACACACCCCACGCACGCTCCAAATACACACCACACGCACGCTCCAAATACACACCACACGCACGCTCCAAAGACACACCACACGCACGCTCCAAAGACACACCACACGCACGCTCCAAAGACACACCACACGCACGCTCCAAATACACACCACACGCACGCTCCAAAGACACACCACACGCACGCTCCAAAGACACACCACACGCACGCTCCAAATACACACCACACGCACGCTCCAAAGACACACCACACGCACGCTCCAAATACACACCACACGCACGCTCCAAAGACACACCACACGCACGCTCCAAAGACACACCACACGCACGCTCCAAATACACACCACACGCACGCTCCAAAGACATACCACACGCACGCTCCAAATACCCACCCCACGCACGCTCCAAATACCCACCCCACGCACGCTCCAAATACCCACCCCACCACGCTCCAAATACACACCCCACGCACGCTCCAAATACTCACCCCACGCACGCTCCAAATACACACCCCACGCACGCTCCAAATACACACCCCACGCACGCTCCAAATACACACCCCACGCACGCTCCAAATACACACCCCACGCACGCTCCAAATACACACCCCACGCACGCTCCAAATACACACCCCACGCACGCTCCAAATACACACCCCACGCACGCTCCAAATACACACCCCACGCACGCTCCAAATACACACCCCACGCACGCTCCAAATACACACCCCACGCACGCTCCAAATACACACCCCACGCACGCTCCAAATACCCACCCCACGCACGCTCCAAATACCCACCCCACGCACGCCCCAAATACCCACCCCACGCACGCCCCAAATACCCACCCCACGCACGCCCCAAATACCCGCCCCACGCACGCCCCAAATACCCGCCCCACGCACGCCCCAAATACCCGCCCCACGCACGCCCCAAATACCCAGCCCACGCACGCCCCAAATACCCAGCCCACGCACGCCCCAAATACCCAGCCCACGCACGCCCCAAATACCCACCCCACGCACGCCCCAAATACCCGCCCCACGCACGCCCCAAATACCCGCCCCACGCACGCCCCAAATACCCGCCCCACGCACGGCCCAAATACCCGCCCCACGCACGCCCCAAATACCCGCCCCACGCACGCCCCAAATACCCGCCCCACGCACGCCCCAAATACCCGCCCCACGCACGCCCCAAATACCCGACCCACGCACGCTCCAAATACCCGCCCCACGCACGCTCCAAATACCCGCCCCACGCACGCTCCAAATACCCGCCCCACGCACGCCCCAAATACCCGCCCCACGCACGCCCCAAATACCCACCCCACGCACGCCCCAAATACCCACCCCACGCACGCCCCAAATACCCACCCCCCAAATACCCACCCCACGCACGCCCCAAATACCCACCCCACGCACGCCCCAAATACCCACCCCACGCACGCCCCAAATACCCACCCCACGCACGCCCCAAATACCCACCCCACGCACGCCCCAAATACCCACCCCACGCACGCCCCAAATACCCACCCCACGCACGCCCCAAATACCCACCCCCCAAATACCCACCCCACGCACGCCCCAAATACCCACCCCACGCACGCCCCAAATACCCACCCCACGCACGCCCCAAATACCCACCCCACGCACGCCCCAAATACCCACCCCACGCACGCCCCAAATACCCACCCCACGCACGCTCCAAATACCCACCCCACGCACGCTCCAAATACCCACCCCACGCACGCTCCAAATACCCACCCCACGCACGCTCCAAATACCCGCCCCACGCACGCTCCAAATACCCGCCCCACGCACGCTCCAAATACCCGCCCCACGCACGCCCCAAATACCCGCCCCACGCACGCCCCAAATACCCACCCCACGCACGCCCCAAATACCCACCCCACGCACGCCCCAAATACCCACCCCACGCACGCCCCAAATACCCACCCCACGCACGCCCCAAATACCCACCCCCCAAATACCCACCCCACGCACGCCCCAAATACCCACCCCACGTACGCCCCAAATACCCACCCCACGGACGCCCCAAATACCCACCCCACGCACGCCCCAAATACCCACCCCCCAAATACCCACCCCACGCACGCCCCAAATACCCGCCCCACGCACGCCCCAAATACCCACCCCACGCACGCCCCAAATACCCACCCCACGCACGCCCCAAATACCCACCCCACGCACGCCCCAAATACCCACCCCACGCACGCCCCAAATACCCTACCCACGCACGCCCCAAATACCCACCCCACGCACGCCCCAAATACCCACCCCACGCACGCCCCAAATACCCACCCCACGCACGCCCCAAATACCCACCCCACGCACGCCCCAAATACCCACCCCACGCACCCCCCAAATACCCACCCCACGCACGCCCCAAATACCCACCCCACGCACGCCCCAAATACCCACCCCACGCACGCCCCAAATACCCACCCCACGCACGCCCCAAATACCCACCCCACGCACGCCCCAAATACCCACCCCACGCACGCCCCAAATACCCACCCTCCAAATACCCACCCCCCAAATACCCACCCCCCAAATACCCACCCCACGCACGCCCCAAATACCCACCCCACGCACGCCCCAAATACCCACCCCACGCACGCCCCAAATACCCACCCCACGCACGCCCCAAATACCCACCCCACGCACGCCCCAAATACCCACCCCACGCACGCCCCAAATACCCACCCCACGCACGCCCCAAATACCCACCCCACGCACGCCCCAAATACCCACCCCACGCACGCCCCAAATACCCACCCCACGCACGTGGGGTGGGTATTTGGGGCGTGCGTGGGGTGCGTGGGGTGGGTATTTGGGGCGTGCGTGGGGTGGGTATTTGGGGCGTGCGTGGGGTGGGTATTTGGGGCGTGCGTGGGGTGGGTATTTGGGGGGTGGGTATTTGGGGCGTGCGTGGGGTGGGTATTTGGGGCGTGCGTGGGGTGGGTATTTGGGGCGTGCGTGGGGTGGGTATTTGGGGGGTGGGTATTTGGGGCGTGCGTGGGGTGGGTATTTGGGGCGTGCGTGGGGTGGGTATTTGGGGCGTGCGTGGGGTGGGTATTTGGGGGGTGGGTATTTGGGGCGTGCGTGGGGTGGGTATTTGGGGCGTGCGTGGGGTGGGTATTTGGGGCGTGCGTGGGGTGGGTATTTGGGGGGTGGGTATTTGGGGCGTGCGTGGGGTGGGTATTTGGGGCGTGCGTGGGGTGGGTATTTGGGGCGTGCGTGGGGTGGGTATTTGGGGGGTGGGTATTTGGGGCATGCGTGGGGTGGGTATTTGGGGCGTGCGTGGGGTGGGTATTTGGGGCGTGCGTGGGGTGGGTATTTGGGGCGTGCGTGGGGTGGGTATTTGGGGCGTGCGTGGGGTGGGTATTTGGGGCGTGCGTGGGGTGGGTATTTGGGGCGTGCGTGGGGTGGGTATTTGGGGCGTGCGTGGGGTGGGTATTTGGGGCGTGCGTGGGGTGGGTATTTGGGGCGTGCGTGGGGCGGGTATTTGGGGCGTGCGTGGGGTGGGTATTTGGGGGGTGGGTATTTGGGGGGTGGGTATTTGGGGCGTGCGTGGGGTGGGTATTTGGGGCGTGCGTGGGGTGGGTATTTGGGGCGTGCGTGGGGTGGGTATTTGGGGCGTGCGTGGGGTGGGTATTTGGGGCGTGCGTGGGGTGGGTATTTGGGGCGTGCGTGGGGTGGGTATTTGGAGCGTGCGTGGGGTGGGTATTTGGAGCGTGCGTGGGGTGGGTATTTGGAGCGTGCGTGGGGTGGGTATTTGGAGCGTGCGTGGGGTGGGTTTTTGGAGCGTGCGTGGGGTGGGTATTTGGAGCGTGCGTGGGGTGGGTATTTGGAGCGTGCGTGGGGTGGGTATTTGGAGCGTGCGTGGGGTGGGTATTTGGAGCGTGGGGTGGGTATTTGGAGCGTGCGTGGGGTGGGTATTTGGAGCGTGCGTGGGGTGGGTATTTGGAGCGTGCGTGGGGTGGGTATTTGGAGCGTGCGTGGGGTGGGTATTTGGAGCGTGCGTGGGGTGGGTATTTGGAGCGTGCGTGGGGTGGGTATTTGGAGCGTGCGTGGGGTGGGTATTTGGAGCGTGCGTGGGGTGGGTATTTGGAGCGTGGGGTGGGTATTTGGAGCGTGCGTGGGTTGGGTATTTGGAGCGTGCGTGGGGTGGGTATTTGGAGCGTGCGTGGGGTGGGTATTTGGAGCGTGCGTGGGGTGGGTATTTGGAGCGTGCGTGGGGTGGGTATTTGGAGCGTGCGTGGGGTGGGTATTTGGAGCGTGCGTGGGGTGGGTATTTGGGGCGTGCGTGGGGTGGGTATTTGGGGCGTGCGTGGGGTGGGTATTTGGGGCGTGCGTGGGGTGGGTATTTGGGGGGTGGGTATTTGGGGCGTGCGTGGGGTGGGTATTTGGGGCGTGCGTGGGGTGGGTATTTGGGGCGTGCGTGGGGTGGGTATTTGGGGCGTGCGTGGGGTGGGTATTTGGGGCGTGCGTGGGGCGGGTATTTGGGCGTGCGTGGGGCGGGTATTTGGAGCATGCGTGGGGCGGGTATTTGGAGCGTGCGTGGGGCGGGTATTTGGAGCGTGCGTGGGGTGGGTATTTGGAGCGTGCGTGGGGTGGGTATTTGGAGCGTGCGTGGGGTGGGTATTTGGAGCGTGCGTGGGGTGGGTATTTGGGGCGTGCGTGGGGTGGGTATTTGGGGCGTGCGTGGGGTGGGTATTTGGGGCGTGCGTGGGGTGGGTATTTGGGGCGTGCGTGGGGTGGGTATTTGGGGCGTGCGTGGGGTGGGTATTTGGGGGGTGGGTATTTGGGGCGTGCGTGGGGTGGGTATTTGGGGCGTGCGTGGGGTGGGTATTTGGGGCGTGCGTGGGGTGGGTATTTGGGGCGTGCGTGGGGCGGGTATTTGGGGCGTGCGTGGGGCGGGTATTTGGGGCGTGCGTGGGGCGGGTATTTGGAGCGTGCGTGGGGCGGGTATTTGGAGCGTGCGTGGGGCGGGTATTTGGAGCGTGCGTGGGGTGGGTATTTGGGGCGTGCGTGGGGTGGGTATTTGGGGCGTGCGTGGGGTGGGTATTTGGGGCGTGCGTGGGGTGGGTATTTGGGGCGTGCGTGGGGTGGGTATTTGGGGCGTGCGTGGGGTGGGTATTTGGAGCGTGCGTGGGGTGGGTATTTGGAGCGTGCGTGGGGTGGGTATTTGGGGCGTGCGTGGGGCGGGTATTTGGGGCGTGCGTGGGGCGGGTATTTGGGGCGTGCGTGGGGCGGGTATTTGGGGCGTGCGTGGGGCGGGTATTTGGGGCGTGCGTGGGGCGGGTATTTGGGGCGTGCGTGGGGCGGGTATTTGGGGCGTGCGTGGGCTGGGTATTTGGGGCGTGCGTGGGCTGGGTATTTGGGGCGTGCGTGGGCTGGGTATTTGGGGCGTGCGTGGGGCGGGTATTTGGAGCGTGCGTGGGGCGGGTATTTGGAGCGTGCGTGGGGCGGGTATTTGGAGCGTGCGTGGGGCGGGTATTTGGGGCGTGCGTGGGGCGGGTATTTGGGGCGTGCGTGGGGCGGGTATTTGGGGCGTGCGTGGGGCGGGTATTTGGGGCGTGCGTGGGGCGGGTATTTGGGGCGTGCGTGGGGCGGGTATTTGGGGCGTGCGTGGGGTGGGTATTTGGGGCGTGCGTGGGGTGGGTATTTGGAGCGTGCGTGGGGTGGGTATTCCGAGCGTGCGTGGGGTGGGTATTTGGAGCGTGCGTGGGGTGTGTATTTGGAGCGTGCGTGGGGTGTGTATTTGGAGCGTGCGTGGGGTGGGTATTTGGAGCGTGCGTGGGGTGTGTATTTGGAGCGTGCGTGGGGTGTGTATTTGGAGCGTGCGTGGGGTGTGTATTTGGAGCGTGCGTGGGGTGTGTATTTGGAGCGTGCGTGGGGTGGGTATTTGGAGCGTGCGTGGGGTGTGTATTTGGAGCGTGCGTGGGGTGTGTATTTGGAGCGTGCGTGGGGTGTGTATTTGGAGCGTGCGTGGGGTGGGTATTTGGAGCGTGCGTGGGGTGTGTATTTGGAGCGTGCGTGGGGTGTGTATTTGGAGCGTGCGTGGGGTGTGTATTTGGAGCGTGGTGGGGTGGGTATTTGGAGCGTGCGTGGGGTGGGTATTTTGAGCGTGCGTGGGGTGGGTATGTGGAGCGTGCGTGTGGTATGTCTTTGGAGCGTGCGTGTGGTGTGTATTTGGAGCGTGCGTGTGGTGTGTCTTTGGAGCGTGCGTGTGGTGTGTCTTTGGAGCGTGCGTGTGGTGTGTATTTGGAGCGTGCGTGTGGTGTGTCTTTGGAGCGTGCGTGTGGTGTGTCTTTGGAGCGTGCGTGTGGTGTGTATTTGGAGCGTGCGTGTGGTGTGTCTTTGGAGCGTGCGTGTGGTGTGTCTTTGGAGCGTGCGTGTGGTGTGTATTTGGAGCGTGCGTGTGGTGTGTCTTTGGAGCGTGCGTGTGGTGTGTCTTTGGAGCGTGCGTGTGGTGTGTCTTTGGAGCGTGCGTGTGGTGTGTATTTGGAGCGTGCGTGTGGTGTGTATTTGGAGCGTGCGTGGGGTGTGTATTTGGAGCGTGCGTGGGGTGTGTATTTGGAGCGTGCGTGGGGTGGGTATTTGGAGCGTGCGTGGGGTGTGTATTTGGAGCGTGCGTGGGGTCGGGTATTTGGGGCGTGCGTGGGGCGGGTATTTGGGGCGTGCGTGGGGCGGGTATTTGGGGCGTGCGTGGGCTGGGTATTTGGGGCGTGCGTGGGCTGGGTATTTGGGGCGTGCGTGGGCTGGGTATTTGGGGCGTGCGTGGGGCGGGTATTTGGAGCGTGCGTGGGGCGGGTATTTGGAGCGTGCGTGGGGCGGGTATTTGGAGCGTGCGTGGGGCGGGTATTTGGGGCGTGCGTGGGGCGGGTATTTGGGGCGTGCGTGGGGCGGGTATTTGGGGCGTGCGTGGGGCGGGTATTTGGGGCGTGCGTGGGGCGGGTATTTGGGGCGTGCGTTGGGCGGGTATTTGGGGCGTGCGTGGGGTGGGTATTTGGAGCGTGCGTGGGGTGGGTATTCCGAGCGTGCGTGGGGTGGGTATTTGGAGCGTGCGTGGGGTGTGTATTTGGAGCGTGCGTGGGGCGGGTATTTGGGGCGTGCGTGGGTCGGGTATTTGGGGCGTGCGTGGGGCGGGTATTTGGGGCGTGCGTGGGGCGGGTATTTGGGGCGTGCGTGGGGCGGGTATTTGGGGCGTGCGTGGGGCGGGTATTTGGGGCGTGCGTGGGCTGGGTATTTGGGGCGTGCGTGGGGCGGGTATTTGGAGCGTGCGTGGGGCGGGTATTTGGAGCGTGCGTGGGGCGGGTATTTGGAGCGTGCGTGGGGCGGGTATTTGGGGCGTGCGTGGGGCGGGTATTTGGGGCGTGCGTGGGGCGGGTATTTGGGGCGTGCGTGGGGCGGGTATTTGGGGCGTGCGTGGGGCGGGTATTTGGGGCGTGCGTGGGGTGGGTATTTGGGGCGTGCGTGGGGTGGGTATTTGGAGCGTGCGTGGGGTGGGTATTCCGAGCGTGCGTGGGGTGGGTATTTGGAGCGTGCGTGGGGTGTGTATTTGGAGCGTGCGTGGGGTGTGTATTTGGAGCGTGCGTGGGGTGGGTATTTGGAGCGTGCGTGGGGTGTGTATTTGGAGCGTGCGTGGGGTGTGTATTTGGAGCGTGCGTGGGGTGTGTATTTGGAGCGTGCGTGGGGTGTGTATTTGGAGCGTGCGTGGGGTGGGTATTTGGAGCGTGCGTGGGGTGTGTATTTGGAGCGTGCGTGGGGTGTGTATTTGGAGCGTGCGTGGGGTGTGTATTTGGAGCGTGCGTGGGGTGTGTATTTGGAGCGTGCGTGGGGTGTGTATTTGGAGCGTGCGTGGGGTGTGTATTTGGAGCGTGCGTGGGGTGTGTATTTGGAGCGTGCGTGGGGTGTGTATTTGGAGCGTGCGTGGGGTGTGTATTTGGAGCGTGCGTGGGGTGGGTATTTGGAGCGTGCGTGGGGTGTGTATTTGGAGCGTGCGTGGGGTGTGTATTTGGAGCGTGCGTGGGGTGTGTATTTGGAGCGTGCGTGGGGTGTGTATTTGGAGCGTGCGTGGGGTGTATATTTGGAGCGTGCGTGGGGTGTGTATTTGGAGCGTGCGTGGGGTGAGTATTTGGAGCGTGCGTGGGGTGTGTATTTGGAGCGTGCGTGGGGTGTGTATTTGGAGCGTGGTGGGGTGGGTATTTGGAGCGTGCGTGGGGTGGGTATTTGGAGCGTGCGTGGGGTGGGTATTTGGAGCGTGCGTGTGGTATGTCTTTGGAGCGTGCGTGTGGTGTGTATTTGGAGCGTGCGTGTGGTGTGTCTTTGGAGCGTGCGTGTGGTGTGTCTTTGGAGCGTGCGTGTGGTGTGTATTTGGAGCGTGCGTGTGGTGTGTCTTTGGAGCGTGCGTGTGGTGTGTCTTTGGAGCGTGCGTGTGGTGTGTATTTGGAGCGTGCGTGTGGTGTGTCTTTGGAGCGTGCGTGTGGTGTGTCTTTGGAGCGTGCGTGTGGTGTGTATTTGGAGCGTGCGTGTGGTGTGTCTTTGGAGCGTGCGTGTGGTGTGTCTTTGGAGCGTGCGTGTGGTGTGTCTTTGGAGCGTGCGTGTGGTGTGTATTTGGAGCGTGCGTGTGGTGTGTATTTGGAGCGTGCGTGGGGTGTGTATTTGGAGCGTGCGTGGGGTGTGTATTTGGAGCGTGCGTGGGGTGGGTATTTGGAGCGTGCGTGGGTTGTGTATTTGGAGCGTGCGTGGGGTCGGGTATTTGGGGCGTGCGTGGGGCGGGTATTTGGGGCGTGCGTGGGGCGGGTATTTGGGGCGTGCGTGGGGCGGGTATTTGGGGCGTGCGTGGGGCGGGTATTTGGGGCGTGCGTGGGCTGGGTATTTGGGGCGTGCGTGGGCTGGGTATTTGGGGCGTGCGTGGGCTGGGTATTTGGGGCGTGCGTGGGGCGGGTATTTGGAGCGTGCGTGGGGCGGGTATTTGGAGCGTGCGTGGGGCGGGTATTTGGAGCGTGCGTGGGGCGGGTATTTGGGGCGTGCGTGGGGCGGGTATTTGGGGCGTGCGTGGGGCGGGTATTTGGGGCGTGCGTGGGGCGGGTATTTGGGGCGTGCGTGGGGCGGGTATTTGGGGCGTGCGTGGGGTGGGTATTTGGGGCGTGCGTGGGGTGGGTATTTGGAGCGTGCGTGGGGTGGGTATTCCGAGCGTGCGTGGGGTGGGTATTCGGAGCGTGCGTGGGGTGTGTATTTGGAGCGTGCGTGGGGTGTGTATTTGGAGCGTGCGTGGGGTGGGTATTTGGAGCGTGCGTGGGGTGTGTATTTGGAGCGTGCGTGGGGTGTGTATTTGGAGCGTGCGTGGGGTGTGTATTTGGAGCGTGCGTGGGGTGTGTATTTGGAGCGTGCGTGGGGTGGGTATTTGGAGCGTGCGTGGGGTGTGTATTTGGAGCGTGCGTGGGGTGTGTATTTGGAGCGTGCGTGGGGTGTGTATTTGGAGCGTGCGTGGGGTGTGTATTTGGAGCGTGCGTGGGGTGTGTATTTGGAGCGTGCGTGGGGTGTGTATTTGGAGCGTGCGTGGGGTGGGTATTTGGAGCGTGCGTGGGGTGGGTATTTGGAGCGTGCGTGGGGTGTGTATTTGGAGCGTGCGTGGGGTGTGTATTTGGAGCGTGCGTGGGGTGTGTATTTGGAGCGTGCGTGGGGTGTATATTTGGAGCGTGCGTGGGGTGTGTATTTGGAGCGTGCGTGGGGTGAGTATTTGGAGCGTGCGTGGGGTGTGTATTTGGAGCGTGCGTGGGGTGTGTATTTGGAGCGTGGTGGGGTGGGTATTTGGAGCGTGCGTGGGGTGGGTATTTGGAGCGTGCGTGGGGTGGGTATTTGGAGCGTGCGTGTGGTATGTCTTTGGAGCGTGCGTGTGGTGTGTATTTGGAGCGTGCGTGTGGTGTGTCTTTGGAGCGTGCGTGTGGTGTGTCTTTGGAGCGTGCGTGTGGTGTGTATTTGGAGCGTGCGTGTGTCTTTGGAGCGTGCGTGTGGTGTGTCTTTGGAGCGTGCGTGTGGTGTGTCTTTGGAGCGTGCGTGTGGTGTGTCTTTGGAGCGTGCGTGTGGTGTGTCTTTGGAGCGTGCGTGTGGTGTGTCTTTGGAGCGTGCGTGTGGTGTGTCTTTGGAGCGTGCGTGTGGTGTGTCTTTGGAGCGTGCGTGGGGTGTGTATTTGGAGCGTGCGTGGGGTGTGTATTTGGAGCGTGCGTTGGGTGGGTATTTGGAGCGTGCGTGGGGTGGGTATTTGGAGCGTGCGTGGGGTGTGTATTTGGAGCGTGCGTGGGGTGTGTATTTGGAGCGTGCGTGGGGTGTGTATTTGGAGCGTGCGTGGGGTGTGTATTTGGAGCGTGCGTGGGGTGTGTATTTGGAGCGTGCGTGGGGTGTGTATTTGGAGCGTGCGTGGGGTGGGTATTTGGAGCGTGCGTGGGGTGGGTATTTGGAGCGTGCGTGGGGTGGGTATTTGGAGCGTGCGTGGGGTGTGTATTTGGAGCGTGCGTGGGGTGTGTATTTGGAGCGTGCGTGGGGTGTGTATTTGGAGCGTGCGTGGGGTGTGTATTTGGAGCGTGCGTGGGGTGTGTATTTGGAGCGTGCGTGGGGTGGGTATTTGGAGCGTGCGTGGGGTGGGTATTTGGAGCGTGCGTGGGGTGGGTATTTGGAGCGTGCGTGGGGTGGGTATTTGGAGCGTGCGTGGGGTGGGTATTTGGAGCGTGCGTGGGGTGGGTATTTGGAGCGTGCGTGGGGTGGGTATTTGGAGCGTGCGTGGGGTGGGTATTTGGAGCGTGCGTGGGGTGTGTATTTGGAGCGTGCGTGGGGTGTGTATTTGGAGCGTGCGTGGGGTGTGTATTTGGAGCGTGCGTGGGGTGAGTATTTGGAGCGTGCGTGGGGTGTGTATTTGGAGCGTGCGTGGGGTGTGTATTTGGAGCGTGGTGGGGTGGGTATTTGGAGCGTGCGTGGGGTGGGTATTTGGAGCGTGCGTGGGGTGGGTATTTGGAGCGTGCGTGTGGTGTGTCTTTGGAGCGTGCGTGTGGTGTGTATTTGGAGCGTGCGTGTGGTGTGTCTTTGGAGCGTGCGTGTGGTGTGTCTTTGGAGCGTGCGTGTGGTGTGTATTTGGAGCGTGCGTGTGGTGTGTATTTGGAGCGTGCGTGTGGTGTGTCTTTGGAGCGTGCGTGTGGTGTGTATTTGGAGCGTGCGTGTGGTGTGTATTTGGAGCGTGCGTGTGGTGTGTCTTTGGAGCGTGCGTGTGGTGTGTCTTTGGAGCGTGCGTGTGGTGTGTCTTTGGAGCGTGCGTGTGGTGTGTCTTTGGAGCGTGCGTGTGGTGTGTCTTTGGAGCGTGCGTGTGGTGTGTATTTGGAGCGTGCGTGTGGTGTGTATTTGGAGCGTGCGTGTGGTGTGTCTTTGGAGCGTGCGTGTGGTGTGTATTTGGAGCGTGCGTGTGGTGTGTCTTTGGAGCGTGCGTGTGGTGTGTCTTTGGAGCGTGCGTGTGGTGTGTCTTTGGAGCGTGCGTGTGGTGTGTATTTGGAGCGTGCGTGTGGTGTGTATTTGGAGCGTGCGTGTGGTGTGTCTTTGGAGCGTGCGTGTGGTGTGTATTTGGAGCTTGCGTGTGGTGTGTCTTTGGAGCGTGCGTGTGGTGTGTCTTTGGAGCGTGCGTGTGGTGTGTATTTGGAGCGTGCGTGTGGTGTGTCTTTGGAGCGTGCGTGTGGTGTGTCTTTGGAGCGTGCGTGTGGTGTGTATTTGGAGCGTGCGTGTGGTGTGTATTTGGAGCGTGCGTGTGGTGTGTCTTTGGAGCGTGCGTGTGGTGTGTATTTGGAGCGTGCGTGTGGTGTGTCTTTGGAGCGTGCGTGTGGTGTGTCTTTGGAGCGTGCGTGTGGTGTGTATTTGGAGCGTGCGTGTGGTGTGTCTTTGGAGCGTGCGTGTGGTGTGTCTTTGGAGCGTGCGTGTGGTGTGTCTTTGGAGCGTGCGTGTGGTGTGTCTTTGGAGCGTGCGTGTGGTGTGTCTTTGGAGCGTGCGTGTGGTGTGGCGAACTTGCTTTATGTCACCTCGTCTGATATATCAGTTACTGACCATATCAAACCACCACACAAACTACACTGCGATACAATTACAACCAACTAATGCATAGCAAAGTATAATACAAGTACTGTGCAGTCATGTACCATATTCTACAGTTTACCAGCACAAATAAGACACAGATAGGTCAAATAGCAAGCTATAACACACACATACTGTATGTATATGAGCATTACATAACAACAGTGCATGCCACGCTGCCTCGTCGAAAATGGTTAAAGTTACCCATCACATAGGGATGGGCACAATCATTACTTGATACTATTAAGACATCAAATGTGAGGGTTATATACAGTATATATGAAGAACCCAGCCTACAAACACGCTTAATGCATAAGCATTGATGCCTCTGGCCAAGCTAGAGGTGCCGTGCTGGAGTAGGGGTGCAGTGGAGGAATTGAGCCGAAGGCACCATGAATGGATAATCGGACGCCAGTCTCAACGGTGGCGCATGGCCATTTGTAACACATTATTATTGGATGGGAGCTGGTTGTTTTGTTAGGGACGTCAATATTTTGTTCTAGTGTCTGGTTATCATCTCGTCTTGACCAATCCTGAGCAACAGCACCTCTTGAGAACCTTTTCTGAAACCGAGTCGCAGCGCATAAAAATAACCTGCGAAACATTTCACACTGCACAGCACAGCACAGTTGGCTTAGTTCTTATTGTTGAAAAGAGCCATGAGCACACTGTACTGTAGCTTACCGTCTGAGCAGAGGCACTGATATGAGTCAACTCCATCCACACAGATCGCACCACGCTGGCATGGACTGGACTCGCACTCGTTGAGATCTACTTCACAAAACGGTCCACCAAAGCCTGCAGACAGTACACACATGAGAAAGAAAAGACCGTTATTGGAATCCTTTTTGGTTGGTTTCATCCCTCGGCCAATTAGCCCATTAAGACCTGGAACGCATCTGTGTCATTTTAAGATTTCTTTGGCTATTTTTATAAAAATAATGGGATTTTTTAGCAAATCTTTGAATATATATATATTTTTAAAGCACACATTTTTAACTCAAATCTTTGCGTCTAGGGATTTAACAATTGTCTTCTAAATCCTAACAAAAAATCTAAGAATTGAATTGTTGTTGCTATAATATCAGTGGTTTTCATGTCAAGGACCAAAATGATATGTATTTGGCCGCGGACCCCCATCTCAAAATATGTTGTTCCAGGGACCCACCAAAAGCAAAGATTTGAGTAAAAAAATGTATATAAAAAAAATATATTCAAAGATTGGCAAACATTTTCACAATTTTTCAAAAATAGCAGATCTACAAGCTCATAGCGCGGCACTCGGTGCCGCGCTATGAGCTTGTATATCTGCTATTTTTGAAAAAACAAATAAATCTAAAACTGACAGAGATGCGTCCCAGGTCTTAATGGGTTAGGATCAGTATGACTTTGTTTGACACACAAGAGCTGCTGCTCAAAGCTAGTATTGATTCAAAGAACTTGCTGGGTACATGCAGACTCAGCCCACTGGCTCATTTAATCATGTTTAATAAGCGCCAGTCATTGCCCTTGTGATTTATTGCATTAGCCAAGCCAAAGCCAGAACTGTTGAGATCAGAGCCAACCTATACACACAAAAAGGGCCACAGCAAATGCATATATATACAGTACATATACTGCATGTTGTATACAAGGTGCAAATAATGTTCTTCAACGACCATAAAAGTAAAATAGAGGATAATCCTGCATATTTTAAATCAAATAAGGAGGGCATTACACAAGCTATGAGTAGCTGATAACGAAGAACAAACGCAAGTAGTATTGTGTCATGTGCCTAAATCATTTCACCACAGACTAAATTATGTTTAATGATCAGTATGTGCCAATCACAAATAATGAACGGAAAAAGTAACATCGATACAAAAGTAGTTTCAAAAGCTTTGGGTCGACAGACACTGCTGTCTTGGATAAGCAAAAATAATGATATTTCCAACTCAACTCAATTGTTACACCACAACTACAGGTGTAAAAAAAAAACTTGTCCTGCAAGTTCCATCAATTGCAGTTTCAATAGAGGTAGAAACAGAAAAACATATCTCAGATATACAGTATCAGATATCAGATACATTGGCACTGTGAAATATATGCATAAGGTTTATGGTGATATACATAAGGTGTGTGGTTAAAATAGCATTGGGATGAAGCAGTGAAAAAGCAACAGATGCAAGTACATAAGGTGCATGTATGGTTTAAATCAGCTGTTAAAAAGCAGCATAATATAATAACATGACAGAGTATACAGTCATGTATAGGGCTGTCGCGATTACACATTTAAGGTGACGATTAATTGTCACGCTAATAATTGTGATTAGTGATTTAATTGTGTTTTTTGGCATTGAACATTGGTACAAATGATTACAATTATAGATTTGTTTGACTTTCAGGCCTCGTAATAAAAGAAATGTGCAGGGAAGATATAATAACTGAAATACATTGACATTTTACTGACATTTATACGAAAAAAAAAAGGTAAAAACAGCGGAAAAAGCTGATCTAAGAGCTTTTGATGTGAACCAAACAGGCCTGCAAAGACACACAGAACCGAAACTCTTAAGCCCTTTAACCCTGGCATCCCAAATGTGGGCATCAAATAAAAACAAATTTCAACAATTTCAACAATTGTTTGAGAATAGCTTATCCCATAACGATGCATGGCTCAGTGGCTCAGTGGTTAAAAAAAACAGTTCTGTGAAATAGAAAGCTGTTGTTTCACGGCAACAGTCTTTGCTATGCTGCAGAAAACACTGTCGTGCTACAAAGCCTTTCATAGTGCCTGTTGCACTGCAGAAATAACAACAAAAAAACTAAAAAACAGTTGGCAGTTGGTGTGATACTATTACAGTGTATGCTGTACAAAGTATTGTCTCCGCCAGGCCAAAGGCATGGTCGAGACTATGTTTTGCACCCTGTCCATTCGTCCGTGTGAGTGTCCGTCCGTCTGTGAACAGCTAATCTCCGGCACCGTTGGTTTCGCAGCGAAACTGTGCACACACACTCCCTGGATGCCAGAGCAGAAGCTCTGGCAATGTTTTTAATCGTCCTGTTATAGTGCCATCAGGAGGCAGAGTGTTGCTAAACATTGTTTTTATATTACTCCTACAGATTTTGTCCAAACCTCACACAAATCGGTACACAGTATCTCTATAGTCATGAAACCAAACGGTCCTATTTTTCATATTCCACCCTGATTGGCTAAGATTGGCTTCCAAAGTTTGCAGGAGTGGTCCGTTTTGAACAAAACGCCTCAAATCATAAACGCAGCGTCCAATTGCCGTGAAATTTGCACGCGCATTCCCACTAGGCCGAGGACGACATGCCACCCTTTTCACACTGTTAGAGCGCCACCAGGTGGCCGATTTCTGCTAAACCCATTTTTTTAGATTACTCCTACAGATTTTGTCCAAACATCGCGCAAATCGGTACACAGTATCTCTATAGTCATGTGATCAAGACGGATCTTTCCGATTTGTCATATTCCATCCTGATTGGAGAATTTTGAACATTGCTGGCCGACAATAACCTACCTGACCTGGCGGAGACCTGTGTTCCGAAGAGCACTTTTTCTAGTTATGGGGCCAGGCTTCCAGCATGGACCCATATTGTTATTCGCATTATTCCATTTCTTCTTCTTCTTCTTCTTCTTCTTCTTCTTCTTCTTCTGCCACTTTTGGCAGTTCTGGCTGAACCGTGCAGTCGCTTTTTATGAAACTCGGCCATATGGTAGATGGTCATGAAAAACGATCAAAAAATAATTCTCACAATCTTTCGTCCAAAGGTGGCGCTATAGCACTCAATTGAAAATGCCAACTTTGAACAGGTACAACTCATGCCCTGTTTGACCTACAGCCATGAAACTTGGATACACATATGCGTCTCCTCATGCTGAACAACTTTCACCCTCTGACTTTTGACCTCTGACCTTTAGATCTCCCACCATTTGGAATTATATGAAAAACAGTTAAAACCTATCTCCTCCTGGGATTTTTGAGTAATCTGCACGAAACTTTTTACACATGAACTTTGGACCTATACCAAAAAACGTTTGCAAAATATCTTCCATAAGTGAAAAAATGAAGTTTTAATGAGCCAATGAATATTGCAGTTTTATGACAATTATTCATCTGCCCCTAACACATACATGCAGACTTACCATTCTTTGAAACTTTGCAGAAATGTAAAGGGCCATTCCAAATATCACTGAAACCAATCTTACTCTAATTGGTCAAACGGGGGCGCTATAGCAATTTTTTGAAAATTGAAACTTTAAACAGGCAAAAGTCATGCCTCGTTTGGCCGACAGCCATTAGACCTGCTTACACATGTGCCTTGACTAATGAGGAACACATCTATCACGTTGACCAGTAAGCACCGCCCTTAGATTGTCCGCAATCTTGAGCAGTTTGAAAAACACTTAAACCCAGGATTTTTCAGCTATTTGCGTGAAACTGTATGATCTCTGTGATCTCCTTTTTCACAGGTTCTTGTCTGTTGGTGGCTTCTCGCTTAAATGTGTGCCCCACAACCTGAAGGTCACCAGTTCAAGCCTCACTTGGTGCAGACTTCATCCAAGTTGCATTTCACACAACATGACTATCAATGAATACATCTGCAATTGTTAAAGATAACATGAAATACTTAATTGAGTGTTTTTTACATACAGCTGATCTACAATCTCACAACTTTTCAGATAGCAATGAGAGTATGTTTTTTCAATGTATAACATACTTCATTGTGAAAATAGCCAATGTACAATCTGACAACTTTTAATGGTTTGTGAGCTTGTAGATCGGCTACTTTCACTAATTTTGGTTCTGAGGAGATGTACAATTTCTTCATTGGTAAATGGTTTGTGAACGAGTGATCTTAGTGTTAGTGAAACAGGGGCTTGGAAGGCAAGAGTTTGTGATCCTCCACAGACAATATCAGCCTGGACAAAGATATAGCACTATAGGTAGTGTTGCAGCTACCTAAGAGTGCTTCATGACCGTAAGGTTGCCGGTTCAAGCCTCACTTGATGCAGACTCATTTAAGTTGAAATGCAAAAAACATGACTCAATCTATTCCGTTTCCATGGCGCTCTCTCTCTCTCTTCAATCTATTCCATTTCCATGTCTTTCTCTTCAATCTATTCCGTTTCCATGTCTCTCTCTCTGTCTCTTCAATCTATTCCATTTGTCTCTCTCTCTGTCTCTTCAATCTATTCCATTTGTCTCTCTCTCTGTCTCTTCAATCTATTCCATTTGTCTCTCTCTCTGTCTCTTCAATCTATTCCATTTGTCTCTCTCTCTGTCTCTTCAATCTATTCCATTTGTCTCTCTCTCTGTCTCTTCAATCTATTCCATTTGTCTCTCTCTCTGTCTCTTCAATCTATTCCGTCTCTCTCTCTCTCTCTCTCTCTCTCTCTCTCTCTCTCTCTCTCTCTCTCTCTCTCTCTCTCTCTCTCTCTCTCTCTCTCTCTCTCTCTCTCTCTCTCTCTCTCTCTCTCTCTCTCTCTCTCTCTCTCTCTCTCTCTCTCTCTCTCTCACAGGGGTGGCCATAGCTGAGTGGTTAGTGAGCCCGCCTAGGGAGCCAGAGACTCTGGTTGCCCCAGGTACGATTCCAGGCCAGGTCAGCAAATGTATCGATGAAATGAAATTTGTCCCTGAGCAAGACTCTTAACCCCTAATTGCTCACAGGCACTCATTGGAAACAAGACCGCAAGGACTTTCATGAACTGACCTGTTAAAGGAATTATCATTTCTCTTTCTCTCTCCTGGCCCCATATTATCGCTGCTTGCAGCTATATTTTGTATTTGTAATTCAACAGTTTATAATGCAACAAAATGCTTTCATTTTTGCAGCAAAGCACCCACTTCGGTATTTACCATTCTTTCCCGGCTGTTTTACTTCATCATCATCATATTTTCATCGTTATTTAACAATACTTTGGATAGCATTTATTCATTTCAGCATGATGGATTTTCTGTGTTTTCTCCTCGAAAGTAAGTAATAACTGTTAGTCTAGGCTGCTTTCATAACAGGTCAGACTGTAGTTTATTGATCCCCCCCACTGGCACGCATCATTGACATGCATCCTAATATATATACCCTAACTGTGTAGATTTGACCTAGCATTTCCATAAATTCAGAATGAATTTTCAGGTCATTGGCGTCATTAACCGTGCTAACGTTAAACAGATCCATGTCTAGGATACATGGGGATGGAGATATACTGCGTATACTTACTAGGTGGGAGGTATATGTTTGGCCCCACATGGAGACATATTCATATTAAACCATGTTGGCAGTTAAGATACTACTGCTAGAGATATTATGGATGGCAAGACTGGCAGCCTGGAATATCTATGTGAGCGACTGCGGCTCACAGTTTGCCCTTGAGAAGTGATCTACGGAGAAAAAAACAAAAAAACAGTTGGCAGTTGGTGTGATACTATTACAGTGTATGCTGTACAAAGTATTGTCTCCGCCAGGCCAAAGGCATGGTCGAGACTATGTTTTGCACCCTGTCCATTCGTCCGTGTGAGTGTCCGTCCGTCTGTGAACAGCTAATCTCCGGCACCGTTGGTTTCGCAGCGAAACTGTGCACACACACTCCCTGGATGCCAGAGCAGAAGCTCTGGCAATGTTTTTAATCGTCCGGTTATAGTGCCATCAGGAGGCAGAGTGTTGCTAAACATTTTTTTTATATTACTCCTACAGATTTTGTCCAAACCTCACACAAATCGGTACACAGTATCTCTATAGTCATGAAACCAAACGGTCCTATTTTTCATATTCCACCCTGATTGGCTAAGATTGGCTTCCAAAGTTTGCAGGAGTGGTCCGTTTTGAACAAAACGCCTCAAATCATAAACGCAGCGTCCAATTGCCGTGAAATTTGCACGCGCATTCCCACTAGGCCGAGGACGACATGCCACCCTTTTCACACTGTTAGAGCGCCACCAGGTGGCCGATTTCTGCTAAACCCATTTTTTTAGATTACTCCTACAGATTTTGTCCAAACATCGCGCAAATCGGTACACAGTATCTCTATAGTCATGTGATCAAGACGGATCTTTCCGATTTGTCATATTCCATCCTGATTGGAGAATTTTGAACATTGCTGGCCGACAATAACCTACCTGACCTGGCGGAGACCTGTGTTCCGAAGAGCACTTTTTCTAGTTTGTATTTGTAATTCAACAGTTTATAATGCAACAAAATGCTTTCATTTTTGCAGCAAAGCACCCACTTCGGTATTTACCATTCTTTCCCGGCTGTTTTACTTCATCATCATCATATTTTCATCGTTATTTAACAATACTTTGGATAGCATTTATTCATTTCAGCATGATGGATTTTCTGTGTTTTCTCCTCGAAAGTAAGTAATAACTGTTAGTCTAGGCTGCTTTCATAACAGGTCAGACTGTAGTTTATTGATCCCCCCCACTGGCACGCATCATTGACATGCATCCTAATATATATACCCTAACTGTGTAGATTTGACCTAGCATTTCCATAAATTCAGAATGAATTTTCAGGTCATTGGCGTCATTAACCGTGCTAACGTTAAACAGATCCATGTCTAGGATACATGGGGATGGAGATATACTGCGTATACTTACTAGGTGGGAGGTATATGTTTGGCCCCACATGGAGACATATTCATATTAAACCATGTTGGCAGTTAAGATACTACTGCTAGAGATATTATGGATGGCAAGACTGGCAGCCTGGAATATCTATGTGAGCGACTGCGGCTCACAGTTTGCCCTTGAGAAGTGATCTACGGAGAAAAAAACAAAAAAACAGTTGGCAGTTGGTGTGATACTATTACAGTGTATGCTGTACAAAGTATTGTCTCCGCCAGGCCAAAGGCATGGTCGAGACTATGTTTTGCACCCTGTCCATTCATCCGTGTGAGTGTCCGTCCGTCTGTGAACAGCTAATCTCCGGCACCGTTGGTTTCGCAGCGAAACTGTGCACACACACTCCCTGGATGCCAGAGCAGAAGCTCTGGCAATGTTTTTAATCGTCCGGTTATAGTGCCATCAGGAGGCAGAGTGTTGCTAAACATTTTTTTTATATTACTCCTACAGATTTTGTCCAAACCTCACACAAATCGGTACACAGTATCTCTATAGTCATGAAACCAAACGGTCCTATTTTTCATATTCCACCCTGATTGGCTAAGATTGGCTTCCAAAGTTTGCAGGAGTGGTCCGTTTTGAACAAAACGCCTCAAATCATAAACGCAGCGTCCAATTGCCGTGAAATTTGCACGCGCATTCCCACTAGGCCGAGGACGACATGCCACCCTTTTCACACTGTTAGAGCGCCACCAGGTGGCCGATTTCTGCTAAACCCATTTTTTTAGATTACTCCTACAGATTTTGTCCAAACATCGCGCAAATCGGTACACAGTATCTCTATAGTCATGTGATCAAGACGGATCTTTCCGATTTGTCATATTCCATCCTGATTGGAGAATTTTGAACATTGCTGGCCGACAATAACCTACCTGACCTGGCGGAGACCTGTGTTCCGAAGAGCACTTTTTCTAGTTTGTATTTGTAATTCAACAGTTTATAATGCAACAAAATGCTTTCATTTTTGCAGCAAAGCACCCACTTCGGTATTTACCATTCTTTCCCGGCTGTTTTACTTCATCATCATCATATTTTCATCGTTATTTAACAATACTTTGGATAGCATTTATTCATTTCAGCATGATGGATTTTCTGAGTTTTCTCCTCGAAAGTAAGTAATAACTGTTAGTCTAGGCTGCTTTCATAACAGGTCAGACTGTAGTTTATTGATCCCCCCCACTGGCACGCATCATTGACATGCATCCTAATATATATACCCTAACTGTGTAGATTTGACCTAGCATTTCCATAAATTCAGAATGAATTTTCAGGTCATTGGCGTCATTAACCGTGCTAACGTTAAACAGATCCATGTCTAGGATACATGGGGATGGAGATATACTGCGTATACTTACTAGGTGGGAGGTATATGTTTGGCCCCACATGGAGACATATTCATATTAAACCATGTTGGCAGTTAAGATACTACTGCTAGAGATATTATGGATGGCAAGACTGGCAGCCTGGAATATCTATGTGAGCGACTGCGGCTCACAGTTTGCCCTTGAGAAGTGATCTACGGAGAGTAGCTCGCCGCAGGTTGCTTTCATTTACATAAGAAATCGCTCACAATCATTCACTTTGACATATATGTCAGGCATAAGAGCAACAGGAGTAATGAAGTTGCAATTATTGATTGAGTTACATGAACTACTATGTAATAACCATTCAAATGAAAGAAAAAAAAAAGAGGAAGATGTCAGGGCCTGGTGATGAGTACTCTAGATTCCTGATGGCAGGCGAATATTTTCAATTTGAGACCCTTAGTTAATTGCATGCAGGAAAAGCTGCAACATTAGCCTCATACATCATGTATTTTCATTCATAAAAAAAAAATCACACCCTGTGTGAAGGAAGCGGTGCCTTTGGGGCGGGGCTTAACTCATTTCAGTTCGTCCCTATTGGTGGTCTGAGTCCACTTACCAAATTTGTACTTGGTAGCATGCTGCAAACTGGAATGATGGCTGTTTAAAGCCCAGCCAATGGGCAGACAGAGGGGGCGGGGCTTAGGTAATTACATTTCGTCCCTATTGGTGGTTTTAGTGCATGTACAAAATGTGTACTCCGTAGCATGCTGCGAACTTGAGTTATGGCTGTTTAAAGGCCAGCCAATGGGAAGACAGAGGGGGCGGGGCTGCAGCCATTCATGCTAGTCCCTATTGGTGGTCTAAGTCCACATACCAAATTTGGACTTGGTGGCATGCTGCAAACTGGAGTTATAGCTGTTTAAAGTCCCGTGCCCTAAACGGGCGGACGGACATAACAGACGCTGGGGGTCCCTGGACCCCGCTTTGATAACTTCAGCAATTCATGCTCGTCCCTATTGGTGGTCTAAGTGCACATACCAAATTTGGACTTGGTGGCATGCTGCAAACTGGAGTTATAGCTGTTTCAAATCCCGTGCCCTAAACGGGCGGACGGACATAACAGACGCTGGGGGTCCCTGGACCCCGCTTTGATAACTTCAGCAATTCATGCTCGTCCCTATTGGTGGTCTAAGTGCACATACCAAATTTGGACTTGGTGGCATGCTGCAAACTGGAGTTATAGCTGTTTCAAATCCCGTGCCCTAAACGGGCGGACGGACATAACAGACGCTGGGGGTCCCTGGACCCCGCTTTGATAACTTCAGCAATTCATGCTCGTCCCTATTGGTGGTCTAAGTGCACATACCAAATGTGGACTTGGTGGCATGCTGCAAACTGGAGTTATAGCTGTTTCAAATCCCGTGCCCTAAACGGGCGGACGGACATAACAGACGCTGGGGGTCCCTGGACCCCGCTTTGCTAACTTCAGCAATTCATGCTCGTCCCTATTGGTGGTCTAAGTGCACATACCAAATGTGGACTTGGTGGCATGCTGCAAACTGGAGTTATAGCTGTTTCAAATCATCCCGTGCTGATACGGACGGACGGACGGACATACGGACAAAGTCAAGCTTAGAGCGGTTGGCACCGCTAAAAAACTGACCAGGGCAGAGAGTATAGAGGGCAACGCATTTCATATACGCAGTTATTTCCAATAGGTAGGTAAGCATTTTGTACTATTTTTACCATCTATATCCTGTCGTGTCATTCTGGGATGTAAACCATAAACAGTACATCAACAGCCGGGGGGGCCCCGGTAGCTGTCCGGATAGTGTGTCGACCACATTAATTGCAACGTCTCGGTTCAGTTTCTGGCTGGAGACCTGTGTCTGCATGTCCTCTGTTGGCCCCTTGGTTTCCTGCCGCTTGACTGTCACATCTAAATAACAAATCTGACCAAAAAACGAATAATAAAAATGTTTTTTGCACAGTACGTTTTCTCCGGCTGACTTCCTGATCTCTTTAAGGGGCAGTTCACCCAAAATGTAAAAACACCCAACATATTTGACCCAGCTTCTATCCATCCAGATAGTTTTACTGTGGTTTTCCAAGGTTTGGAGATTTGGTGTTCGCCATCAAGTACAATAGAGCTCACATGTGACGTTGTTTTAAAAAAAAGTAAAAGCTTGTTTACTTCCTGTTTATTTCCTGCAATAAAACGGTCATATCTCTGCTACTGTAGATCTCCGTTCCTCCTGCATTACGGCAAAACAAGCCTCATTGAAACGGCCATAGCTCTTGAATGGAGGATCGTGATCGGACACATTTTTTTCCCTCTACTACGACAACCCTGTGCGTGTAATGAGCCCTTCTCCGTGAGGACGCCGGTTTCTCAAAGGTACAGTAAAATCGCTGTTTTTGCTGGCAACAGTGGCACACTATTACACTATTGATCTGGCAGTCAAAGAGTTAAAATGTGCAAATTACATTCACCCATTCAAACATGCATTCACACACTGATGGCGGAGGAAACCCCCCAACCTCTTGCTCAAGGACAAAACCTTTCGTTTCCCAAGCGGCCGCTCTACCTCCTGAGCCACTGCTATGCATTGCCCACGTGTTGTGAGCTTGTAGATCGGCTATTTCCCCGGGTAAGACACAATAAAGGGTAATCATGGCCAGATTGACCATGGTTCATAAGATAATATATGGAGAGGTCCCCATATTTTTAAAGACATGTTTTACTCAGAGAAGTGAAGTACACCATTTTTTCACCAGAGCCAGTGTAGCAGACGTGAGCCTTCCGGCTTTTAAAAGTAAAGTAGGCAGGGAATCATTTACTTACATAGGAGCCACACAGTGGAATGACCTCGAAAACAGCGTCAAACTGACAACAAATCTGAGGACTTTTAAATACAAAACTAAATCATGTCTATTAGAAAAGGTTCCCCTATAGAGGGTCATTAGACTAGGAAAGATAAGGTAGCACTTGTTTGTGTACTGTGTATGTTACTTGTGTTCCTGTATTGTTTGTATGTAAGTACAGTGAATGTTACTTGTGTTTTGTATTGTTGTGTAATGTGTACTGTGTCTGTACTGTGTATGTCACTTGTGTCTATGTAGCGTTACGTTAGTTACATGTGTTGTATTGTAAAGTATTTTTAACGTATTGATTGTTAATTGTAAGAGGACCTCAACGGAAATAAGTCTCAGGACTTTCTTGTGTTATCCTCGAACTGCGGTGACCATGTGGTGATGGCTTTTCAAATAAATCAAATCAAATCAAATCAAAATAAGCAACCAAGTATAAATCAGGTTCAACTCTGTCGTTTGGACTAGGGTTCATGCCATTTACTCTGATGTTGTATTTGTAAGTCACAATGGATAAGAGCATACGTTAAATGCCTAAATTGTATATTGTCTCATCGTTGTAACTTGGTCATTGGTCATCATTGGTTGTTGTGAACAACATAATTGAGAACTATTTTCCACTCAGTATCTCCACCAACTGTCTATCCTGCTTCATAGAAAATACTTCTTGAAAGGATCCCTGGCTAATAAGCCTTATGAGCCTTTTAAGCAAGGGATAATTGACGGGCAGTCGGTCGTTATTGATAAATAAATCCCGACAGGGTGATTAGGCACCGATGCGGTGCCTAATACACCTCGAAAAACACCAGAAAATGTCACTTCCGTCCACTGCTATGTTATGAGTTGTAGAAAAAACACATCTAGCTCGGATACATTTTTTTTTGTTGTTGGTGAAAACGGGCCTTATTCAACGGCCGGTAGCAACAAAATGGCCGATCGCGGTAAAACACATTTTTGTTCCGGTGGATAGACGAGACCCTCCCCCACCCCCCAGACACCCTTTGTTTACATCCGCGTGCATATGGTGGCCTCCGCGGCTCTCCAAAGATCGTCAATATAAGGTAAAAAAAACGCTGGCACCAGCGGATGAATTAATTAATGAATACTAGACCATACCCGGTCGACGCATCCGTGGGGGGATATGCGCACATGATCTGGCAACCCGGGAGGCAGTTCGTCCCATAGCTGGGCAGCCCCGTAACCATGGCGACAGTGTTTTACACATAAACGCTAATAAGAAGCTGAGATTTGATGAAATTGAAAAACGGGCTTCACAGTTAAGTTCAGATGGTAATGGTCAATGGCTGTGTGCAAAATCAGAGCAATTGGTCCAGCCAGTGAGGAGAACCGGGTAGCTTCACCTACTCACTCACTCACTCACCACTACAGACGCACAGAGGTTACTAGAATTATAGTAGGATACCTGGCAGTGAATGTGTTAAGAGACACTGGGACTGGTTTAGAGATGGGGAGTCAGGGGTTCCTTGGGCCATATTAATGAATGTTTCTGGTTATGCCATGCTGCACATTATTCTGCCACTCCGGTATGAACTGGTACACCACTGGCTATCTTGGCAATACTTCACTTGACGGCAAAGAGGCAGAGGAGGAGGAAACTATGAAAGCAGTTTTGTGGAGTGTAGGCGGGCCACTCAAGGCCACCGTGGCCGCAGGGCATATCGTTTTTTTTTTTGGAGGAGGCATAGAGGCCAAGCTGAGGGGGCACGGCGATCACGGCCCTCATGAGTGCCTGTGAAAATCCCTGGCCTGACTTGAATTGTCAACGATAGGGCCGCATCGATTATTTAAAAGCAGGATCACTCACACTCCGAGTGTGAATTAACGAATGAGAGGTAGCCAGGAACAGATTCACTGCCATGCCTCTATTTTGTGCTTTTTGAACAAAGTCCCCACTGTAAAGTGCAATAATTTGTTACAGATTATTCTTAACCCTTTCAGACCGAGAACGCATCTGTGTCATTTTAAGATGTCTTTGGCAATTAAAAAATAGCAGATCTACAAGCTCATAGCGCGGCACCGAGTGCCGCGCTATGAGCTTGTAGATCTGCAATTTTTTTTTGAAAGATTGTGAAAATGTGTGCAAATCTTTGAATATCTATTTTTCCATAGCCAACATTTTTAACTCTGTTACAACCTCTCTGGAACAAAACGTTTTGAGATGGGGGTCCGCGGCCAAAATTCATATAATTTCGGGGGTCCTTGACATGAAAAAGTTTGAAAACCACTGATTAGAAGACATTTGTAGAATCCCCCCAGAAGCAAAGATTTGAGTTACAAATGTTTGCTTTGAAAAATATGTATTCAAGGATTTGCTCAAAATGTTCACGATTTTTCTAAAATAGCAGATCCACAAGCTCATAGCGCGGCACTCGGTGCCGCGCTATGAGCTTGTATATCTGCTATTTTTGAATAGCCCAAAGAAACCTATTAAAATGACACAGATTCTTTCCCCGGTTTGAAAGGCTTAAAAACCTCTGTTAACTGCCCCATTCCCCTACCAGCACTAATGTTGTGTTCTTCCCATGTCTTTCCAGTTTGCTGCATAGTCTGTGCTGCATCAGCACACATTACTATCAGTGGCAAGCATGGGCCTGGCATGGCCATGCAGTCTGGCTGCCATTACATCCAACTGATCCAGATTGTTTTGAAATCAAGGTCACTGTTTTGATGTAAACACAGTGAACAAGGGCAATGTCAAGGCCACCGAGGGTGTCAACTAAAACGGAAGTATATAAGCAGTGGTGGGAAACGCAGAGCAGTCTCAGAGCAGAGCGTCTCAGAGCGGAGCGTCTCAGAGCGGAGCGTCTCAGCATCTCAGCATCTCAGAGCGTCTCAGAGCAGAGCGTCTCAGAGCGGAGCAGAGCAGAGCGTCTCAGAGCGGAGCATCTCAGAGCGGAGCGGAGCAGAGCGTCTCAGAGCGGAGCGGAGCAGAGCGTCTCAGAGCAGAGTAGTCTCAGAGCAGAGCGTCTCAGAGCAGAGCGTCTCAGAGCAGTCTCAGAGCGGAGCAGAGCGGAGCAGAGCAGTCTCAGAGCGGAGCGTCTCAGAGCGGAGCGTCTCAGAGCAGAGCGGAGCAGAGCGTCTCAGAGCGGAGCGGAGTAGAGCGTCTCAGAGCAGAGCGGAGCAGAGCAGAGCGGATCATCTCAGAGCGGAGCGGAGCAGAGCGTCTCAGAGCAGAGCGTCTCGGAGCGGAGCAGAGCGTCTCGGAGCGGAGCAGAGCGTCTCAGAGCGTCTCAGAGCGGAGCGTCTCAGAGCAGAGCGTCTCGGAGCAGAGCGTCTCGGAGCGGAGCGGAGCGGAGCAGAGCAGAGCGTCTCAGAGCGGAGCGGAGCAGAGCGTCTCAGAGCAGAGCAGTCTCAGAGCAGAGCGTCTCAGAGCAGAGCAGTCTCAGAGCGGAGCGTCTCAGAGCGGAGCGTCTCAGAGCGTCTCAGAGCAGAGCGTCTCAGAGCGGAGCGGAGCAGAGCGGAGCGTCTCAGAGCGGAGCGGAGCAGAGCGTCTCAGAGCAGAGCAGTCTCAGAGCAAAGCAGTCTCAGAGCGGAGCGGAGCGTCTCAGAGCGAAGCGGAGCAGAGCGTCGCAGAGCAGAGCGTCTCAGAGCGGAGAAGAGCGTCTCAGAGCGGAGCAGAGCGTCTCAGAGCGTCTCAGAGCAGAGCGTCTCAGAGCAGAGCAGAGCGTCTCAGAGCGTCTCAGAGCAGAGCGTCTCAGAGCGGAGCAGAGCGTCTCAGAGCAGAGCAGAGCGTCTCAGAGCGTCTCAGAGCAGAGCGTCTCAGAGCAGAGCAGAGCGTCTCAGAGCGTCTCAGAGCAGAGCGTCTCAGAGCGGAGCGGAGCAGAGCGGATTCTGGTAATGCTCCATGTTGCTATTCAGAACTGAACACCTTTATTCCCAATGTACACATTGAGAGAGACACACACACACACACACACACACACACACACACACACACACACAAATGTGTGCATGTTTTAAATGCTAGATGGCAGCCTAGAGGTCCTGTATTGTTGTTACCTGGTAGTATTTGATGGCCTTGGTGAGTGGCTCCACTTGAATGGTCTCATCCAGCTGGTCTTTGTGCAGCAGGTCGATGAAGTAGTCCAGAGAGCGCTTGTGGACGCTCATTTCAGAGTACAGCGTGCCCATCCTCTTAAACACCTCCACACTGCAGCCACTCATAGCCCTGGATGAGAGGAGGACATGACAATGGAAGGACAGATAATGTTAGAAGTGGCGAGAGTGGAGAGACCGATAACGTTAAGGTTTTTGTGATAAACAGGACGCTCAAAAGTAATGCATTAAGTGTGTTTTCAAACCAGTAGTGCGTTTGCTTTGTTCAGATTCAGAACCAATATGATACAATGTTGCACTTTCCCTTGCAGCAAAAATAGCAGATTGTTGTGAGCTTGTAGAATTGCTAGTTTCACTATTCGTCATACGGTATGACGGTAAGTATGTAGGGCTTAAGTAGTTAACAGAGGACAAAACTTATAAACGAAATACGAGCGAGAAAAGTTGTCTCTCATTGGACTGAATTTTTATTGAAGATATTCAATACATTGGGAATAAAGGTGTTCAGTTCTGAATAGCAACATGGAGCATTACCAGAATCTTTTAATTTATTTAGAATCTTGTTATAAAGTTTTAGCATGGTGGGTATTCTCCAATGACAACATTCCCAATTTAGTCTCTCATGTGCGATAGTCACTCACGGTTCATATTTGTGCAGAGTGGCCTGCAGCAGGCCCAGGGAGTAGACCAGTCCTGAGGCGAAGCTGAGCTGCTCTCCACGGGATCCCCTCATCGCGGTTCCCTGCAGGGGGTCAACTCCGCCTGCAGGGGAAATGACACACGGACATGTTGGGAACAGGTGGTAAGCAGAGCCTGAGCGATACATCGGTTGGCTGCCGATGTGTCCCAATGTTTTACCACTTTCAACAGAGTGTCCCTATTTGGGCATGTCATTTTAAGTGAACATTAACAAACGTTTTCAAAACAATAACAAAAATAGTCGATCTACAAGCTCACGACACATTGTGAGCTTGTAGATAGGCTACTTCTGAAAATGTATGAACAGGGCTTATGTTGTTAAATACATTAAAATACTTTTTTTTTTACAAAAGATCGGTCAAACATTAGTGGTCTAGGACTCTCCAAAATCAGGATCGAACCCATGTGGCATTGGTCAGACTATTTTTTTCGTTTTTTTGCAGATCACACACACCTTGCAGATGAGCCTTGGAATGAGCAGCAGCACCAGGATACAGTCGTGGTCTCCTCCATGGCGGAGCGGAGCGTCTCAGAGCGGAGCGGAGCAGAGCGTCTCAGAGCAGAGCGGAGCGGAGCGTCTCAGAGCGGAGCGGAGCAGAGCGTCTCAGAGCGGAGCAGTCTCAGAGCGGAGCATCTCAGAGCGGAGCGGAGCAGAGCGGAGCAGAGCGGAGCAGAGCGTCTCAGAGCAGAGCGGAGCGTCTCAGAGCGGAGCGGAGCAGAGCGTCTCAGAGCAGAGCGGAGCGTCTCAAAGCGGAGCGGAGCAGAGCGTCTCAGAGCGGAGCGGAGCAGAGCGGAGCGTCTCAGAGCGGAGCGGAGCAGAGCGTCTCAGAGCAGAGCAGTCTCAGAGCGGAGCGGAGCAGAGCGGAGCGGAGCGTCTCAGAGCGGAGCGGAGCAGAGCAGTCTCAGAGCAGAGCAGTCTCAGAGCGGAGCGGAGCAGAGCGGAGCGGAGCGTCTCAGAGCGGAGCGGAGCAGAGCGTCTCAGAGCAGAGCAGAGCGTCTCAGAGCGGAGCAGAGCGTCTCAGAGCGGAGCGGAGCAGAGCGTCTCAGAGCAGAGCAGTCTCAGATCGGAGCAGAGCAGAGCGTCTCAGAGCGTCTCAGAGCGGAGCGTCTCAGAGCGGAGCGGAGCAGAGCGTCTCAGAGCAGAGCAGTCTCAGAGCAAAGCAGTCTCAGAGCGGAGCGGAGCGGAGCGGAGCGTCTCAGAGCGAAGCGGAGCAGAGCGTCTCAGAGCAGAGCAGAGCGTCTCAGAGCGGAGCAGAGCGGAGCAGAGCGGAGCAGAGCGTCTCAGAGCGGAGCAGAGCGTCTCAGAGCGTCTCAGAGCAGAGCGTCTCAGAGCGTCTCAGAGCAGAGCGTCTCAGAGCGGAGCAGAGCGTCTCAGAGCAGAGCAGAGCGTCTCAGAGCGTCTCAGAGCAGAGCGTCTCAGAGCGGAGCAGAGCGTCTCAGAGCAGAGCAGAGCGTCTCAGAGCGTCTCAGAGCAGAGCGTCTCAGAGCGGAGCGGAGCAGAGCGGATTCTGGTAATGCTCCATGTTGCTATTCAGAACTGAACACCTTTATTCCCAATGTACACATTGAGAGAGACACACATACACACACACACACACACACACACAAATGTGTGCATGTTTTAAATGCTAGATGTCAGCCTAGAGGTCCTGTATTGTTGTTACCTGGTAGTATTTGATGGCCTTGGTGAGTGGCTCCACTTGAATGGTCTCATCCAGCTGGTCTTTGTGCAGCAGGTCGATGAAGTAGTCCCGAGAGCGCTTGTGGACGCTCATTTCAGAGTACAGCGTGCCCATCCTCTTAAACACCTCCACACTGCAGCCACTCATAGCCCTGGATGAGAGGAGGACATGACAATGGAAGGACAGATAATGTTAGAAGTGGCGAGAGTGGAGAGACCGATAACGTTAAGGTTTTTGTGATACACAGGACGCTCAAAAGTAATGCATTAAGTGTGTTTTCAAACCAGTAGTGCGTTTGCTTTGTTCAGATTCAGAACCAATATGATACAATGTTGCACTTTCCCTTGCAGCAAAAATAGCAGATTGTTGTGAGCTTGTAGAATTGCTAGTTTCACTATTCGTCATACGGTATGACGGTAAGTATGTAGGGCTTAAGTAGTTAACAGAGGACAAAACTTATAAACGAAATACGAGCGAGAAAAGTTGTCTCTCATTGGACTGAATTTTTATTGAAGATATTCAATACATTGGGAATAAAGGTGTTCAGTTCTGAATAGCAACATGGAGCATTACCAGAATCTTTTAATTTATTTAGAATCTTGTTATAAAGTTTTAGCATGGTGGGTATTCTCCAATGACAACATTCCCAATTTAGTCTCTCATGTGCGATAGTCACTCACGGTTCATATTTGTGCAGAGTGGCCTGCAGCAGGCCCAGGGAGTAGACCAGTCCTGAGGCGAAGCTGAGCTGCTCTCCACGGGATCCCCTCATCGCGGTTCCCTGCAGGGGGTCAACTCCGCCTGCAGGGGAAATGACACACGGACATGTTGGGAACAGGTGGTAAGCAGAGCCTGAGCGATACATCGGTTGGCTGCCGATGTGTCCCAATGTTTTACCACTTTCAACAGAGTGTCCCTATTTGGGCATGTCATTTTAAGTGAACATTAACAAACGTTTTCAAAACAATAACAAAAATAGTCGATCTACAAGCTCACGACACATTGTGAGCTTGTAGATAGGCTACTTCTGAAAATGTATGAACAGGGCTTATGTTGTTAAATACATTAAAATACTTTTTTTTTTACAAAAGATCGGTCAAACATTAGTGGTCTAGGACTCTCCAAAATCAGGATCGAACCCATGTGGCATTGGTCAGACTATTTTTTTCGTTTTTTTGCAGATCACACACACCTTGCAGATGAGCCTTGGAATGAGCAGCAGCACCAGGATACAGTCGTGGTCTCCTCCATGGCGGAGCGGAGCGTCTCAGAGCGGAGCGGAGCAGAGCGTCTCAGAGCAGAGCGGAGCGGAGCGTCTCAGAGCGGAGCGGAGCAGAGCAGTCTCAGAGCAGAGCAGTCTCAGAGCGGAGCGGAGCAGAGCGGAGCGTCTCAGAGCGGAGCAGAGCGGAGCAGAGCGTCTCAGAGCAGAGCAGAGCGTCTCAGAGCGGAGCAGAGCGTCTCAGAGCGGAGCGGAGCAGAGCGTCTCAGAGCAGAGCAGTCTCAGATCGGAGCAGAGCAGAGCGTCTCAGAGCGGAGCAGAGCGGAGCGTCTCAGAGCGGAGCGGAGCAGAGCGTCTCAGAGCAGAGCAGTCTCAGAGCAAAGCAGTCTCAGAGCGGAGCGGAGCGTCTCAGAGCGAAGCGGAGCAGAGCGTCTCAGAGCAGAGCAGAGCGTCTCAGAGCGGAGCAGAGCGTCTCAGAGCGTCTCAGAGCAGAGCGTCTCAGAGCGTCTCAGAGCAGAGCGTCTCAGAGCGTCTCAGAGCAGAGCGTCTCAGAGCGGAGCAGAGCGTCTCAGAGCAGAGCAGAGCGTCTCAGAGCGTCTCAGAGCAGAGCGTCTCAGAGCGGAGCAGAGCGTCTCAGAGCAGAGCAGAGCGTCTCAGAGCGTCTCAGAGCAGAGCGTCTCAGAGCGGAGCGGAGCAGAGCGGATTCTGGTAATGCTCCATGTTGCTATTCAGAACTGAACACCTTTATTCCCAATGTACACATTGAGAGAGACACACACACACACACAAAAATGTGTGCATGTTTTAAATGCTAGATGTCAGCCTAGAGGTCCTGTATTGTTGTTACCTGGTAGTATTTGATGGCCTTGGTGAGTGGCTCCACTTGAATGGTCTCATCCAGCTGGTCTTTGTGCAGCAGGTCGATGAAGTAGTCCCGAGAGCGCTTGTGGACGCTCATTTCAGAGTACAGCGTGCCCATCCTCTTAAACACCTCCACACTGCAGCCACTCATAGCCCTGGATGAGAGGAGGACATGACAATGGAAGGACAGATAATGTTAGAAGTGGCGAGAGTGGAGAGACCGATAACGTTAAGGTTTTTGTGATACACAGGACGCTCAAAAGTAATGCATTAAGTGTGTTTTCAAACCAGTAGTGCGTTTGCTTTGTTCAGATTCAGAACCAATATGATACAATGTTGCACTTTCCCTTGCAGCAAAAATAGCAGATTGTTGTGAGCTTGTAGAATTGCTAGTTTCACTATTCGTCATACGGTATGACGGTAAGTATGTAGGGCTTAAGTAGTTAACAGAGGACAAAACTTATAAACGAAATACGAGCGAGAAAAGTTGTCTCTCATTGGACTGAATTTTTATTGAAGATATTCAATACATTGGGAATAAAGGTGTTCAGTTCTGAATAGCAACATGGAGCATTACCAGAATCTTTTAATTTATTTAGAATCTTGTTATAAAGTTTTAGCATGGTGGGTATTCTCCAATGACAACATTCCCAATTTAGTCTCTCATGTGCGATAGTCACTCACGGTTCATATTTGTGCAGAGTGGCCTGCAGCAGGCCCAGGGAGTAGACCAGTCCTGAGGCGAAGCTGAGCTGCTCTCCACGGGATCCCCTCATCGCGGTTCCCTGCAGGGGGTCAACTCCGCCTGCAGGGGAAATGACACACGGACATGTTGGGAACAGGTGGTAAGCAGAGCCTGAGCGATACATCGGTTGGCTGCCGATGTGTCCCAATGTTTTACCACTTTCAACAGAGTGTCCCTATTTGGGCATGTCATTTTAAGTGAACATTAACAAACGTTTTCAAAACAATAACAAAAATAGTCGATCTACAAGCTCACGACACATTGTGAGCTTGTAGATAGGCTACTTCTGAAAATGTATGAACAGGGCTTATGTTGTTAAATACATTAAAATACTTTTTTTTTTACAAAAGATCGGTCAAACATTAGTGGTCTAGGACTCTCCAAAATCAGGATTGAACCCATGTGGCATTGGTCAGACTATTTTTTTCGTTTTTTTGCAGATCACACACACCTTGCAGATGAGCCTTGGAATGAGCAGCAGCACCAGGATACAGTCGTGGTCTCCTCCATGGCGGAGCGGAGCGGAGCGGAGCGTCTCAGAGCGGAGCGGAGCGTCTCAGAGCGGAGCGGAGCAGAGCGTCTCAGAGCAGAGCGGAGCGGAGCGTCTCAGAGCGGAGCGGAGCAGAGCGTCTCAGAGCGGAGCAGTCTCAGAGCGGAGCGGAGCAGAGCGGAGCGGAGCAGAGCGTCTCAGAGCAGAGCGGAGCGTCTCAGAGCGGAGCGGAGCAGAGCGTCTCAGAGCAGAGCGGAGCGTCTCAGAGCGGAGCGGAGCAGAGCGTCTCAGAGCGGAGCGGAGCAGAGCGGAGCGTCTCAGAGCGGAGCGGAGCAGAGCGTCTCAGAGCAGAGCAGTCTCAGAGCGGAGCGTCTCGGAGCGGAGCAGAGCAGTCTCAGAGCAGAGCAGTCTCGGAGCGGAGCAGAGCGGAGCGGAGCGTCTCAGAGCGGAGCGGAGCAGAGCGTCTCAGAGCAGAGCAGAGCGTCTCAGAGCGGAGCAGAGCGTCTCAGAGCGGAGCGGAGCAGAGCGTCTCAGAGCAGAGCAGTCTCAGAGCAAAGCAGTCTCAAAGCGGAGCGGAGCGTCTCAGAGCGAAGCGGAGCAGAGCGTCTCAGAGCAGAGCAGAGCGTCTCAGAGCGGAGCAGAGCGTCTCAGAGCGGAGCAGAGCGTCTCAGAGCGTCTCAGAGCAGAGCGTCTCAGAGCGTCTCAGAGCAGAGCGTCTCAGAGCGGAGCAGAGCGTCTCAGAGCAGAGCAGAGCGTCTCAGAGCGTCTCAGAGCAGAGCGTCTCAGAGCGGAGCAGAGCGTCTCAGAGCAGAGCAGAGCGTCTCAGAGCGTCTCAGAGCAGAGCGTCTCAGAGCGGAGCGGAGCAGAGCGGATTCTGGTAATGCTCCATGTTGCTATTCAGAACTGAACACCTTTATTCCCAATGTACACATTGAGAGAGACACACATACACACACACACACACACACACAAATGTGTGCATGTTTTAAATGCTAGATGTCAGCCTAGAGGTCCTGTATTGTTGTTACCTGGTAGTATTTGATGGCCTTGGTGAGTGGCTCCACTTGAATGGTCTCATCCAGCTGGTCTTTGTGCAGCAGGTCGATGAAGTAGTCCCGAGAGCGCTTGTGGACGCTCATTTCAGAGTACAGCGTGCCCATCCTCTTAAACACCTCCACACTGCAGCCACTCATAGCCCTGGATGAGAGGAGGACATGACAATGGAAGGACAGATAATGTTAGAAGTGGCGAGAGTGGAGAGACCGATAACGTTAAGGTTTTTGTGATACACAGGACGCTCAAAAGTAATGCATTAAGTGTGTTTTCAAACCAGTAGTGCGTTTGCTTTGTTCAGATTCAGAACCAATATGATACAATGTTGCACTTTCCCTTGCAGCAAAAATAGCAGATTGTTGTGAGCTTGTAGAATTGCTAGTTTCACTATTCGTCATACGGTATGACGGTAAGTATGTAGGGCTTAAGTAGTTAACAGAGGACAAAACTTATAAACGAAATACGAGCGAGAAAAGTTGTCTCTCATTGGACTGAATTTTTATTGAAGATATTCAATACTTTGGGAATAAAGGTGTTCAGTTCTGAATAGCAACATGGAGCATTACCAGAATCTTTTAATTTATTTAGAATCTTGTTATAAAGTTTTAGCATGGTGGGTATTCTCCAATGACAACATTCCCAATTTAGTCTCTCATGTGCGATAGTCACTCACGGTTCATATTTGTGCAGAGTGGCCTGCAGCAGGCCCAGGGAGTAGACCAGTCCTGAGGCCAAGCTGAGCTGCTCTCCACGGGATCCCCTCATCGCGGTTCCCTGCAGGGGGTCAACTCCGCCTGCAGGGGAAATGACACACGGACATGTTGGGAACAGGTGGTAAGCAGAGCCTGAGCGATACATCGGTTGGCTGCCGATGTGTCCCAATGTTTTACCACTTTCAACAGAGTGTGCCTATTTGGGCATGTCATTTTAAGTGAACATTAACAAACGTTTTCAAAACAATAACAAAAATAGTCGATCTACAAGCTCACGACACATTGTGAGCTTGTAGATAGGCTACTTCTGAAAATGTATGAACAGGGCTTATGTTGTTAAATACATTAAAATACTTTTTTTTTTACAAAAGATCGGTCAAACATTAGTGGTCTAGGACTCTCCAAAATCAGGATCGAACCCATGTGGCATTGGTCAGACTATTTTTTTCGTTTTTTTGCAGATCACACACACCTTGCAGATGAGCCTTGGAATGAGCAGCAGCACCAGGATACAGTCGTGGTCTCCTCCATGGCGGAGCGGAGCGTCTCAGAGCGGAGCGGAGCGTCTCAGAGCGGAGCGGAGCAGAGCGTCTCAGAGCAGAGCGGAGCGGAGCGTCTCAGAGCGGAGCGGAGCAGAGCGTCTCAGAGCGGAGCAGTCTCAGAGCGGAGCGGAGCAGAGCGGAGCGGAGCAGAGCGTCTCAGAGCAGAGCGGAGCGTCTCAGAGCGGAGCGTCTCAGAGCAGAGCGGAGCGTCTCAGAGCGGAGCGGAGCAGAGCGTCTCAGAGCGGAGCGGAGCAGAGCGGAGCGTCTCAGAGCGGAGCGTCTCAGAGCAGAGCAGTCTCAGAGCGGAGCGGAGCAGAGCGGAGCGGAGCGTCTCAGAGCGGAGCGGAGCAGAGCAGTCTCAGAGCAGAGCAGTCTCAGAGCGGAGCGGAGCAGAGCGGAGCGTCTCAGAGCGGAGCGGAGCAGAGCGTCTCAGAGCAGAGCAGAGCGTCTCAGAGCGGAGCAGAGCGTCTCAGAGCGGAGCGGAGCAGAGCGTCTCAGAGCAGAGCAGTCTCAGATCGGAGCAGAGCAGAGCGTCTCAGAGCGGAGCAGAGCGGAGCGTCTCAGAGCGGAGCGGAGCAGAGCGTCTCAGAGCAGAGCAGTCTCAGAGCAAAGCAGTCTCAGAGCGGAGCGGAGCGTCTCAGAGCGAAGCGGAGCAGAGCGTCTCAGAGCAGAGCGTCTCAGAGCGGAGCAGAGCGTCTCAGAGCGGAGCAGAGCGTCTCAGAGCGTCTCAGAGCAGAGCGTCTCAGAGCGTCTCAGAGCAGAGCGTCTCAGAGCGGAGCAGAGCGTCTCAGAGCAGAGCAGAGCGTCTCAGAGCGTCTCAGAGCAGAGCGTCTCAGAGCGGAGCAGAGCGGAGCAGAGCGTCTCAGAGCAGAGCGTCTCAGAGCGTCTCAGAGCAGAGCGTCTCAGAGCGGAGCGGAGCAGAGCGGATTCTGGTAATGCTCCATGTTGCTATTCAGAACTGAACACCTTTATTCCCAATGTACACATTGAGAGAGACACACACACACACACACACACACACACACACACACAAATGTGTGCATGTTTTAAATGCTAGATGTCAGCCTAGAGGTCCTGTATTGTTGTTACCTGGTAGTATTTGATGGCCTTGGTGAGTGGCTCCACTTGAATGGTCTCATCCAGCTGGTCTTTGTGCAGCAGGTCGATGAAGCAGTCCCGAGAGCGCTTGTGGACGCTCATTTCAGAGTACAGCGTGCCCATCCTCTTAAACACCTCCACACTGCAGCCACTCATAGCCCTGGATGAGAGGAGGACATGACAATGGAAGGACAGATAATGTTAGAAGTGGCGAGAGTGGAGAGACCGATAACGTTAAGGTTTTTGTGATACACAGGACGCTCAAAAGTAATGCATTAAGTGTGTTTTCAAACCAGTAGTGCGTTTGCTTTGTTCAGATTCAGAACCAATATGATACAATGTTGCACTTTCCCTTGCAGCAAAAATAGCAGATTGTTGTGAGCTTGTAGAATTGCTAGTTTCACTATTCGTCATACGGTATGTCGGTAAGTATGTAGGGCTTAAGTAGTTAACAGAGGACAAAACTTATAAACGAAATACGAGCGAGAAAAGTTGTCTCTCATTGGACTGAATTTTTATTGAAGATATTCAATACATTGGGAATAAAGGTGTTCAGTTCTGAATAGCAACATGGAGCATTACCAGAATCTTTTAATTTATTTAGAATCTTGTTATAAAGTTTTAGCATGGTGGGTTTTCTCCAATGACAACATTCCCAATTTAGTCTCTCATGTGCGATAGTCACTCACGGTTCATATTTGTGCAGAGTGGCCTGCAGCAGGCCCAGGGAGTCGACCAGTCCTGAGGCGAAGCTGAGCTGCTCTCCACGGGATCCCCTCATCGCGGTTCCCTGCAGGGGGTCAACTCCGCCTGCAGGGGAAATGACACACGGACATGTTGGGAACAGGTGGTAAGCAGAGCCTGAGCGATACATCGGTTGGCTGCCGATGTGTCCCAATGTTTTACCACTTTCAACAGAGTGTCCCTATTTGGGCATGTCATTTTAAGTGAACATTAACAAACGTTTTCAAAACAATAACAAAAATAGTCGATCTACAAGCTCACGACACATTGTGAGCTTGTAGATAGGCTACTTCTGAAAATGGGCTTATGTTGTTAAATACATTCAAATACTTTTTTTTTTACAAAAGATCGGTCAAACATTAGTGGTCTAGGACTCTCCAAAATCAGGATCGAACCCATGTGGCATTGGTCAGACTATTTTTTTCGTTTTTTTGCAGATCACACACACCTTGCAGATGAGCCTTGGAATGAGCAGCAGCACCAGGATACAGTCGTGGTCTCCTCCATGGCGGAGGAAGGACTCAGGCATGAAGGCGGTGAGGAGGGACACCTGGCGGTTAGCCTGGCCCACCTCCATCTTCCTCAGTTCCATCTCGATGGCCTGGAAGACACACAGTCACGGTTGGGTATAGAAATTAGGAACCATATCCAAACTGCCAGGTACCCATGAAAATGAAGGAATCGGAATTGATAAATATCGTAATAAGTTTAGGATCCAGAAATGATTATCCTAATTTTATGATATGATATTCATTACTCTTCTTAAACTTTTATTAATGTAAAACTTTTAACTAAATGTCCATTGATGCCATTAACAAGAATTATGATCACGTAAGCCTAGTGCTCAGTTAAACTGGATACAACCTTTTCCAATCCATTTCTTTCTAGTATGGCTTGGCTTGAGTTTTGTGGTAGTGGTACCAAAGTGTCACTTTAGACATTTTATTGTCATTGGATTGATTAAAATCCCCATCAACTCCCAATCAGATTCCTATCATTCTGACATTCGTCTCAGCCGTACCTTGGCATAAGCTTTGGTCTCTGCAAACTTTATCTTGAAATCAAACATCTCTGCAGGAGGATGCAGCAGGACCTGCTCAGCTCTCTGTTGGTCTCCTGGTGCACAGGGAAAAGCACACACAGACAGCAGTTAGCAATGTGCATTTACTGACGACCTACTGATAATCATAGCAGCTCACTTCTCATTCCTGTGTGTGTGTGTGTGTGTGTGTGTGTGTGTGTGTGTGTGTGTGTGTGTGTGTGTGTGTGTGTGTGTGTGTGTGTGTGTGTGTGTGTGTGTGTGTGTGTGTGTGTTTATGAATATACTTGAGGGCCGCGTGTCCCCATAAGTATAGTAGAAATTGACCTTGTGAAGGCCATTTTCCTGGACACCACAAGAGAATTTGTTAACAAAGACTTTTAGAGCCAAGGTTACAATTAGGAAAAGATTCAGGTTGGGGTCAGAATTAGGATTTAGAGTTAGGTTCAGGGTTACAAACGGCAAAAAAACTCATGGGGGAAAAAATGCATTTAAAACGAAAATCCATCGTAAAATGTTGCGGTAAGTAAGTATAGTAGTACAACGTGTATGTGTGTAGTGATCTATGCACCTGCAGGCTGGCAGTGAGCTTGTAGCAACTCATAATGTAATAACGGCTCATAATGTAATAATGGTTCATAATGTAATAATTTAAATGTAATAAAAACTCATAATGTAATAATCAGCTCATAATGTAATAAAAGAATTAGCGCATAACGTAATAACAGATTTTTCTATAATGTAATGTGGGAATCTAGGTGACTGGTGCACCCACTGCACCTGACCACCATGACCAGGAAGTATAAAAGCCAGCTCCTCCCAGTAGAGAGCCATTTGTCTCTGCTGTAGGCAGCATGGTTCATGCAGGGAGAAGGAGAACACATGGTAGGCCAAAAACTGAACCTTGTAGATCTGCTACTTTGTGCGACCCTTTTGTTTGTTGTAGCTCATGCTAATGTTTAGCTTATTGTTTGAGCACATGTTACTACTGGCTTTTGTTTGTTTGGTTGCCTATTTTCTGTTGAGCACATGGAGGCTTCCCATGCTCTTTAGCACTTTAATTTAGCCAACAGCATTGTGTTTTATTATCTTTTAATGCATTTATTTATTATTTCAGTTTCTGTTCTGTTCTGTCTGCCCTACCTGGAGACACGGGTAAAGCAGTATCTTATGCATTGCCTTTTTGTGGATTTTAATGTATTTTAGTTTGTAACATCACTGTCTTCTTTTATACAGCAGCTCTGGTGTTGAGGTTGCCCCCTCGCCTTGGCCTTATATTGTGTGCACCGTTACTGCAACACAAAGTAGGTTTTAAGCTGTTTTGTTCTTTTAATGATTTGAATATAATGTTTTATAGTGTGATACTAGGGCTGGCAACTAATGCGTTTTGTTTGTCTCCTTAAAGGGACCACACCGGCCACTGTTTTCCACTGTTAATTTACTCTTTTTGTTTTGTTTGTTTGAGCCATCTAGCCAAGGTACACTGTAGGCATAGGTTTTAACATTTATCCATATTGGCATATTTTAACTTTCTCTCCTCTGTTCTGTTACAGTTTAATTCATGTAACCCTGTTCAAGGCCGGGTCCGCCCTGCTGCACACGGCTCTCCTCTCAGCTTGGGACTGCACTGGGGACCCCTTTGGTTTTATTGGTGTGTATTCATATAACCTGGCACTGCATGTTTTGGATTTGAGTTTTGGATTTATATTGCATGATTTCTTTGAGGCCTGTCCCCTTTTCTTTTCCCCTAGTTATTTTGGTATTCACTGTGTGCACCCGCCCTTCCTTATAATGTGAGAGGTAACTGTTAGATTGCCATTTTAATACTAAATACCTTGCCTTAAATACCTTAATTGTCGTGCTAGTTTGTAATAGACAGTGATGTGTTTTGTAATTTTATGGTAATAAAGTTGTTATATTTTTCCACAAACTGCCTCTAGTAAAATAATTGTTCCTGTTTAAGGGAAGTTGAACAGAATAAGGTTTAAGGGTTCCTCCTGCCCCCTCCACAAGCGGGAGGTGGCGTAGTCGGGCATATTACAGTGGTACTACTCAGTTACTACAGTAATAATGTGTTACATTATAAATCTCACGTGGCCGCTTATAATGTAATAAAAGTTCATAATGTAATAATGTCTCATATTGTTGAGAAAAGTAAAGTGTTACATCATAATAATCATTATCAGTATCATGGTCAGTATCAGTATCATGGTCAGTATCATGGTCAGTATCATGGTCAGTATCATGGTGAGTATCATGGTGAGTATCATGGTCAGTACCATGGTCAGTACCATGGTCAGTACCATGGTCAGTATCAGTATCATGGTCAGTACCATGGTCGGTATCATGGTCAGTATCATGATCAGTATCATGGTCTGTATCATGGTCAGTTTCATGGTCACAATGATACTGGCCATGATGCCGACCATAATTAACCATGATACTGGCCATGATACTGGCCATGATACCGACCATGATACTGGCCTTGATACTGACATTAAACTGACCATGATACTGACACGATACTAACCATGATACGTATATGATACTGACATTATATTGACATGATACTGACCATGATACTGACCATGATACTGACATTAAACTGGCCATGATACTAACCATGATACTGACCATGATACTGACATTAAACTGACCATAATACTGTCATGATACTGACATTAAACTGACCATGATACTGACCATGATGCTGACATTCTACAGACCATGATACGTACATAATACTGACATTATACCGACCATGATACTGACCATCATACTTGCCAGGAAACAACAATTTGAACCGTTATTGTCTCCGCCAGGCCGAAAGGCATGGCTAGAGAGTAAGTTTTACCCCTGTCTGTCCGTCCGTCCGTCCGTGTGTCTGTTAGCCCGGCCGCTGCGAAACTGTGCACACACACTCCCTGGATGCCAAAGCCGAACATCTGCCCCAAAATTTTCAGATTGTCCTGTTATAGCGCCACCAGGAGGCCGATTTGTGCAAAACACATTTTTGGATATCACTCCTACAGATTTTGTCCAAACCTCACGCAAATCGGTACACAGTATCTATATAGTCATGTGATCAACACGGGTCTCTCCGATTTTTATATTCTATCCTGATTGGCTAAGATTGGCTTCCAAAGTTTGCAGGATTGGTTCGTTTTGAACAAAATGCCTCAAATCATCAACGCAGTGTGCGATTGCCGTGAAATTTTGCGCACACCTTCCCACTAGGCCGAGGAAGAAATGGCACCCTTTTCACATTGGCCTGTTATAGCGCCACCAGCAGGTCTAATTTAGCAAAACACATTTTTGGAACAAAATGCCTCAAATCATGAATGCAGTGTCCGATTGAAAGGCCTAAGAAGAAATAGCACCCTTTTCACATTGGCCTATTATAGCGCCACCAGGAGGCCACAATAACCTCCCTGACCTGGCGGAGACCTGTGCTCCGGGGAGCACTTTTTCTGGTTACATTATGCAGTGTTATTACATTATGAGTGGCTACGCAAGATTCTTAATGTAACACATTATTACATTATGGGCTCATGATTTTATTACATTATGAGCTGATTATTACATTATGAGCTTTTATTACATTTAGTTTATTACATTATGAGCTTTTATTACATTTAGTTTATTACATTATGAGCTTTTATTACATTTCGTTTATTACATTATGAGCCGTTATTACATTATGAGTTGCTGTAGCAACTCATAATGTAATAACTGCTCATAATGTAATACATTTACAGTAATAAACCGGGCTAACGGTGCCAGAGATTAGCTGTTCACAGACGGACGGACGGACGGACGGACAGGGGTAAAACATACTCTCTCGCCATGCCTTTCGGCCTGGCGGAGACAATAACGGCTCAAATTGTTGTTTCCTGGCAAGTATGATGGTTAGTATCATGGTCGGTATAATGTCAATATCATGTACGTATCATGGTCTGTAGAATGTCAGTTTCATGGTCAGTATCATGGTCAGTTTAATGTCAGAATCATGGTCAGTATCATGGTCGGTATCATGGCCAGTATCATGGTTAATTATGGTCAGTATCATGGTCAGTATCATGGTGACCATGAAACTGACCATGGTACTGACCATGATACTGATACTGACCATGATACTGACCATGGTACTGACCATGGTACTGATACTGACCATGATACTGACCATGGTATGGACCATGATACTGATACTGACCATGGTACTGACCATGATACTGATACTGACCATGATACTGACCATGGTACTGACCATAATTAACCATGATACTGACCATGGTACTGATACTGACCATGGTACTGGTACTGACCATGGTACTGACCATGGTACTGACCTTGGTACTGACCATGATACTGACCATGATAATGATACTGACCATTTGTGGTATTGCTCTATGACCATACTAGCGGCCAGGCATCAGTGAATCAGGCACGGAAGCAGCTATTCACCTAGAAGGGCAGAACAATTGATGGACTCCCCCCAACACGAGCTGCACTGATTCAACATACAAAGAGGGCAGCCTACCAAGCTGGCCACTGCTGGGGACAGGCGATGGTTGCAGCCCCTGAACTCCCATCCCCAGGTGAATGGGGGTGGAAGAGGAAGGAGACAGGTGAATGCAAATAATTTAATCCACTTCTTTACACTTGTAAACCTGTGATCTGACAATAAAGCTGATTCTAATTTTGACAGGAGGATGGGAAGTGCACTGGACCACACAGAAGCGAGCCTGGCCTGTCGGGAACTCTTCCGCTGTGGTTGCAAAAAGGGATGCAGTGGACAATGCAGATGTGTTAAGACAGCACTTCAGTGTACTGCCCTTTGCTACTGTGGTGGACTGTGCAACTAACATTGTGTAGATTATCTGGCTTTATTGAATAGACCCCTTAACAGACGACGTCACACTGCTAAGAACCAATATGTGCGGAACCAGTATGTGCGCAATGAAACCCATTCTATCAGGTCTCGCTAGGACGCACCTCACTAGCCAACACACAAGAGGGGGTTGGGGTGTATTTGCGCTGGGTGAAACCAGCGCAAATAATTGGTCTATATGCCATTATGCTATGACTCATGAGTACTCTGTCTTTGTTGTGTCTTATAGTCCATTTAAAATAATTATGCAATGCGACTACTAATAAAAGAGTGAAAACAGTGAAGTACTGCATTCTTGACTCTCACGTGTCAGTTTGAAAACATGTAGGCTACTGTACTACATCATTACATATTTTGATGGGTTTACAATTATTGAATTAACTGAATGCCAGATATATGTAGTTAGGTAGTAGCATGTTGTAAATAGTACCACTGTATTCCTCATCCTTGAAAATGTAGGATTAGTCACCAGAATCAAGATCCTAGGTGGTCTAGCACCTGAGTTATTGGTAAAATGACAGCAGGTGGTGGCCATTTTGGAAAATGGCTGCCATAGTTACCACAGGACAAAACTGCGATGGCCCTATAGCCAAAAATGTTCCTTATGGCATGCCCTAACGGTGTGCCAAATGTCATGCTTTTATCGTAAAGTGTACGATTTTTGTTCGAAACGGCCGGACTAATATTGTGTTGAGTTTATTGACGGTTAGCTTGGTTTGTTATCAGTTCATGAAATACAGATTGAAAAGTATTATAAAAAAATGACAAACATCACTGAGTGTTAATTAGGTGTGTAAGCCTATTAGTGATCTGTTTAATGTTTTGTTTCAAATACACTTTCTTTTCTCTTTTTATCCCACGATTTTTGTAACCCATTTTTTTTCACCCAGTGCCAATTGACTAAGCTGTAATCCTGGGCACTACTCTCCCTCTGCCAGCCTGGGGGAGAGCCCCGAACTGAGCTCAATGAGCTTGTAGAACTGCTATTAAAAAATATATGTATTGAATATGTATATTCTTTTAAAGCGAACATTTGTAACTCAAATCTTTGCTTCTAGGCGGGGGTCCCTGGAACAACATGGTCTCCCCTACGTCCGTGTTCAAATACATATCACTTTGGGGGTCCTTGACATGAAAAAGTTTGAGAACCACTGATATAGCATCATTTTTTTAAACAATTTGTACTCCCTCAGAAGCAAAGATTTGAGTTACAAATGTCCACTTAAAAATATATAAATATATATTCAACAATTTGCACATATTTTCACGACAAAGATAGCATATCTACAAGCGCATAGCCAGCCAAGGATATGAAGACTGACAGAGGAATTCCCCCAATCACATGACACCCCTCTACTACTTGCCCCGCCCGTTCTCTGTCTCTGCCACATTCTCTGCTGTGAATCCCTATTCCCACAGAACCAACCTGGCAACCTGCACTGCAGCTGCACTGCAGGAGAGATCACTGAGAGCGACAGAGTCACAGAGCCCAAACAAATTAATACTAATCTAAATACATATGGAAGCCACACAAGACAGCACACACACCTTGCCCATCATCTCAGTCTTGCCAGAGGGCTAAGCGTTCCTTTCTGATAACATTGGTGAGTTGCTACAAACTTTTGTTAGCTACTTCAGCAGCTAAGCAGGTGTTTTGTAGTGATACAAGGACAGGACCATTGCTAAAAATGCATTGCTTGATTTGTTTACCTCTTGTTCAGCATAAGGTATATTGAAGGACTTTGAATGAAGGAAATGTATTTCTGCAACAAAGGAATGTGGTGCTATGGATAATAAGAACAAACTAAACCAGAGTTGAGTTTGCTACTCTTTCTGTAAAGTGTGTTGAAAATGAAAGGTTTGAATTGTACATAGCAAAGGAAGGTATTTGATATGACTGTATTTCATACATTATGGTTAAAAAACACGTCATTATAAGCACTTGAAAAAGGTTAAAAAACGTGTTTCATGAGTTTAAAAACAACTGCTAAAAAAGAAAAAAGACAAGTTCATTAGAATAAGTGATGATGTCGAAGTCATCTGCCTTAATTCATTGTAAAGTAATTATAGTAATGCTGACTGATCGTCAAAGCCATGTTAAAAAGCACTTTCAGTACAGTTTGAATGTTCTATTATTTACATTTGGAGCTTAAGTGAGCTAGTGTTATGATAGCCACCTGTTGTTCTTACACACAGTATGGGAAACTAACAGAGTCTTTTATTTGTTTTTGTACTGTCTTGCCAGTTCTTACGTTGATCTTTGGATCGTAATCAATTCATGATCAGTTCAAGTCTTATATCTTTCGGTGGGGACCGCTACACACAACTTGATGAAATTGTCTGAAAATTCCAATGCACTGCATGATTCTTTGATGCCTCTTATTCCACATGATGAACAAGAAAGGCAAAATGATTGGTTCTCAAAGGTCAATAAATATAAAGATGGATTCATTAAAGATGTTGATGCCTGGTTCTCAGTAGCCAGAGGACCCCCAAGCCAACCTCAGCTAGAGGCTCATGACAGGCCTACTGAAAGGCCCCAGCAGCAGAAGTAAAAGTAAAGCAAGTAAAAGTCTGGAATTCAAAATGTACTCGAGTTAAAAGTACAGAAGTATTGGCATCAAAATGTACTTTTTGCAGAAATGTCCCATTTCAAGTTTTCAAAATGTATAAAAATCTTTTGAAAATAGCAGATCTACAAGCTCACAATGTGTCGCATCGCGATGCATTATGAGCTTGTAGATCAGCTATAACTATTTTCAAAAGGTTTTTATGCATTTGAAAACTTGAAAAGGGACATTCTACATGAGTACTTTTACTTTTGGTACTTTAAGTACATATACTTTGGTACTTTATGCCATTACTTTTTTACTTTTACTCAAGTCAATTTAGAATTCTGGTTTTACTTACGTATTTCTATATTGCAGTATTGATTGTTTTACTTAAGTAAAACATTTGAGTACTTTTTCCACTACTGGTCTATCAGGGGCGTCAATTGGGTATAGCAAGGTATGGCATTATTTTCAATCATACATGCAAGCATTAAAAGGATATGCTGCTTGCTATTTTCCAAATGGAATAGTTACAAGACATGTGCTTCATAAAATAAAATCATGAATGTGATCTATGTCTACAGCATTGATTATTATGTTATTAAATTACTGTAAAATAACTACAAATTCAAATTAGAACAAAATGATGGCTTTCACAAGGTATTATATTCTCCACAACACTTGTATTCCCTCTATCTTGACAAATGGTATATTCCCCGGTTCAGTAGGTCAGCACAGGTTAGAGAGTTAGATCCCAGTCTATTCAGCCAAAACCAAAGCATTTAAAACCCTTGCTGCCATTTCTGTTGTTGTGCCAGGCAAGCATTGTCTGTAAGTGTGACTCTATTGATTATTAACTCCTTAGACCTGTATTAGTTAACTTTGTTGTGTGAAGGTGATTTGGGATGTCTTCTTATGCTTAGATTTACACAACCATGTGGGTTACATAAGTTGTTGTTTGTGTTATTTTTCTTTTGAGAGATTATTGTTTAATGGGATTTGGTACAGTGCCGTGCTGTCTAATTTGTGGTTATGACGGATATGTTGTAACTAATCAACTGCACCACAAATGATCTGTGTTTATTAGTATGGACTATAATAATCTCCCAACTTTATTCTTCTTCTTCTTTCTTTCTAGATAATCTGTATTTTGCCGCGCTACTCCTCCCACAGTTTGTGCCTGAGAGACTGCACAGTATGCTTATTTAGTCTGCCGATCACATAATCACCTCTGTGTCCTGTACAGACCACCATCGAAGGCCGGTCTCTTGATGTGGGACCTGAGACGAGGGCGTGGCTGCACGTCATTGAGCTGGACGTCTAACGATGACACACGAAAGAAAAGGACGCCTGAGTATCACTTCTGTTTGTAATCTTTGTAATATCTGTTTGTTTATGTTTGTAATATATGTTTCATTTTGTTGATTTGCAGTGACCTTTGGAGTTGCATCATGGCGAGGTAACTACACAATCCAAACCGCACACACAAACAGGCACACCGGAAAAAGTGGAGTGGATTCCTGGAGCTATCCCCCCCCCCCCCCCCCCTCCTCTCTCACACAAACACGGTGTACAGCTGGTTGCCTCATTCATTCGTTCGCCACCACGGTAAAGGTCGTGGGGCATTTTTATTTTGTCTTTATTTCATTTTGGTTAACCAAGGTTTCAATACATTTGTGAATAACCTGTTTTGAAGGAACAGTGGGTTGTGAATAGTGACTTTCTGTGAACTGACACTGAACTGCGTGGTATTGGACAAACTGTGGACTGGATTGGGGATTATTTTACAATACAAAGTCAAACTGAGGTTTTTTGTGTCTGTGTATTTCATTCATTCTGTTGTTTATTGAGTTGAAGGTATTCTTTTGTGGGTAATCAATCCCTGGTTTCAGGTTTTAAGGTTCATTTGGTTCTACTAATTGTGCATTTAAATCCTGTGTAAGGTTGGCTTTTGAAAAAGTGTTTTTTTTGTCCAGACTGGACTAAATTCGTGTTAGGCTTTGGCCTAACTGGCACCCCAAACAGTAATATCAAAGCTAAACCGTTACATAAAAAGTGGCACCCCAGATGTTTAAAAGGACCTCAATCTCAAGCAAAAACAACTGAGTTCACAGGTGCAAAACCGGATCATTTTCAACAAACAAAGGAACAAACAAGCAAAACTGTGCAAACAAGCTCAGTGGGAAATAACAATTTTATTTATTCAAACGCGATCAAAAAGGGAACATTTGCAATTTCAAAATGGAAAAGTTTGATGGAAACTTGTGGGTCTTTGATGAAATAGAAACTCAGCACCCGTGTTGGTGTCAAACCCACCACCCTCAAACAAATCATCACCACCACCACCACCCTCAAACAATGTCAACTCAAGCTAACCAGCCTCAAATATATGAACCGGATGGAAATTCACCTGCAGTAAGTGAAATAAATCAGATCAATGAACCGGATGGAAATTCACCTGCAATAAGTGAAATAAATCAGATCAATGAACCGGATGGAAATTCACCTGCAATAAGTGAAATAAATCAGATCAATGAACCGGATGGACATTCAACTGCAATGAGTGAGCATGAACTGGAAATTGAAACGCCATACTGAAGTTCTGAGGGTTGTAAATACTGCTCTGCCCCTATTGTACACAATTTGGAACACACTCAATCATCAGTAGCAACATGCTTGAAAAATCTGGAGACCATGAATACAGAAATATTAACACTACTTCAGTGGCTGGAACTGCTGTTCAAACCACACTACAAACCAGTTCTCCTGTCATACCACCTACTGCACCATCTGGTAAGGCGCATCAACATCTGCAGTCCACGCTACGCACTGGTGGAGGTACACGTCGGGAGAACGTACAAGGTGACCTGCGAGGAGGATTTATGGGCAAATCTCCCATTAAACTCCAATTAACCACCTTTGGACAGCGTGAGGACACCTCAGATCTATTGCGTTATTTGGAAAAGTGCCGTGACTTTCTCGCCATGCAGCCCCTGTTGGATGAGGAACTCATTGTGACACTCAGGAATGTGTTTCATGGCACTGCCAGAGACTAGTGGGATGTAGTAGGCCAGGAGACCAACACCTGGGCGTGTTGGTCTATGAGGACGAATTGGCTGAGAGTTCGAACCCGAGTACAGGGTGAAGACGAAAGCCTTGGACATTTTGCCTATATGTACAGGTCTCTGTGCCAACGTTGGCAGCCTCAGATCAGTGAGGAGGACGTCATTAAACTCATTTTAGAGAATGTGAATCCTAAACTCACAAGCCAGCTGCGAAGCAGTGGAGTGAACACGGTGGATTGCGTTGGTTCGACTTGGACAACAACTAAACAACAACTTTATTTTGACGCGCTATTCCTCCCACAGTTTGGGCCTGACAGACTGCAGTATGCTTATGCAGACTGCCTATCACATAATCACCTCTGTGTCCTGTACAGGCCACCATCGGAGGCCGGTCTCTTTGATGTGGGACCTGAGACGAGGGCGTGGCTGCACGTCATTGAGCTGGACATCTGATGATGACACACGAAAGAAGGAAAACGCCTGCGTATCACTTCAGTTTTTAATATATTGTAATATATGTATTATCTGTTTGTTTATGTTTTTAATATATGTTTCATTTTGTCTCTGTTGATTTTCAGTGACCTTTGGAGTTACATCATGGCAAGGTAACGACACAATCCAAACCCCTACCAAAGTGTGTATGTGTGCGCGATTTAGTGTTGACTATAGTAGACTATAGATCTTCCGGGTTTCTTCTTCTTTCTTTCAAGATAAAGTTTATTTTGCTGCGCTACTACTCCCACAGTTTGGGCCTGACAGACTGCACAGTATGCTTATGCAGACTGCCTCTCACATAATCACCTCTGTGTCCTGTACAGGCCACCATCGGAGGCCGGTCTCTTTGATGTGGGACCTGAGACGAGGGCGTGGCTGCACGTCATTGAGCTGGACATCTGATGATGACACACGAAAGAAGGAAAACGCCTGCGTATCACTTCAGTTTTTAATATATGTATTATCTGTTTGTTTATGTTTTTAATATATGTTTCATTTTGTCTCTCTGTTGATTTTCAGTGACCTTTCGAGTTACATCATGGCAAGGTAACGACACAATCCAAACCCCTACCAAAGTGTGTATGTGTGCGCGATTTAGTGTTGACTATAGTAGACTATAGATCTTCCGGGTTTCTTCTTCTTTCTTTCAAGATAAAGTTTATTTTGCCACGCTACTACTCCCACAGTTTGGGCCTGACAGACTGCACAGCCTCTGTGTCCTGTACAGGCCACCATCGGAGGCCGGTCTCTTTGATGTGGGACCTGAGACGAGGGCGTGGCTGCACGTCATTGAGCTGGACATCTGATGATGACACACGAAAGAAGGAAAACGCCTGCGTATCACTTCAGTTTTTAATATATTGTAATATATGTATTATCTGTTTGTTTATGTTTTTAATATATGTTTCATTTTGTCTCTCTGTTGATTTTCAGTGACCTTTCGAGTTACATCATGGCAAGGTAACGACACAATCCAAACCCCTACCAAAGTGTGTATGTGTGCGCGATTTAGTGTTGACTATAGTAGACTATAGATCTTCCGGGTTTCTTCTTCTTTCTTTCAAGATAAAGTTTATTTTGCCGCGCTACTACTCCCACAGTTTGGGCCTGACAGACTGCACAGTATGCTTATGCAGACTGCCTATCACATAATCACCTCTGTGTCCTGTACAGGCCACCATCGGAGGCCGGTCTCTTTGATGTGGGACCTGAGACGAGGGCGTGGCTGCACGTCATTGAGCTGGACATCTGATGATGACACACGAAAGAAGGAAAACGCCTGCGTATCACTTCAGTTTTTAATATATTGTAATATATGTATTATCTGTTTGTTTATGTTTTTAATATATGTTTCATTTTGTCTCTCTGTTGATTTTCAGTGACCTTTCGAGTTACATCATGGCAAGGTAACGACACAATCCAAACCCCTACCAAAGTGTGTATGTGTGCGCGATTTAGTGTTGACTATAGTAGACTATAGATCTTTCGGGTTTCTTCTTCTTTCTTTCAAGATAAAGTTTATTTTGCCACGCTACTACTCCCACAGTTTGGGCCTGACAGACTGCACAGTATGCTTATGCAGACTGCCTATCACATAATCACCTCTGTGTCCTGTACAGGCCACCATCGGAGGCCGGTCTCTTTGATGTGGGACCTGAGACGAGGGCGTGGCTGCACGTCATTGAGCTGGACATCTGATGATGACACACGAAAGAAGGAAAACGCCTGAGTATCACTTCAGTTTTTAATATATTGTAATATATGTATTATCTGTTTGTTTATGTTTTTAATATATGTTTCATTTTGTCTCTGTTGATTTTCAGTGACCTTTCGAGTTACATCATGGCAAGGTAACGACACAATCCAAACCCCTACCAAAGTGTGTATGTGTGCGCGATTTAGTGTTGACTATAGTAGACGATAGATCTTCCGGGTTTCTTCTTCTTTCTTTCAAGATAAAGTTTATTTTGCCGCGCTACTACTCCCACAGTTTGGGCCTGACAGACTGCACAGTATGCTTATGCAGACTGCCTATCACATAATCACCTCTGTGTCCTGTACAGGCCACCATCGGAGGCCGGTCTCTTTGATGTGGGACCTGAGACGAGGGCGTGGCTGCACGTCATTGAGCTGGACATCTGATGATGACACACGAAAGAAGGAAAACGCCTGAGTATCACTTCAGTTTTTAATATATTGTAATATATGTATTATCTGTTTGTTTATGTTTTTAATATTTGTTTCATTTTGTCTCTCTGTTGATTTTCAGTGACCTTTCGAGTTGCATCATGGCAAGGTAACGACACAATCCAAACCCCTACCAAAGTGTGTATGTGTGCGCGATTTAGTGTTGACTATAGTAGACTATAGATCTTCCGGGTTTCTTCTTCTTTCTTTCAAGATAAAGTTTATTTTGCCGCGCTACTACTCCCACAGTTTGGGCCTGACAGACTGCACAGTATGCTTATGCAGACTGCCTAATAGAGTTAAATTTGAACCCTATGAATAGGGCTGACAGCCCACGAAAGATGAAAAGATGGTTTGGTACTAAGACCCCCCAATACCCGTCCAGTCAACACCCAAAGAAACGTGAGTCAGACACCTGGTACATCCAAAAAATGATCAGTCTGTATTGCTCGAGTGTGTACACGGAGGCAGTACAAGTTACATACAAAAATATCAATCACACACTCATGATTCAATAACAGGCCATAGTATTTATACACAGTTGGACTTCAATGACATCAGACATAGGTGCATCCTTATGATTGGCTTTAAGACCCTCAGACGTAGGATGGGAGTCGTAGGATGGACAGGCGTCTGGCTGTCTTAATATTAAGTTGTTGTTCATCTTAGGGTGTCCTTGTGTACAATTCTCGGTTCCATAAACAAGTTGTTCCTTCGATATCATAGGACATGTGTATGGTTTTATCTGTGACAGGGTGACAGCTGACAGAGTAAATTAGTGACAATATCCCGGTCATACAGATCATCTTACACAGATACAGGTCATTTGGCATTTAATCACAAAGGGTTGACCAAGACAGGTTTTTACTGATTGGAAACATATGGAGCCAGCACCAGATAGCAAATATGGGGCCAGCTACATGGCCTTGGTAGGGAAAGTGTAGTAGAGTTACAAAAAGGCATGTTTAAAAGACTGAAGTACAGGCCCAAAAAGACATCACTATATTAATTTGACTGGTTAGATCGATATTTCTAGATCATATCAATCTAGTCCACAAAACATATCTATCAGTCCCCAGTTCTTTGGGGACTAGATTGGTAGATTACATTGAAAGAAAATGTAATTAATTCATTAATTCATATAAGGAGACATGTTCAGATACATGTAGACATAAATTGCTTTTTAAATTGTATTAAAGGACTATAAGGGCAAAATCAAATTGTTATTTATTCAGATAACTTTTTAAATTTTACTTCAAAAGGACTGTATATAATGGTTATTTTATCCAATTAGGAAGCAAGACAGGGTTATATTTCATGAGATTCTGAGACACCACACAACAAGTTTTCCCTTGCAATTTGCAAATAACTTTATTATAATTCAAAAAAAATCTCAGCTAATGTACTGTCCCAAACAAACCTTTTCAAAATATGCTTAGATTTAATCAATTTTCAGCACAGTTAATGACATTGGCAGCTTAGCCTGAGAGTGAGCGAAAACTGACCAGTCCGACATTTTCAAATTGCAATCTGACAGGAAACCTACGTGTCCTGGTCCGATTCTGTGCATGTCCAGAAATAGAAAAGTTACCCTCCTCGTTGTGAAGCTGCGGTCCAGTGCTTTATTTAACAAGTTGACCTGTAGGTCCAAGTATTTGAAAAATGGAACGGTACACTCCTGATCCTTGTGTTTATTACATCTTTACACTTTATTTAGGGAAAAACTCACGTGGAATGGTCTTAAAACTCAAGAAATACTTCCCGGTTGCATCATGTAGGCATGGGGGCATCAAACATCTATCCAAGACATTAGTTGAAATCTGTAAGATAGATGGAAATCAAATTTACTGTTTGGCATGAGACCTACAGTTGACTATAGTATGAAACAGAGTTTAAAACAGTTTGGAACAAAATATAAAATTAGAGTTTTTAGCCCTGTATGTCACAATTAGCAGGTATTGTGACCTTGTTGTCCAGGAATTGGATTAATGGAGTGGCTTACATTCTCGTTCTAAAATGAAACAAACACAAACAAAGCACATTAAACATTTAAATCAAATCATTCATCAAACTCCCCTCTATTTGACACTCATATATCTGTAATATAGTGTGTGTCAGAGGACGAATTTGTTGATGAGAAAGAAAAGAAAAAGAAAACTGAAAATCGGGAGAAAAAAAAATAAAAAATAAAATGACAAACATTGTTTAAAGTTATAATTAAAATATTTAAAATTAAAATATAACAATAAAAAAGAAGGAATAGACATCTTTGTTCTGAAGAGTATATTAGAGTTAGATAAAGTACACCAAAATAGATCGAAATTAAAATCTTTCCAAAAAGAGCAGATCTACCAGCTCATTTTTTTTTTTTTTTTTTTTTTTTTTTTTAAGTTAAAATGATAAAATATTTCCAAAATGTTTAAAATAATTCAAAATGACTTTATAATAAACTTAATATTATAGTTATTTTTTTCCAATATTGATATTAGAACATATTGAATCTTATTAGGGTTAATTTAACTGAGATGGGTTGAATGAGGTTGAACTCAATGGAGGAGGTCGTTGCCAAGCAACGTGGCAGTTAGGATTACTAACACTTCCTGTAAGGAATTATGGGTAATATAGTTTTAGAGACCAGAGTGGCAAACTAATTTTAACTGACCGGAGAATGATTGAAATTTGGACTAAAATTGTTAGAGAACGAGCGAGACAGACAAACGCGCATTCAAACATTCACGCATGCCTGCATAGCTGAATCGCTCACGCACATAGAAAATAGAGAAAGATAAAAACTTTCACTCTCTCTCACTCCCTAGTACCCACACACACCGTAGAAGACAGCCCTGGCGGACCCACACAGAGAGAGAGAGATAGAGAGAAAAAAAAAAAAACAATCGTTCATTAATACACACAGACATACCGAACATAGATATTGTAGCGATAAACTAAATTTGGAATGAGAAATATTTTACTGACTGAGTTCAGTATTACTGATTAGTTTAAATTATATTAAAAAATATTTAAAACTTAGAATTTAAAACGTATTATTATGGCAAAATATATTCAGTGGTTCAAAGGAATATAAAATGTATTATTAAGGCATTTAAAACTTATTGTTTAAAGCTCAACATATTAAATTGATGGATGGTTTAACCTACAGTGGTCAAAATAAAACCGGTCAAAGGTAAAAAATCTATATACGCTCACTCCTGCACCACCATGGCATAAAATACAGAATCTGGGTTCTGCCTGAGAAACCGGAGGTGGTGAGAGAAAGAGACAGATAAGATATAAAAACCAGAGAAATAATATATTCATGCAGCACCACACAGACATATCCTCCCCAAAAAAACGTTGAGGACGTGTCTGGTGATGTGATCAATATATATACAGAATGGACAAGCCAGAAAATAAAACCGACCTAAATAAAGACCACTGTATTCTAAATAAGAGGATAATTTATGAGACATTCAGGGAATGTCCTCCCAGGAATAAGGTGATAAAACATTTTGACTTGACTGACTCCCTGGCGGAGCTGTGTTAAACAGGAATTTAAAAAGTATATGGTTGATAATTATGAGGCAAATCGTTCGGTAAAGACAATAAAATAAAATAAAAGGTATACTCATCAGATCAAGGTTCACAGGGAGAAGTTACGTGGAGATCCCAATCACTGGGCCATGGTAAAATAAAATAAAAAGATATACATACCGAATCAATGGTTCGGGGATCCTGACTCCGATGGCTGGACCATGTGGAATTTGAGACATGTGGAGAGTCAAAGGGCAAGTCCAAAGGTCCAGCGATCGCGTCCAGGTCCAAAACAAAATAAATAAAATAAAAAATGTGATACTGTTCAAAGATAACCTTCAACTGAATAGAAGTGATAAATCGTTACACCCAAGGCTGGTTCTTTTGGACCAATATGTGTCAGATATTAATAATCAAATATGGTCTGTAAATAGGGTAATATCTAACCTCTGTCCTTTTTGACCCATGACCTGCAGCTCATGAGTCAGAAACGGAGTTTGGCTAGTATTAGTGACTTTTGATTGATGTCAATTTGTCCTAATGGAAACTGACATTCCTCGTTTTCCTCCTGACATACTGTATCCGACATACTGTATCTGATATACTGTATCTGGCATACTGTATCTGGCATACTGTATCTGATATACTGTATCTGGCATACTGTATCTGGCATACTGTATCTGATATACTGTATCTGGCATACTGTATCTGATATACTGTATCTGATATACTGTATCTGGCATACTGTATCTGGCATACTGTATCTGATATACTGTATCTGGCATACTGTATCTGATATACTGTATCTGATATACTGTATCTGGCATACTGTATCTGATATACTGTATCTGGCATACTGTATCTGATATACTGTATCTGGCATACTGTATCTGATATACTGTATCCCAGGGGGAAAGATTTATATATTTAGGTCCGTAATATGGCATAAATGTAAGGTGCTATAAAGTAGCAATGTCATTCAGGGGTGCCGTGGGTGGAAAAAATATTTACAGGATAGGCACAAGGTCAGAGTGTTCTCATAACAATTCGGTCACAGACTTTTCTAAGACAGCAAAACTGGTCTAAAATGAAATCCTTTAAAAAAATATATATATATATATATATATGGTAATATTTTCATCAATTATAAAAAATACAATTTAAAAAAATGGTTTAAGAACTTTCAAAACAAGCCTTCATAGCATAATATTATAGTGTTAAAGTAGTCTTCTCTGTGAGCCATTATTAACCATAGCCTACTTTGTTATGAGAACAGCTCCGACCAAGAGAATGTAAACAGATAAGCTGAGAGCCTACTCTGAGAATCTAGCAAAATACTTTAAGACAGTTAAAAACCGACTATAAAAATGAAATTAAATGAAGTTACTTTTTAAGTAAATGGATATGAATTATTATTAAAAACTGAGCAAATTGTACCAGGATTCATATTTAATGTGTAAATCTTTGTTGGAGTTCCAGAGGGGCACAGGAGGCGTAATGTTAAAATGCACACCTTACCTCTGTTGTGACCCCTCTGAAATCCACTGACCTCTGATCCCAATACGGTCTTGGGTCACCCAAAAAAATCTTTACATCAGTAATCTGGATCTGAATGGATCTCGGCTGCCTTCGGGGTACCGGTGATGCTATGAGGCATAAGAGCAGAGTAGACATGGAAAAGGTGTTATAACAAATACTATAGGGTGGAATTTTAACATGAGGTCAAAAATGATGGTTGATCAAAGAAACAAAAGGTGGGATTCCGTTTATGCCAGAAACAATTTCCCCGTCGCCATAAATAGAATCCCCTCAGCTACCAAAACAAAACAAATACTAAACTATCCTCTAACGAGAAAGAAAAACATGAAACAGGTTTAACTTAAGACCAGACCATCAGAAACTGAACTAATGAATGCCAACTAATCAAATGGAATTAATACGCTGGGGTGCTCTGGGTGTCGTGGAGATGCAGGTGCCAAGTCCTAGTCACACATTAGGCACAGCAGAGAAGGAGAGGACAGCCGGCGCACTCCCAGCGTCATAGGGGTCATAGGTGGGTGTCTAGCCAATACCAGGGGCCCAAAACCAGCAGGGAGGAGAGACAGTAAACACAAACAAAGCAACATTAGTGAACACAATCAACAGTGGTATGGGGTGTGCAGTGGTATGGGGTGTGCGAGCACATAATCATCAAGGACTAATTCCTTTTTAAAAGTTTTTTTAAAAGTTACAATAGAATATAAAGTTAATTTTCTGTTAACAATTGAAAGTGGGACCCATATGAATGGGAACAAGACAACCAATGTGAGAGATTACTACTAAATGGGTTAACAATCTGAATCGTCTTTAATATAAATGTAACAGGTATCTATCTGGACACATATGAACCTCTAATTTGAATTTCATGAAGTGAGTGGGCTAGGGTAGATGATTCCTGTCGCTAGTGGTGAAGGCCCAGCAGTGTAACCCGGGTGTGTTATATTACCTTGATTTAGTCGGCTTGGCCCGTGATCGTGGCGTTGTGAATTGGGTGTTACCTGTTGTTCTGGAATGGTCACAGCCTGTGTGACAATAACTTTCAGGTCTGGCTCGGCCATGTATGAAGTAACTGTAGCTATGAGATTCCCCATGATGTGAAGTTGAACTGATAATAATACAAAATACTGTATTATACTATATGGAAACAGGAATGAAATCAAAATGTTAAAGTTTTTAAATGGAAAACAATTGAATGGTGTATCTGGATTATATGATACTATACTAATCCCCTCTGATTGGCACATACTGAATGTATCTGTGTGTGTCAAGGTTTAAATGATCTACAAAATTAAAGTAACTGCTCTAAGGGAAAAATAATACAAATGTCCGATAAGTACGGGGAATGAGCCTCGTGATAAGGTTAATGCATTGTAAACTATCCCTCCTTTTTGATTTGACACAATGCAACAGAGTGTCAATCAATCACCCAAAGTAGTAAAGTAAAGTGCAGCAGGGAGAATAATCTCGGCAGGGGAAAAAAAATAGGCCACAGTAGCTGCAGTTTACTCCAAGGTCAATTTGATAAGACCAGGGTGATGAGTGTAGTTGGATGGAGAGAGAGAGTTTATATGCACAGAACAGCTGTAATGGCACAGTGTAACTCACAATTCAAGGCATAGGCCTACACACTAAAAAATAAAATGTACTCATAGAGTAAATAACAGTAATCAATCAAAAACATAAGCTGTCAACGCAGGACCTTATACAGGAGTGTCCGCTTTGGAACCTTATGCTGTAATTAAAATTAAGATAGCCTGGCATCTATCTTGGGAACCCGCAATTTCGCTGTGTTCCATATATCAAATATAAGCGTGCAGACCCTCGCACGTCAAACAAAGCCCTCTCAAGTTGAGTATAGGGAGGTGTAGGAGGTGAGGGACACAAATATATTAATATATCATGTATAACCAGCAGCGCTACCGGTGTATACGGCCAGAATTAAAGGCTAATGGTGTGAACGTATTATACAAACACCCTTGTGTAATAAGCACCAAGACCTCGGAGCCAAAAACCCACAGGGTGAGCCACGGGGAAATGATGAAACAAATATGTTTGTATAAATAAAGTATGGGTCCAGTATATGCGTGCAGACCACACGGCAGACCCAGCCCCCACTAGTGTAAGAACAAAACAGTTGGGGCCGAGTATGCAGTGGTGGTATGAACATATACAGAGCGGAGCATACTCTCTTGTGTGCAGCACACCAAAAGCAATCAAACATTAACTAAAACGACAAAAACAAAGACAAACAAAACAAACCATATAACAAGTACTATACTATAGCCTCCCGTGTGAGCAATACAGAACTTTCACATACCCAAAGTGTCTGGTTTCAGGGCGGCTGATAAGAACCGTCTCACCTCGAGTAGAGAACAGATCGGCCCTCTGGAGTGTCGACTGGAGCAAGGAGGTGGGGGTCCAAAAAAAGGAGAAGTAAATAAAATAAAAAATGCGCTGAATCGTCACCCAGAAGGAATGCAAAAATAAAGACTGTTATTTTTCCTTATCAACCATATATATAGATACTTATGCAGGGCGAAAACATCACATCAGTATGTATACAAGGCGACAAAGAAAAACCGGACTCAGAACAATTTGAAAGCTGATTCTAAACACACCGGTCGAGAGAAAATTATAAAAATTATAATTTCGGGTGAATGTTTAACCGTTTATCGAAGGACCATTAATAGAGTTAAATTTGAACCCTATGAATAGGGCTGACAGCCCACGAAAGATGAAAAGATGGTTTGGTACTAAGACCCCCCAATACCCGTCCAGTCAACACCCAAAGAAACGTGAGTCAGACACCTGGTACATCCAAAAAATGATCAGTCTGTATTGCTCGAGTGTGTACACGGAGGCAGTACAAGTTACATACAAAAATATCAATCACACACTCATGATTCAATAACAGGCCATAGTATTTATACACAGTTGGACTTCAATGACATCAGACATAGGTGCATCCTTATGATTGGCTTTAAGACCCTCAGACGTAGGATGGGAGTCGTAGGATGGACAGGCGTCTGGCTGTCTTAATATTAAGTTGTTGTTCATCTTAGGGTGTCCTTGTGTACAATTCTCGGTTCCATAAACAAGTTGTTCCTTCGATATCATAGGACATGTGTATGGTTTTATCTGTGACAGGGTGACAGCTGACAGAGTAAATTAGTGACAATATCCCGGTCATACAGATCATCTTACACAGATACAGGTCATTTGGCATTTAATCACAAAGGGTTGACCAAGACAGGTTTTTACTGATTGGAAACATATGGAGCCAGCACCAGATAGCAAATATGGGGCCAGCTACATGGCCTTGGTAGGGAAAGTGTAGTAGAGTTACAAAAAGGCATGTTTAAAAGACTGAAGTACAGGCCCAAAAAGACATCACTATATTAATTTGACTGGTTAGATCGATATTTCTAGATCATATCAATCTAGTCCACAAAACATATCTATCACTGCCTATCACATAATCACCTCTGTGTCCTGTACAGGCCACCATCGGAGGCCGGTCTCTTTGATGTGGGACCTGAGACGAGGGCGTGGCTGCACGTCATTGAGCTGGACATCTGATGATGACACATGAAAGAAGGAAGATGCCTGAGTATCACTTCTGTTTTTAATATATGTATTATCTGTTTGTTTATGTTTTTAGACTATAGTAATCTTCCGACTTTCTTATTCTTTCTTTCAAGATAAAGTTTATTTTGCTGCGCTACTACTCCTACAGTTTGGGCCTGACAGACTGCACAGCATGCTTATGCAGACTGCCTATCACATAATCACCTCTGTGTCCTGTACAGACCATGTGGGACCTGAGACGAGGGAGTGGCTGCACGTCATTGAGCTGGACATCTGATGATGATACACGCAAGAAGGAAGACGCCTAAGTATCACTTCTGCTTTTAATATATTGTAATATATGTATTATCTGTTTGTTTATGTTTGTAATATGTTTAATTTTGTCTCGCTGTTGATTTGCAGTGACCTTCAGATTAATCAAACTGTGTGATGAAGCAAGGGAAAGTCATTCATCATTGGTGGTTTTGCCATTACCTGAGGAGGAAATTGCAAGGCAAAATTCATGGTTTCAACCAAAAATGTATATTCTGGAAGGTTTTGTACAGGATGTACACCTGTGGCTATCAGAGGTGAAACAGCAAATGCATGTCATTATTCAGAAGGAACTACCAATACATGTCACTGTTGAAAAGGAGCCACAAACACCGGTCACTGCTGAAAGTGAAATGTGGAGTGCTGTACATTCTGATGACATTGGACCCCATGACAGTATATCAAATGTATCAAAATCCACACACAAATCCACTCCATCAAAATTATCTTCAACTTCATCTGCTCATCATAGCTCAGGCTGAAAAGGCTGCTCTCATGGAACAGGTGGCTGGCTTACACAAAAATATGAAATTGAAGCATAACAGGGACAACTCAGAATGCAAAAGGAGCAACTGGAAATGGAGACTCAGCTGGAAGCAGCAAATGCAAAGGCCCATGTACTGGAAACCATGGGCCAAGAAACTCATCAAGAGTGTCAAGTGGGACAAACTCAAAGAAAGGAGCTGCTGCTCCAAAGGAAACAACCCCATTCAACCCAAATGCAAATACATACCTACCTACCTAAAAAGGAAACAATGGAAACCACAAAGCCTCCCTCCCAGCCACAGGTTGTGAGACCAAAACAACCACTTCATGAAAAATCTGCCAAAGCTCATTACATGACTCCTCTAATGCAATACTCTCTCCCCAGGCAAAATGTTCAAACCGAAAATATAATAAACCAAAATGTGCAAACTGAAAATGTACAGCTTCATGGGAAAAAGAATGTTCAAGGTCATGTCACTCACACTACACCCCCTGCAGGTGATATTTGTAATGTGCTACGAAGACAGAATGGAAAAACTGCTTTACTGGTTAAGCAAAATCTGTATTCCACTTTACCACCAAGAGACATTCCAGTTTATGATGGTGACCCATTGCAATATGAAATGTTTATCAGGGCATTTGAGAGAGGAGTGGAGAAAAAGACTGACGATTACAGTGACTGCTTACATTACTTTGAACAATATACAAAAGGCCATCCATACAAGCTCGGATAAACCTGGAGGAACAAGGCATGCAAGCTACAGGAGAGGCATGGACATCGTGCTAAGCTTTCTGACCTTGTACAATTCATAGAGACAGGTAAAAAATACTGTCTGACCCACTGTTTGGAAACATACAAGATGCTAAGCAAACTACAACTGTCAAAACCTCAACCATCATCAAACCAAGAGACACAAGAGACATTCCAAGAAGCAGTTTTGCCACAACAGTAACACCCATAGAAACGGCAGTGCAGTCAAATGGAGTGGAAAGAAGTGTATTCATCAGCTATCATAATGATTGTCTTTTCTGCAATAAAAGTGGTCACACATTGGAGCGGTGTCCACAGATGAAATAGAGAAGACACAGAGAGAAGATGCACTACTTAAAGGAAAAGGGAGTCTGTTTTTGGCTGTTTGAAAAGAGGACACTTAAGCAGAGACTGCACAAGTCGTTTAACCTGTGATACGTGTGAACAAAACCATCCTGATATACTCCACATTGAAGAAACCAGTGGTGAGCTGTGGATTTTTGAAGGGTACTGTATTTTATTATGACGTCACGTGCGCAGGCATGTGCACATAGCCACTTACTAATACTGTATTCAACATGTGATTATTAATGTATTTATATTTCTTATTATTTTGTTGCATTGTAAATTTGTTGTTTTTATTTTTGTTTCAATTAATCAATTATTTTATTTTCCTTTTAGTTTTATATAAAAGCCCTTTACATAGACTCACCCACAGATAAGCAGTTAAAATAATCAGACAACTTGTCTTTGTCTTGTCTCAGAGAACTGGGTGCTCTGCTAAGCAATCCCCTTCACACTCTGCAGTGCACATTCAATTCAAGTACATGGCTTTTCTCCAGTAGCCTAATGTTATGCAAAGCAGCCAGGTAGACGCTATTGAGAATGTCTCGCCACTGACGGCGCTAACCTTCAGAGGCTATTGTTTAAACTTTAAGGTGTTAACGACCGCCGCTGACGGTGAGTGCATGTTGAGCACGCGCGAGCCCCCAGCCCCCACAGTCTCATAACTAAGGGTACGCCGTACCCGCCCGTACCCCCTAGAGCTCAACCCTGGAAGAAACGGAAAAGAAATCAATAGGAAACAATGCTGTCGTCTCACCTCACACATGTGGTCATATTGGGGCCGGTGATGAAACCTCCATCTTCTCCATAGTACCCGTTCAAGTGAAGAGCCACAGGGAGACAGTGTTGCAAACATATGCATTTTTGGACCATGGAAGCACATCCACATTCTGCACTGAAAACTTAATGAGAAGGCTAAACATTACCGGACAAAAAACTAATATTCTTCTCCGCACAATGAACCAAGTGAAGCCTGAGACCAGTCACCATATCTCAGGTTTGGAAATAGCCAAGTTGGACAAAAATGATTTCATACAACTCCCTAATGTGTTCACTCATAAAACCATGCCTGTCTCACAACACAATATTCCAAAAACAACAGGGCTTGTCACCATGGCCTTATTTGAAACATATCAAACTGCAAGAAATAGACTCTGGTGTTGACCTACTGATTGGCAGAAATGCTTCAAAGTTATTGGAACCTTTTTGGAGGTGGTTAACAGCCAGGCAGATCGACCATATGCTGTGAGGACCCTATTGGGGTGGGTCATCTATGGTCCCTTGATAGGAGACAACAATGTCAGGGATGAGACTGGCTGCACTGCTGCGGCTGTCAATCATATCATATATCCAGAAAAACAATCAGGACTTCAGTGAAAGAACAAGCAAGGAAATGGAAGCCAAGTCAGGGTAGGATGAAAGATGGACTACTGCGTGAAACAGATCTGTTCCGCAAGGTGGCTTGCCTCCCACAAGAAACGTTGGTGGTTATGTCCTCATACCCTTTCGCCATGGTCTGGAACAGCAATATTAAAGGTTACATTTTCTTTTTCTTTCAGCTAGTTCCCATCATGGCTGCACCTTCCTCGATCATCACCTGCTTGTCTCTCTCAGCACACCCTAAATTTGCTATTTGTCTTGCGTTTCAGCATCCTTCTCCCTCCGCCTCAGATAAACCATCTCTACCTCACCTCTCGCTTTATCCACCTCTCTTGCTTTATCGTCTAACCTTCTAACCTGGGCTTATACTCAAATGTAGTCATTTCTGTTCTCATCCCTCCATGTTGCTTCTAATGAGAATCGTAGCATTTTCAATCCGGCCGCCTCTAGTTCTTTGCCCTCTACTAACATGACCACTTGCCCGGTGATTTATTGACTATGGTTCACATAATTTATTTTCTGATATTGCACTAACATGTTTGTGCTGTCTTTTTCAGGTCATGTATGCCAGGGATGTGTGGTTGGAGGATGGAAAGGAGACAGAGGGTACAATTCCTAATAATTGGATCGACAGGGGTAAGGGAACCATTAGATGGCCAAATGCCAAACAAACACAACTTACAAGATGAGAAAGGACCCCCAGGAGGACTGGCTGACGTCCCAGTTAGTCAAGATAAAGATGACTTCAGGCAGGTTTTTGGATCATTTACTCAATAATTCAAGTACAAATAGTTGAATCAATGTTTACAGTTGAATTGTATAACTTCTAGTTAAAGCTTGTGAATGTGACAACTACAACCTGACCAGCCAAGCAGAGGAGGAAGAGGAGGATGTGGATGTGGTGATAAGAGGGAAGAGGAAACCTGTTAAAAGACAAGATGATGACTGATGTAGAGTTCATATGTTTCTCAAGTAACTTCTAAATATGAAATGTGTTAACAGAAACTGGGCCTCACATTGTAGACCATTCATGTTTTATATGACGTTTTGGAGCATTATGGGTAACTTTCTTCTATAATCAATTTATAAGTCCATTGTCAAAAATGACAATCAAATGCTTTAATAAGCCGTATAGGTGCCCTCCTTTCCTATCGCACCAAGGAAGTTGCAGTCCAGCCAGGACAACAATGTGTTACTCAATGCTTGTTGAGTATTGATGTCAATTTATGAAATACCAGTAAGACTCCCTAATCGGGAGATAAGCGACCGTAGGTCACATGTATACAGAAGAGGGCTGTAACGGCGATTGGTTCCTAGTTGTGTGGAGGGATTGTTTGTGGGGGGCAAGCCCCCGAGTTACGGCATTTTATGTGAGCTGCAGTGGCAGGGGGTCCTTTATGTTTCAGACTCTGAAAATCAAGCCCTGGATGGCCTGGTGGATGTCGTGGTGGACACCATGTCTGTCGAGTTGGAGCATGCTGAGGGGTCTTGGCACAGGGAGATGTCTACACACAGTGAGTATGAATCACATTTAAGCAGTCACCTTTTGTATTTGGTATCTAAGAACATTCTTTGTCTTTTCCAGGCTCCCGACATGCAAGTGTAGCACCTCGGAGCAGAGAAATGTCCACACCCCGTGAGTATTCACTTTCTCCATTGCACCAACACATTTTAAGTACAGTCAGTACAAGGTGTTACATGTTGTGCATACTAAAGAAATCATTACCATACCTAATTCACAAGCAATGAGTAAGTAGTTACAGGCTCAATGTGTTGAACTATGTGTATCAGAGGAGATGTGTGATTGTCAACATCTAAGACCAACCAGTAGGGGTAGTCTTTTTCAGTGTGACATGGTGTTGTAGTAGTATTATGTCCAAGTATTAAGTCTTTAGTGATGGCTCCAGCCATCAGGCACAGTGATGGCTCCAGACACAGTGTCGGATACCGGCACAGCATCAGGACCAGCCACGACTCCAGGTACAGCAACAGCTCGGAGGCACTCTGTCAGGTCCAGACATGATGACAGGTCCCACCGCAGTGATGGGTCGAGGAACACGGTCAGGTCCAGACATGACAGATCCAGGGACACGGTCAGGCATGGTGAGTTGTCCAAAGGCCCCAAGTAATCAAAACCTTTACAATTCAGCAAGTAGTATCGTGCACCCCTAATTGTTACAATATGACATATTTATTATTTCTCATCTAATGTATAGTCATCTGTCTTGGAAAGTTTTAATGCAAAAATATCACTTTGTAATTTCTAAAATGTACTTTTGTTCTTATTACAGGTGCTATGCAGTGACTGAGAGGCCAACATGGGCATTCCCATTGCCAGCACAAGGTAAGTTCTGAGCTATTTCAATGAAGACCCCCAACAAACTGGGGGACACTTAATTTGCAACCCTTCTCTCTCCTTTCTTCCTTTACTGTTCTCTCTGTCTCCTCTCCTATCGGGACACAAAAACTGCTCTTCAATTATATCAGTGTTTTGTATCATTGTAGGGTGGTGTCTATAACATGTCTCTGTGTACACTTACTTATTTTTCAGTATACCAGAAGAAAGTCCTGACCATATCAATATTCACTAAAGAACCTGCCTCTTCAGCGGCCAGTCATGTTGAGAGAATGGAGGACTTCCAGAGAGAGGAGCAACTCCTCAGTGATGTCCAAGCTTTTAATACCCTGGTAGGCTTTTCAAGAGTCTGGAAGTAATGAACAGCATAAGATGCACTCGCACACTTTTTACGTTCCTCTGGGATATGTCAGTGAAAGTTTTCATGGACTTATTCCAACAGGTGCTGCAACTTTCCCGTTATAGAGGGAAGGACGTTAAGGACTGTGTCCACAAAGTTCTTGACAGGTATGTTTCAACATACACTATGAATTAACCCCTGTGTGATGTTTGGGTGCGCTGTGGTTTTCAATGTGTGAACACTTATTTGGTTAATTCTTCTAGATGAGCGCCTGACTGCTTGTTTCCATTAATTTGCCTTTTTTTTTTTTAGCTTAACACCTGAATCCTCTGTTATGTCATGTCAATGACATAATGGTTGAACATTAAGTGAAAATTAGTAGTATAAAGGGTTTATACCATGTTTTACAATAAATCCTAATCCTACTACATTATCAAATGTAATTTGTTTTTCTTAAGGCTCTTCAGTAACAGTCTGATGGCACAGTTGAACATGAAGGGGGAAAAAGAGAAGACTGCGGCTTTCAGCGCAATACAAGGTAAGCCCATATTTCATGTTGACCAAGGACAAATCAAAATGTAATTGGGTAAAACATGTCCTTTCCGGTTGACATAAAAAAAATACAATGCCAACTGTCTACCGTTACCGTTGCTATCATAACATTTTAAATAACTGGTGGTTAGGTGTAGAAGGGAGATGGCTTTGTATTAAACTAGTTGTGGATGTACAAGCATTTTTGCATGTCAATATGGAGACTCGCAATCAGTTTTATTGTCACTTCCACAACACACACTAGGCAAACAGGGGAGCAAAATGCCATTCTCCTCAACTCATGATGCACATTAAAAAGAGGCAAACATTAAAAAGTAAAGAGCAGACAACATTGGTAAAAAGTGCTGATGCATTCAAAGTGCAATCCATCTTTCAAGATGTTGGTTTTGGGGGCAATACATGGTTCAGGGTTCTGATGGTTTGGGGCAGCTGTTGGATGACCTGCTGGTGCTTCCCCCTGAGCTCTTGAACCTCCTACCAGATGGCAGGAGTTCAATCGAGCTGTGTATTATGTCAGATAGGGACTAGGACAGCATGTTGCCTTTGCACATTTTTTATTGCCTTTTTCTACTATGCAGATGCAGTCATGAAATTCGACCCAGAAGCCACAGAGGACCTCATAAGGCAGCATGCCGCAGACCACCTCAAGCATGCTCCAGCGAGAAGGGGAGGACACACAGCAGGCACTCAGGACTGATTTAACTTGAACTTTCACTGTCCATTGTGGGGGATCTTAGTGTCACAGTATTGTACAGTGTTGTGTAATTTGAACTTGTGTTCTGTTCAACGAAGTAGCTCTGGTTGGACCTTACCCTGGTAGCTCACTGGCTATTCAGTACAGCACTTGTTTAATATGTTTCAGTTGTTGTGGAACCGGCCCAAGCAAAAAGGGTGTCCCTGCAAAGTAAGCTGTGCTATTATGTTTTATTATTATTTTATTTTCATTCGACTAGTGACGTGGACTTGGACTTAGCCCCCCTCGGACATACCTGTGGACTACACCAGGTACAAATTACTTTTTTGTTGCTCTCCCTCATGGAGCTACTTGCGGATTATACCAGGGTCAGTCCACCCTAGGTGGACACGCACTGACCTTTTGCACCTTAATCCCATGTATAACGCACTGACTTTTTTGTCTTTTTTTTTATTGTACTCTTTTTCTCTAAGCACCTTAACGTCATAAGTATATCATGCACAGTATACGTACATTGCTGCTATGCTCAGGCACCTTAGTTTTTATTATCTCAGGTACTTTGTAAATATGTAGATAACTTGTTTGGCCTTCTGCTGTTCTCTTGTTTGATCTCCTTCCCACTTGCCCCCCACCCCTCTTCTTCTTCCCCCCCTCTTCTTTCTATGGAAATTAACGTTGCGCTGGGAACGATGTACAAAAACGAATTTCACCCACTTTTGTACCTTGTAAACCTGTGATGTGACAATAAACCTGATTCTGATTCTGACGTGTAAAAAAAAAAAAGAGAAGTTAACTGCTCTGTTCTGGATCAAGCTTAATCAGCCCTGGTGACTGCTTTGTGTGTGCTTTGTGTTAAGTGGCTGTCCCGCTTCTGTTCTGTCAAAAATAATTCAAAGCTGGCTTGATCTGCTGTTTGTTTGAATACTTAATTAGTCAGATAGGTAAACGTCATGAGGTACGTTAAGGCTAAAAGGATAACACAAGTCCTGGGGACTTGTTTCCATTGTGGTCCTATGAACTAGATTCCATTTCAGGGGGTCTAGTTCCAGTCCACAAATATTCCACAATCATATGGAATATTTGTGGAATATTGTAATTGTGGAACATTTGTTTGCGCAGCTGTGTATTCACAAGAAGAATAAAGAGATAATAAGGAAATAAGTGTGTATTGAATTGTGATTTGTTTGTAAACCTCTGTGTACTGTATTCCCAGTTTTCAGAAGGTGGCATAACCATTTGATCTTGTTCATTTTCCTGTAGCTTTGTTTGATTAGCTTAGCAGCATGTTAACTACTAACTATGTTAAAGCTACAGGAAAATGAACAGGAAATGGGGATTACAGTTATGCACCGAGCCTAGAAGAAGTGGATTGTTTGATTAGTTTATTTGAATATTAAAATTCAAAAGGATAAAAAACACAAGAAAGCCCGTAGGCTTGTTTCAATCGTGGTCCTTTGGGAAAGGGGACATAGGGAGCTACAATACAATACAATATAATAACATAAAAAACATAAAACAAGGCCAAATAAAACTTACAAATTCAAAAAGGACAAACAGAAGACTAAACATCAACTAAACAAAAACTAAGATTGGGGTAAAGATGTCTATAATTAGTCTAAATTTGACGTAGAAAAGATGACCACATTTGGACTAGAATAAGCCCTTATGTAGAGGTTTGGACGTTCAGAAGACATCCGACAAAGACGCAATTAAAACTTTCATTCTGCACCCTTCAGGGACCAAAATGGGACGTTCAAAAATGACCTCATTGCACATTGGGAATAAAATAATATACTGTATATGTGAAAACATCTGTTCCATTCCTGTTGTTCCCTGAAGATGAAATGGTCGAGCTCGTTTGCCTGACCCCCAATTGTTATAATTGATCGTTCCTTCCGACCGACCGAGAGGCATACCGGACCGAGCTGGAAGGGCAACACTGCCCTCTAGTGGATACATCCAGTTTGTACATGCACATGTTAACCCAGAGTACAGAAGTCCTGACGTCACTCGTCCATCCCCTGGGTCGTAAAGTCATTTCCCTATGGAGAATAACATTGGGTCATCATAGAATCGTCTCATAAGAATTGTGGTCCAAAAATAAACAAACTGCCTCGGCGATATTGTCAGGGAGGAGCCTCGGCATTGTTTATGATAGTCAGTCACTCATATTTGAAAAAGTCAGTTTCTGGCAAATTTAACTAATTCGGCAGAAGTAACATTAGCGTTTTCTCACCGTCAGTTGATGCTTCATATCCATAAGAGTAAAACCGCCGGGGTCATTTGTTTATGTTTGGAACACAGTTCTTATTTGACGCGATATTAAACACGTCTATGGGAATTCAGAACAGGGGGGAAAAGGTTTTAAAGGTTTACGGTTCTAGAGGTTTTACATCTTCTAAAGCTCTAAGGTATTCTCTAAAATTCAAATGGTAGCCGATATGTCCTAAGTAGGCCGAACGTTGTAGAGTTGGAACGGAGTTTGTAGCTAAAAGTATGAAGGACTAGTTAGGGGTCAAAAAACGGGCCGAATACGTAGTGACAATAACGTCAGTGTGCTCGCTAAGTATATACTGTTAGGCACATACGTGAAATGTGGCCTCTGCACTTTAACAACTAACAGCCTCAAATCACTCTAATCACTCTAAGATTGCCACATTGTTGACCTGACCTGGAATCGTACCCAGCACATCCAGGACCTCTGGTTCACCAGGCAGGCCCACTAACCACTCAGCAATGGCACTCTGATTAACATCATGTCAGAAAATGAAACCAAACAGTCTGACTATAGTCAGAGTCAAGCTTTACAAAATGTAAGTTGTGTAAAAAAAAGTCTGACTATACTAAGTTGTTATTTGTTTAAGTCAGGCTATAGTTACTCTACTCAGAGTCATAAGTTTACAAAATGTACTAAAGTACAGTGAACGTCTGTGCGGTTTGTCTTCATCACTGAAAATAACGTACATGTAAACAGATATAAAACTGCTGTCATGTGCAGTTGGGGTGAAGAAACACAACCATTTCACTCCCAATAGTACCTATTTGATTTGACATCCTGACTTGCTGCTGTGGCTGAGGCTTGAACCTGTTACCTGCGGCTCACTAGTCAGTGACTCTATCCATTCACCTACAGCTGTTTCCTTGTAATCTGTGGTTCTAAAACGATTTGTTGTCAACCCCCCAAATTGACATGTATTTGGGCAGTGGACCCCAATGTGAAAAGATGTAGTGTCAGGGCCCCCCATGAAAAAGATTTATATTTATGCTGTAACACATTTTAAAGTTATTTGTCTTGTTTGTTGTTCAAGTCAAAGCACCAGGAAGGCTGTACTTGAGAGCCATCTGTTAGCTCAATGGGTTGAGACACAGTATTCATGATCCAGAGGCCATGAGTTCAAATCCCATTGATGTCTTTCCTATGAGTCTTTCCTTTGCAGACTGGCTTCCAGAAGATCAAGTGAAAACCATCAGGAAGGCTGTATTTGTCATCCAACTCTTAGCTCAATGGGTTGAGACGCAGTATACATGATCCAGAGGCCATGAGTTCAAATCCCACTGGTGTCTTTACTGTGATGCTTTCCTTTGCAGACTAACTTCTAGAAAAACAAGTTAAAAGCACCAGGAGACCTGTAACTCTCAGCCAACAGCATAGCTCAACTGGTAGAGCGTCTGTCCAATAACATGACTTGACTTCACTTGAGTGGGTTCGATTCCCACTCGAGTGAAGTTTCCCCGGTATCTTGGGGCAACGGATAAATTGACTGATATCCTTAGTGATGCTTCCCTTTGCAGACTAACTTCCAGAAAACAAGTTAAAAGCACCAAGAAACCTGTAACTCTCAGTCGACAGCATAGCTCAACTGGTAGAGCGTCTGTCCAATAACATGACACTTCACTTGAGTGGGTTCAATTCCCAGTCGAGTCAAGTGTCCCCGGTAACTTGGGGCAACGGATAAATTGACTGATATCCGTAGAATAACTTGTAGGAGTGTGCTGGTTCAAATCCAGTTCAACCCAGGACCGAGCGGTCCTGGGTTCGATTCCCACTAACGTCAAGTCCCCGGTAAATTGGGGCAGCGGATAAATTGACTGATATCCGTAGAATAACTTGTAGGAGTGTCCTGGTTCAAATCCAGTCACCACCTTAGTAACTGAGACCGAATCTGGCCAATTCGGTCTCAGTTACTGAGATAGATAGAGGGTGTGTAGAGTGGGCGGAGTAGAGTAAAGAGGGAATGTAGTGGGGGGAGGATTAGGACTAGGGGGAGGAGTAGAACTAGGGGGAGGAGTAGGACTAGGAGTAGAACTAGAGTAGGGGGCCAGAGTAGGAGTAGAGGCCAGAGTAGGGGGAGGAGTAGGGCCGGAGAAGGGGTAGGGCCCAGAGTAGGGGGAGGAGTAGGGCCAGAATAGGAGAAGGGGGAGGGCCCAGAATAGGGGGAGGAGTAGGGCCCAGAATAGGGGGAGGAGTAGGGGGAGGGCCCAGAATAGGGGGAGGAGTAGGGCCGGGGGAGGAGTAGGGGGAGGGCCCAGAATAGGGGGAGGAGTAGGGCCAGAGTAGGAGAAGGGGGAGGGCCCAGAATAGGAGGGGAGGGCCCAGAATAGGAGGGGAGGAGTAGGGCCCAGAGTAGGGGGAGGAGTAGGAATAGAGGCCAGGAGTAGGGGGATGAGTAGGGCCCGGAGTAGGAGTAGAGGCCGGAGGAGTGTAGGGGGGGGGGGAGAGTAGAGGGCCATGGTTTTGGTTTCTGTATGTAGGTGGTGGAGGGAAGGTAGTTAAGGCCAACATTCCTATTTCCCTCTAGTTGTCCTCTTATTGCAAATCTCCACACACGCGATATTGCAAATCTCTAATAAAATTTCACCTCCATACAGAAACCAAAACCATATCCCTCTCCTGGCTCCCTACTCTGGCCTCTACTCCACCCACCTACTCCTCCCCCTATTCTGGGCCCTCCCCCGGCCCTACTCCTCCCCCTACTCTAGGCCCTCCCCCTACTCCTCCCCCTACTCCTCCACCTTCTCCTACTCTGGCCCTACTCCTCCCCCGACCCCTATTCTGAGCCCTACTCCTCCCCCTATTCTGGGCCGTCCCCCTACTCCTCCCCCGGTCCTACTCCTCCCCCTATTCTGGGCCCTCCCCCTTCTCCTACTCTGGCCCTACTCCTCCCCCTATTCTGGGCCCTACTCCTCCCCCTATTCTGGGCCCTACTCCTCCCCCTATTCTGGGCCCTCCCCCTTCTCCTACTCTGGCCCTACTCCTCCCCCTACTCTGGGCCCTACCCCGGCCCCACTCCTCCCCCTACTCTGGCCTCTACTCCTACTCTGGCCCCCTACTCTAGTTCTACTCCTAGTCCTACTCCTCCCCCTAGTTCTACTCCTCCCCCTAGTCCTACTCCTAATCCTCCCCCTAGTCCTACTCCTCCCACTACATTCCCTCTTTACTCTACCCCTACTCTACTCCGCCCACTCTACACACCCTCTATCTATCTCAGTAACTGAGACCGAATTGGCCAGATTCGGTCTCAGTTACTAAGGTGGTGACTGGATTTGAACCAGGACACTCCTACAAGTTATTCTACGGATATCAGTCAATTTATCCGCTGCCCCAATTTACCGGGGACTTGACGTTAGTGGGAATCGAACCCAGGACCGCTCGGTCCTGGGTTGAACTGGATTTGAACCAGCACACTCCTACAAGTTATTCTACGGATATCAGTCAATTTATCCGTTGCCCCAAGTTACCGGGGACACTTGACTCGACTGGGAATTGAACCCACTCAAGTGAAGTGTCATGTTATTGGACAGACGCTCTACCAGTTGAGCTATGCTGTCGACTGAGAGTTACAGGTTTCTTGGTGCTTTTAACTTGTTTTCTGGAAGTTAGTCTGCAAAGGGAAGCATCACTAAGGATATCAGTCAATTTATCCGTTGCCCCAAGATACCGGGGAAACTTCACTCGAGTGGGAATCGAACCCACTCAAGTGAAGTCAAGTCATGTTATTGGACAGACGCTCTACCAGTTGAGCTATGCTGTTGGCTGAGAGTTACAGGTCTCCTGGTGCTTTTAACTTGTTTTTCTAGAAGTTAGTCTGCAAAGGAAAGCATCACAGTAAAGACACCAGTGGGATTTGAACTCATGGCCTCTGGATCATGTATACTGCGTCTCAACCCATTGAGCTAAGAGTTGGATGACAAATACAGCCTTCCTGATGGTTTTCACTTGATCTTCTGGAAGCCAGTCTGCAAAGGAAAGACTCATAGGAAAGACATCAATGGGATTTGAACTCATGGCCTCTGGATCATGAATACTGTGTCTCAACCCATTGAGCTAACAGATGGCTCTCAAGTACAGCCTTCCTGGTGCTTTGACTTGAACAACAAACAAGACAAATAACTTTAAAATGTGTTACAGCATAAATATAAATCTTTTTCATGGGGGGCCCTGACACTACATCTTTTCACATTGGGGTCCACTGCCCAAATACATGTCAATTTGGGGGGTTGACAACAAATCGTTTTAGAACCACAGATTACAAGGAAACAGCTGTAGGTGAATGGATAGAGTCACTGACTAGTGAGCCGCAGGTAACAGGTTCAAGCCTCAGCCACAGCAGCAAGTCAGGATGTCAAATCAAATAGGTACTATTGGGAGTGAAATGGTTGTGTTTCTTCACCCCAACTGCACATGACAGCAGTTTTATATCTGTTTACATGTACGTTATTTTCAGTGATGAAGACAAACCGCACAGACGTTCACTGTACTTTAGTACATTTTGTAAACTTATGACTCTGAGTAGAGTAACTATAGCCTGACTTAAACAAATAACAACTTAGTATAGTCAGACTTTTTTTTACACAACTTACATTTTGTAAAGCTTGACTCTGACTATAGTCAGACTGTTTGGTTTCATTTTCTGACATGATGTTAATCAGAGTGCCATTGCTGAGTGGTTAGTGGGCCTGCCTGGTGAACCAGAGGTCCTGGATGTGCTGGGTACGATTCCAGGTCAGGTCAACAATGTGGCAATCTTAGAGTGATTAGAGTGATTTGAGGCTGTTAGTTGTTAAAGTGCAGAGGCCACATTTCACGTATGTGCCTAACAGTATATACTTAGCGAGCACACTGACGTTATTGTCACTACGTATTCGGCCCGTTTTTTGACCCCTAACTAGTCCTTCATACTTTTAGCTACAAACTCCGTTCCAACTCTACAACGTTCGGCCTACTTAGGACATATCGGCTACCATTTGAATTTTAGAGAATACCTTAGAGCTTTAGAAGATGTAAAACCTCTAGAACCGTAAACCTTTAAAACCTTTTCCCCCCTGTTCTGAATTCCCATAGACGTGTTTAATATCGCGTCAAATAAGAACTGTGTTCCAAACATAAACAAATGACCCCGGCGGTTTTACTCTTATGGATATGAAGCATCAACTGACGGTGAGAAAACGCTAATGTTACTTCTGCCGAATTAGTTAAATTTGCCAGAAACTGACTTTTTCAAATATGAGTGACTGACTATCATAAACAATGCCGAGGCTCCTCCCTGACAATATCGCCGAGGCAGTTTGTTTATTTTTGGACCACAATTATTATGAGACGATTCTATGATGACCCAATGTTATTCTCCATAGGGAAATGACTTTACGACCCAGGGGATGGACGAGTGACGTCAGGACTTCTGTACTCTGGGTTAACATGTGCATGTACAAACTGGATGTATCCACTAGAGGGCAGTGTTGCCCTTCCAGCTCGGTCCGGTATGCCTCTCGGTCGGTCGGAAGGAACGATCAATTATAACAATTGGGGGTCAGGCAAACGAGCTCGACCATTTCATCTTCAGGGAACAACAGGAATGGAACAGATGTTTTCACATATACAGTATATTATTTTATTCCCAATGTGCAATGAGGTCATTTTTGAACGTCCCATTTTGGTCCCTGAAGGGTGCAGAATGAAAGTTTTAATTGCGTCTTTGTCGGATGTCTTCTGAACGTCCAAACCTCTACATAAGGGCTTATTCTAGTCCAAATGTGGTCATCTTTTCTACGTCAAATTTAGACTAATTATAGACATCTTTACCCCAATCTTAGTTTTTGTTTAGTTGATGTTTAGTCTTCTGTTTGTCCTTTTTGAATTTGTAAGTTTTATTTGGCCTTGTTTTATGTTTTTTATGTTATTATATTGTATTGTATTGTAGCTCCCTATGTCCCCTTTCCCAAAGGACCACGATTGAAACAAGCCTACGGGCTTTCTTGTGTTTTTTATCCTTTTGAATTTTAATATTCAAATAAACTAATCAAACAATCCACTTCTTCTAGGCTCGGTGCATAACTGTAATCCCCATTTCCTGTTCATTTTCCTGTAGCTTTAACATAGTTAGTAGTTAACATGCTGCTAAGCTAATCAAACAAAGCTACAGGAAAATGAACAAGATCAAATGGTTATGCCACCTTCTGAAAACTGGGAATACAGTACACAGAGGTTTACAAACAAATCACAATTCAATACACACTTATTTCCTTATTATCTCTTTATTCTTCTTGTGAATACACAGCTGCGCAAACAAATGTTCCACAATTACAATATTCCACAAATATTCCATATGATTGTGGAATATTTGTGGACTGGAACTAGACCCCCTGAAATGGAATCTAGTTCATAGGACCACAATGGAAACAAGTCCCCAGGACTTGTGTTATCCTTTTAGCCTTAACGTACCTCATGACGTTTACCTATCTGACTAATTAAGTATTCAAACAAACAGCAGATCAAGCCAGCTTTGAATTATTTTTGACAGAACAGAAGCGGGACAGCCACTTAACACAAAGCACACACAAAGCAGTCACCAGGGCTGATTAAGCTTGATCCAGAACAGAGCAGTTAACTTCTCTTTTTTTTTTTTACACGTCAGAATCAGAATCAGGTTTATTGTCACATCACAGGTTTACAAGGTACAAAAGTGGGTGAAATTCGTTTTTGTACATCGTTCCCAGCGCAACGTTAATTTCCATAGAAAGAAGAGGGGGGGAAGAAGAAGAGGGGTGGGGGGCAAGTGGGAAGGAGATCAAACAAGAGAACAGCAGAAGGCCAAACAAGTTATCTACATATTTACAAAGTACCTGAGATAATAAAAACTAAGGTGCCTGAGCATAGCAGCAATGTACGTATACTGTGCATGATATACTTATGACGTTAAGGTGCTTAGAGAAAAAGAGTACAATAAAAAAAAAGACAAAAAAGTCAGTGCGTTATACATGGGATTAAGGTGCAAAAGGTCAGTGCGTGTCCACCTAGGGTGGACTGACCCTGGTATAATCCGCAAGTAGCTCCATGAGGGAGAGCAACAAAAAAGTCATTTGTACCTGGTGTAGTCCACAGGTATGTCCGAGGGGGGCTAAGTCCAAGTCCACGTCACTAGTCGAATGAAAATAAAATAATAATAAAACATAATAGCACAGCTTACTTTGCAGGGACACCCTTTTTGCTTGGGCCGGTTCCACAACAACTGAAACATATTAAACAAGTGCTGTACTGAATAGCCAGTGAGCTACCAGGGTAAGGTCCAACCAGAGCTACTTCGTTGAACAGAACACAAGTTCAAATTACACAACACTGTACAATACTGTGACACTAAGATCCCCCACAATGGACAGTGAAAGTTCAAGTTAAATCAGTCCTGAGTGCCTGCTGTGTGTCCTCCCCTTCTCGCTGGAGCATGCTTGAGGTGGTCTGCGGCATGCTGCCTTATGAGGTCCTCTGTGGCTTCTGGGTCGAATTTCATGACTGCATCTGCATAGTAGAAAAAGGCAATAAAAAATGTGCAAAGGCAACATGCTGTCCTAGTCCCTATCTGACATAATACACAGCTCGATTGAACTCCTGCCATCTGGTAGGAGGTTCAAGAGCTCAGGGGGAAGCACCAGCAGGTCATCCAACAGCTGCCCCAAACCATCAGAACCCTGAACCATGTATTGCCCCCAAAACCAACATCTTGAAAGATGGATTGCACTTTGAATGCATCAGCACTTTTTACCAATGTTGTCTGCTCTTTACTTTTTAATGTTTGCCTCTTTTTAATGTGCATCATGAGTTGAGGAGAATGGCATTTTGCTCCCCTGTTTGCCTAGTGTGTGTTGTGGAAGTGACAATAAAACTGATTGCGAGTCTCCATATTGACATGCAAAAATGCTTGTACATCCACAACTAGTTTAATACAAAGCCATCTCCCTTCTACACCTAACCACCAGTTATTTAAAATGTTATGATAGCAACGGTAACGGTAGACAGTTGGCATTGTATTTTTTTTATGTCAACCGGAAAGGACATGTTTTACCCAATTACATTTTGATTTGTCCTTGGTCAACATGAAATATGGGCTTACCTTGTATTGCGCTGAAAGCCGCAGTCTTCTCTTTTTCCCCCTTCATGTTCAACTGTGCCATCAGACTGTTACTGAAGAGCCTTAAGAAAAACAAATTACATTTGATAATGTAGTAGGATTAGGATTTATTGTAAAACATGGTATAAACCCTTTATACTACTAATTTTCACTTAATGTTCAACCATTATGTCATTGACATGACATAACAGAGGATTCAGGTGTTAAGCTAAAAAAAAAAAAGGCAAATTAATGGAAACAAGCAGTCAGGCGCTCATCTAGAAGAATTAACCAAATAAGTGTTCACACATTGAAAACCACAGCGCACCCAAACATCACACAGGGGTTAATTCATAGTGTATGTTGAAACATACCTGTCAAGAACTTTGTGGACACAGTCCTTAACGTCCTTCCCTCTATAACGGGAAAGTTGCAGCACCTGTTGGAATAAGTCCATGAAAACTTTCACTGACATATCCCAGAGGAACGTAAAAAGTGTGCGAGTGCATCTTATGCTGTTCATTACTTCCAGACTCTTGAAAAGCCTACCAGGGTATTAAAAGCTTGGACATCACTGAGGAGTTGCTCCTCTCTCTGGAAGTCCTCCATTCTCTCAACATGACTGGCCGCTGAAGAGGCAGGTTCTTTAGTGAATATTGATATGGTCAGGACTTTCTTCTGGTATACTGAAAAATAAGTAAGTGTACACAGAGACATGTTATAGACACCACCCTACAATGATACAAAACACTGATATAATTGAAGAGCAGTTTTTGTGTCCCGATAGGAGAGGAGACAGAGAGAACAGTAAAGGAAGAAAGGAGAGAGAAGGGTTGCAAATTAAGTGTCCCCCAGTTTGTTGGGGGTCTTCATTGAAATAGCTCAGAACTTACCTTGTGCTGGCAATGGGAATGCCCATGTTGGCCTCTCAGTCACTGCATAGCACCTGTAATAAGAACAAAAGTACATTTTAGAAATTACAAAGTGATATTTTTGCATTAAAACTTTCCAAGACAGATGACTATACATTAGATGAGAAATAATAAATATGTCATATTGTAACAATTAGGGGTGCACGATACTACTTGCTGAATTGTAAAGGTTTTGATTACTTGGGGCCTTTGGACAACTCACCATGCCTGACCGTGTCCCTGGATCTGTCATGTCTGGACCTGACCGTGTTCCTCGACCCATCACTGCGGTGGGACCTGTCATCATGTCTGGACCTGACAGAGTGCCTCCGAGCTGTTGCTGTACCTGGAGTCGTGGCTGGTCCTGATGCTGTGCCGGTATCCGACACTGTGTCTGGAGCCATCACTGTGCCTGATGGCTGGAGCCATCACTAAAGACTTAATACTTGGACATAATACTACTACAACACCATGTCACACTGAAAAAGACTACCCCTACTGGTTGGTCTTAGATGTTGACAATCACACATCTCCTCTGATACACATAGTTCAACACATTGAGCCTGTAACTACTTACTCATTGCTTGTGAATTAGGTATGGTAATGATTTCTTTAGTATGCACAACATGTAACACCTTGTACTGACTGTACTTAAAATGTGTTGGTGCAATGGAGAAAGTGAATACTCACGGGGTGTGGACATTTCTCTGCTCCGAGGTGCTACACTTGCATGTCGGGAGCCTGGAAAAGACAAAGAATGTTCTTAGATACCAAATACAAAAGGTGACTGCTTAAATGTGATTCATACTCACTGTGTGTAGACATCTCCCTGTGCCAAGACCCCTCAGCATGCTCCAACTCGACAGACATGGTGTCCACCACGACATCCACCAGGCCATCCAGGGCTTGATTTTCAGAGTCTGAAACATAAAGGACCCCCTGCCACTGCAGCTCACATAAAATGCCGTAACTCGGGGGCTTGCCCCCCACAAACAATCCCTCCACACAACTAGGAACCAATCGCCGTTACAGCCCTCTTCTGTATACATGTGACCTACGGTCGCTTATCTCCCGATTAGGGAGTCTTACTGGTATTTCATAAATTGACATCAATACTCAACAAGCATTGAGTAACACATTGTTGTCCTGGCTGGACTGCAACTTCCTTGGTGCGATAGGAAAGGAGGGCACCTATACGGCTTATTAAAGCATTTGATTGTCATTTTTGACAATGGACTTATAAATTGATTATAGAAGAAAGTTACCCATAATGCTCCAAAACGTCATATAAAACATGAATGGTCTACAATGTGAGGCCCAGTTTCTGTTAACACATTTCATATTTAGAAGTTACTTGAGAAACATATGAACTCTACATCAGTCATCATCTTGTCTTTTAACAGGTTTCCTCTTCCCTCTTATCACCACATCCACATCCTCCTCTTCCTCCTCTGCTTGGCTGGTCAGGTTGTAGTTGTCACATTCACAAGCTTTAACTAGAAGTTATACAATTCAACTGTAAACATTGATTCAACTATTTGTACTTGAATTATTGAGTAAATGATCCAAAAACCTGCCTGAAGTCATCTTTATCTTGACTAACTGGGACGTCAGCCAGTCCTCCTGGGGGTCCTTTCTCATCTTGTAAGTTGTGTTTGTTTGGCATTTGGCCATCTAATGGTTCCCTTACCCCTGTCGATCCAATTATTAGGAATTGTACCCTCTGTCTCCTTTCCATCCTCCAACCACACATCCCTGGCATACATGACCTGAAAAAGACAGCACAAACATGTTAGTGCAATATCAGAAAATAAATTATGTGAACCATAGTCAATAAATCACCGGGCAAGTGGTCATGTTAGTAGAGGGCAAAGAACTAGAGGCGGCCGGATTGAAAATGCTACGATTCTCATTAGAAGCAACATGGAGGGATGAGAACAGAAATGACTACATTTGAGTATAAGCCCAGGTTAGAAGGTTAGACGATAAAGCAAGAGAGGTGGATAAAGCGAGAGGTGAGGTAGAGATGGTTTATCTGAGGCGGAGGGAGAAGGATGCTGAAACGCAAGACAAATAGCAAATTTAGGGTGTGCTGAGAGAGACAAGCAGGTGATGATCGAGGAAGGTGCAGCCATGATGGGAACTAGCTGAAAGAAAAAGAAAATGTAACCTTTAATATTGCTGTTCCAGACCATGGCGAAAGGGTATGAGGACATAACCACCAACGTTTCTTGTGGGAGGCAAGCCACCTTGCGGAACAGATCTGTTTCACGCAGTAGTCCATCTTTCATCCTACCCTGACTTGGCTTCCATTTCCTTGCTTGTTCTTTCACTGAAGTCCTGATTGTTTTTCTGGATATATGATATGATTGACAGCCGCAGCAGTGCAGCCAGTCTCATCCCTGACATTGTTGTCTCCTATCAAGGGACCATAGATGACCCACCCCAATAGGGTCCTCACAGCATATGGTCGATCTGCCTGGCTGTTAACCACCTCCAAAAAGGTTCCAATAACTTTGAAGCATTTCTGCCAATCAGTAGGTCAACACCAGAGTCTATTTCTTGCAGTTTGATATGTTTCAAATAAGGCCATGGTGACAAGCCCTGTTGTTTTTGGAATATTGTGTTGTGAGACAGGCATGGTTTTATGAGTGAACACATTAGGGAGTTGTATGAAATCATTTTTGTCCAACTTGGCTATTTCCAAACCTGAGATATGGTGACTGGTCTCAGGCTTCACTTGGTTCATTGTGCGGAGAAGAATATTAGTTTTTTGTCCGGTAATGTTTAGCCTTCTCATTAAGTTTTCAGTGCAGAATGTGGATGTGCTTCCATGGTCCAAAAATGCATATGTTTGCAACACTGTCTCCCTGTGGCTCTTCACTTGAACGGGTACTATGGAGAAGATGGAGGTTTCATCACCGGCCCCAATATGACCACATGTGTGAGGTGAGACGACAGCATTGTTTCCTATTGATTTCTTTTCCGTTTCTTCCAGGGTTGAGCTCTAGGGGGTACGGGCGGGTACGGCGTACCCTTAGTTATGAGACTGTGGGGGCTGGGGGCTCGCGCGTGCTCAACATGCACTCACCGTCAGCGGCGGTCGTTAACACCTTAAAGTTTAAACAATAGCCTCTGAAGGTTAGCGCCGTCAGTGGCGAGACATTCTCAATAGCGTCTACCTGGCTGCTTTGCATAACATTAGGCTACTGGAGAAAAGCCATGTACTTGAATTGAATGTGCACTGCAGAGTGTGAAGGGGATTGCTTAGCAGAGCACCCAGTTCTCTGAGACAAGACAAAGACAAGTTGTCTGATTATTTTAACTGCTTATCTGTGGGTGAGTCTATGTAAAGGGCTTTTATATAAAACTAAAAGGAAAATAAAATAATTGATTAATTGAAACAAAAATAAAAACAACAAATTAACAATGCAACAAAATAATAAGAAATATAAATACATTAATAATCACATGTTGAATACAGTATTAGTAAGTGGCTATGTGCACATGCCTGCGCACGTGACGTCATAAAATACAGTACCCTTAGTTCAAAAATCCACAGCTCACCACTGGTTTCTTCAATGTGGAGTATATCAGGATGGTTTTGTTCACACGTATCACAGGTTAAACGACTTGTGCAGTCTCTGCTTAAGTGTCCTCTTTTCAAACAGCCAAAAACAGACTCCCTTTTCCTTTAAGTAGTCCATCTTCTCTCTGTGTCTTCTCTATTTCATCTGTGGACACCGCTCCAATGTGTGACCACTTTTATTGCAGAAAAGACAATCATTATGATAGCTGATGAATACACTTCTTTCCACTCCATTTGACTGCACTGCCGTTTCTATGGGTGTTACTGTTGTGGCAAAACTGCTTCTTGGAATGTCTCTTGTGTCTCTTGGTTTGATGATGGTTGAGGTTTTGACAGTTGTAGTTTGCTTAGCATCTTGTATGTTTCCAAACAGTGGGTCAGACAGTATTTTTTACCTGTCTCTCTATGAATTGTACAAGGTCAGAAAGCTTAGCACGATGTCCATGCCTCTCCTGTAGCTTGCATGCCTTGTTCCTCCAGGTTTATCCGAGCTTGTATGGATGGCCTTTTGTATATTGTTCAAAGTAATGTAAGCAGTCACTGTAATCGTCAGTCTTTTTCTCCACTCCTCTCTCAAATGCCCTGATAAACATTTCATATTGCAATGGGTCACCATCATAAACTGGAATGTCTCTTGGTGGTAAAGTGGAATACAGATTTTGCTTAACCAGTAAAGCAGTTTTTTCATTCTGTCTTCGTAGCACATTACAAATATCACCTGCAGGGGGTGTAGTGTGAGTGACATGACCTTGAACATTCTTTTTCCCATGAAGCTGTACATTTTCAGTTTGCACATTTTGGTTTATTATATTTTCGGTTTGAACATTTTGCCTGGGGAGAGAGTATTGCATTAGAGGAGTCATGTAATGAGCTTTGGCAGATTTTTCATGAAGTGGTTGTTTTGGTCTCACAACCTGTGGCTGGGAGGGAGGCTTTGTGGTTTCCATTGTTTCCTTTTTAGGTAGGTAGGTATGTATTTGCATTTGGGTTGAATGGGGTTGTTTCCTTTGGAGCAGCAGCTCCTTTCTTTGAGTTTGTCCCACTTGACACTCTTGATGAGTTCCTTGGCCCATGGTTTCCAGTACATGGGCCTTTGCATTTGCTGCTTCCAGCTGAGTCTCCATTTCTAGTTGCTCCTGTTATGCTTCAATTTCATATTTTTGTGTAAGCCAGCCACCTGTTCCATGAGAGCAGCCTTTTCAGCCTGAGCTATGATGAGCAGATGAAGTTGAAGATAATTTTGATGGAGTGGATTTGTGTGTGGATTTTGATACATTTGATATACTGTCATGGGGTCCAATGTCATCAGAATGTACAGCACTCCACATTTCACTTTCAGCAGTGACCGGTGTTTGTGGCTCCTTTTCAACAGTGACATGTATTGGTAGTTCCTTCTGAATAATGACATGCATTTGCTGTTTCACCTCTGATAGCCACAGGTGTACATCCTGTACAAAACCTTCCAGAATATACATTTTTGGTTGAAACCATGAATTTTGCCTTGCAATTTCCTCCTCAGGTAATGGCAAAACCACCAATGATGAATGACTTTCCCTTGCTTCATCACACAGTTTGATTAATCTGAAGGTCACTGAAAATCAACAGCGAGACAAAATTAAACATATTACAAACATAAACAAACAGATAATACATATATTACAATATATTAAAAGCAGAAGTGATACTTAGGCGTCTTCCTTCTTGCGTGTATCATCATCAGATGTCCAGCTCAATGACGTGCAGCCACTCCCTCGTCTCAGGTCCCACATGGTCTGTACAGGACACAGAGGTGATTATGTGATAGGCAGTCTGCATAAGCATGCTGTGCAGTCTGTCAGGCCCAAACTGTAGGAGTAGTAGCGCAGCAAAATAAACTTTATCTTGAAAGAAAGAATAAGAAAGTCGGAAGATTACTATAGTCTAAAAACATAAACAAACAGATAATACATATATTAAAAACAGAAGTGATACTCAGGCATCTTCCTTCTTTCGTGTGTCATCATCAGATGTCCAGCTCAATGACGTGCAGCCACGCCCTCGTCTCAGGTCCCACATCAAAGAGACCGGCCTCCGATGGTGGCCTGTACAGGACACAGAGGTGATTATGTGATAGGCAGTCTGCATAAGCATACTGTGCAGTCTGTCAGGCCCAAACTGTGGGAGTAGTAGCGCGGCAAAATAAACTTTATCTTGAAAGAAAGAAGAAGAAACCCGGAAGATATATAGTCTACTATAGTCAACACTAAATCGCGCACACATACACACTTTGGTAGGGGTTTGGATTGTGTCGTTACCTTGCCATGATGCAACTCGAAAGGTCACTGAAAATCAACAGAGAGACAAAATGAAACATATATTAAAAACATAAACAAACAGATAATACATATATTACAATATATTAAAAACTGAAGTGATACTCAGGCGTTTTCCTTCTTTCGTGTGTCATCATCAGATGTCCAGCTCAATGACGTGCAGCCACGCCCTCGTCTCAGGTCCCACATCAAAGAGACCGGCCTCCGATGGTGGCCTGTACAGGACACAGAGGTGATTATGTGATAGGCAGTCTGCATAAGCATACTGTGCAGTCTGTCAGGCCCAAACTGTGGGAGTAGTAGCGCGGCAAAATACATTTTATCTTGAAAGAAAGAAGAAGAAACCCGGAAGATCTATAGTCTACTATAGTCAACACTAAATCGCGCACACATACACACTTTGGTAGGGGTTTGGATTGTGTCGTTACCTTGCCATGATGTAACTTGAAAGGTCACTGAAAATCAACAGAGAGACAAAATGAAACATATATTAAAAACATAAACAAACAGATAATACATATATTACAATATATTAAAAACTGAAGTGATACTCAGGCGTTTTCCTTCTTTCGTGTGTCATCATCAGATGTCCAGCTCAATGACATGCAGCCACGCCCTCGTCTCAGGTCCCACATCAAAGAGACCGGCCTCCGATGGTGGCCTGTACAGGACACAGAGGTGATGATGTGATAGGCAGTCTGCATAAGCATACTGTGCAGTCTGTCAGGCCCAAACTGTAGGAGTAGTAGCGCGGCAAAATAAACTTTATCTTGAAAGAAAGAAGAAGAAACCCGGAAGATCTATAGTCTACTATAGTCAACACTAAATCGCGCACACATACACACTTTGGTAGGGGTTTGGATTGTGTCGTTACCTTGCCATGATGTAACTCGAAAGGTCACTGAAAATCAACAGAGAGACAAAATGAAACATATATTAAAAACATAAACAAACAGATAATACATATATTACAATATATTAAAAACTGAAGTGATACTCAGGCGTTTTCCTTCTTTCGTGTGTCATCATCAGATGTCCAGCTCAATGACGTGCAGCCACGCCCTCGTCTCAGGTCCCACATCAAAGAGACCGGCCTCCGATGGTGGCCTGTACAGGACACAGAGGTGATTATGTGATAGGCAGTCTGCATAAGCATACTGCAGTCTGTCAGGCCCAAACTGTGGGAGGAATAGCGCGTCAAAATAAAGTTTATCTAGAAAAAAATTATAAAGTCGGAAGATTTTATTATTTCCGGACCACACAACAGCTAGGCACTCCAGTTCGCTGGTTGAGTAATTTCTCTCCGCTTTGTTTAGGCTTCTGCTAGCGAAAGCTAACACCTACAGCAGTGGCTTGAGTCCATTGTAAGTTGCCATGTAAGTTGTATTTCACTTCACTCTGACCCACAGGTGTTTTCTGCTCTCCATCGGCCAAGTATATGGGACCCTTAGTCCAAGGAGTCATGTCACCTTTTCCCCTTTCCTTCATTGCTGTCCATAGGCCCCGATTATGCAGTGTGAAGGAGGAGCCAGTGTCCACAATCGCTCTCCCTTTCCAATGTCCTATCGCTACGGGCACCATCAATTGGAGTGATGGCTGCTTTGAGGTTTGTTTAAGTGGGTGAGATGCGGAAAGCTTCAGGGAAAATAATTGCACAGAAGTTACCGTGTTGGCACCAGCCTGGGGACCTTGTCCTGAAAAAGACTGATATCCCTTACTTTTCTTTCCATCATCCGCAAGGGGACGTGTAGCAGGAGCATGTGTGCCCTTGCAACGCCAACAGAACGGTGCTGGAGCTTTGGAAGAAGTGGTTGTATTCACAGTGACTGTGACTTTTACAGCATTATTCTGTCTTGTTTTTGGTGTTGTTGTCTGTACTCTCTGGTCATAAACACGCCGATTTTCCCTGTCTTTTGCCAGCTGTTGTCCAAGTCGAACCAACGCAATCCACCGTGTTCACTCCACTGCTTCGCAGCTTGCTTGTGCTGAGGCTGCCAACGTTGGCACAGAGACCTGTACATATAGGCAAAATGTCTAAGGCTTTCGTCTTCACCCTGTACTCGGGTTCGAACTCTCAGCCAATTCGTCCTCATAGACCAACACGCCCAGGTGTTGGTCTCCTGGCCTACTACATCCGACTAGTCTCTGGCAGTGCCATGCAACATATTCCTGAGTGTCACAATGAGTTCCTCATCCAACAGGGGCTGCATGGCGAGAAAGTCACGGCACTTTTCCAAATAACGCAATAGATCTGAGGTGTCCTCACGCTGTCCAAAGGTGGTTAATTGGAGTTTAATGGGAGATTTGCCCATAAATCCTCCTCGCAGGTCACCTTGTACGTTCTCCCGACGTGTACCTCCACCAGTGCGTAGCGTGGACTGCAGATGTTGATGCGCCTTACCAGATGGTGCAGTAGGTGGTATGACAGGAGAACTGGTTTGTAGTGTGGTTTGAACAGCAGTTCCAGCCACTGAAGTAGTGTTAATATTGTTAATATTTCTGTATTCATGGTCTCCAGATTTTTCAAGCATGTTGCTACTGATGATTGAGTGTGTTCCAAATTGTGTACAATAGGGGCAGAGCAGTATTTACAACCCTCAGAACTTCAGTATGGCGTTTCAATTTCCAGTTCATGCTCACTCATTGCAGTTGAATGTCCATCCGGTTCATTGATCTGATTTATTTCACTTATTGCAGGTGAATTTCCATCCGGTTCATTGATCTGATTTATTTCACTTACTGCAGGTGAATTTCCATCCGGTTCATGTATTTGAGGCTGGTTAGCTTGAGTTGACATTGTTTGAGGGTGGTGGTGGTGGTGATGATTTGTTTGAGGGTGGTGGGTTTGACACCAACACAGGTGCTGAGTTTCTATTTCATCAAAGACCCACAAGTTTCCATCAAACTTTTCCATTTTGAAATTGCAAATGTTCCCTTTTTGATTGCGTTTGAATAAATAAAATTGTTATTTCCCACTGAGCTTGTTTGCACAGTTTTGCTTGTTTGTTCCTTTGTTTGTTGAAAATGATCCGGTTTTGCACCTGTGAACTCAGTTGTTTTTGCTTGAGATTGAGGTCCTTTTAAACATCTGGGGTGCCACTTTTTATGTAACGGTTTAGCTTTGATATTACTGTTTGGGGTGCCAGTTAGGCCAAAGCCTAACACGAATTTAGTCCAGTCTGGACAAAAAAAAAACACTTTTTTAAAAGCCAACCTTACACAGGATTTAAATGCACAATTAGTAGAACCAAATGAACCTTAAAACCTGAAACCAGGGATTGATTACCCACAAAAGAATACCTTCAACTCAATAAACAACAGAATGAATGAAATACACAGACACAAAAAACCTCAGTTTGACTTTGTATTGTAAAATAATCCCCAATCCAGTCCACAGTTTGTCCAATACCACGCAGTTTAGTGTCAGTTCACAGAGAGTCACTATTCACAACCCACTGTTCCTTCAAAACAGGTTATTCACAAATGTATTGAAACCTTGGTTAACCAAAATGAAATAAAGACAAAATAAAAATGCCCCACGACCTTTACCGTGGTGGCGAACGAATGAATGAGGCAACCAGCTGTATACCGTGTTTGTGTGAGAGGAGGGGGGGGGGGTAGCTCCAGGAATCCACTCCACTTTTTCCGGTGTGCCTGTGTGTGTGTGTGCGGTTTGGATTGTGTAGTTACCTCGCCATGATGCAACTCCAAAGGTCACTGCAAATCAACAAAATGAAACATATATTACAAAGATAAACAAACAGATATTACATAGATTACAAACAGAAGTGATACTCAGGTGTCCTCTTCTTTCGTGTGTCATCGTTAGACGTCCAGCTCAATGACGTGCAGCCACGACGTCCAGATCCAACCCTAGTCTCCCCCAGGGAGGAATCCCAAATTTTGGAAAGAAAGACTAGTGCTGTTATACCTTAAGATGAACTTAATGAAACAGGCATGATTAGTCAAACAGTGGTACAACTGTCTGCCACTGACTAGAAAAAAATCTTAACAATACTGCATTGCACCTGTGCTGACCTACTGAACCGGGGAATATACCATTTGGGTATATACCATAGGGAATACAAGTGTTGTGGAGAATATAATACCTTGTGAAAGCCATCATTTTGTTCTAATTTGAATTTGTAGTTATTTTACAGTAATTTAATAACATAATAATCAATGCTGTAGACATAGATCACATTCATGATTTTATTTTATGAAGCACATGTCTTGTAACTATTCCATTTGGAAAATAGCAAGCAGCATATCCTTTTAATGCTTGCATGTATGATTGAAAATAATGCCATACCTTGCTATACCCAATTGACGCCCCTGATAGACCAGTAGTGGAAAAAGTACTCAAATGTTTTACTTAAGTAAAACAATCAATACTGCAATATAGAAATACGTAAGTAAAACCAGAATTCTAAATTGACTTGAGTAAAAGTAAAAAAGTAATGGCATAAAGTACCAAAGTATATGTACTTAAAGTACCAAAAATAAAAGTACTCATGCAGAATGTCCCTTTTCAAGTTTTCAAATGCATACAAATCTTTTGAAAATAGTTATAGCCGATCTACAAGCTCATAATGCATCGCGATGCGACACATTGTGAGCTTGTAGATCTGCTATTTTCAAAAGATTTTTATACATTTTGAAAACTTGAAATGGGACATTTCTGCAAAATGAGTACTTTTACTTTTGGTACTTTAAGTACATTTTGATGCCAATACTTCTGTACTTTTAACTCGAGTACATTTTGAATTCCAGACTTTTACTTGCTTTACTTTTACTTCTGCTGCTGGGGCCTTTCAGTAGGCCTGTCATGAGCCTCTAGCTGAGGTTGGCTTGGGGGTCCTCTGGCTACTGAGAACCAGGCATCAACATCTTTAATGAATCCATCTTTATATTTATTGACCTTTGAGAACCAATCATTTTGCCTTTCTTGTTCATCATGTGGAATAAGAGGCATCAAAGAATCATGCAGTGCATTGGAATTTTCAGACAATTTCATCAAGTTGTGTGTAGCGGTCCCCACCGAAAGATATAAGACTTGAACTGATCATGAATTGATTACGATCCAAAGATCAACGTAAGAACTGGCAAGACAGTACAAAAACAAATAAAATACTCTGTTAGTTTCCCATACGTTGTGCAAGAACAACAGGTGGCTATCATAACACTAGCTCACTTAAGCTCCAAATGTAAATAATAGAACATTCAAACTGTACTGAAAGTGCTTTTTAACATGGCTTTGACGATCAGTCAGCATTACTGTAATTACTTTACAATGAATTAAGGCAGATGACTTCGACATCATCACTTATTCTAATAAGTGATGATTTTTTAGCAGTTGTTTTTAACTCATGAAACACTGTTTTTAACCTTTTTCAAGGGCTTATAATGACATGAAATAATGACGTGTTTTTTAACCATAATGTATGAAATACAGTCATATCAAATACCTTCCTTTGCTATGTACAATTCAAACCTTTCATTTTCAACACACTTTACAGAAAGAGTAGCAAACTCAACTCTGGTTTAGTTTGTTCTTATTATCCATAGCACCACATTCCTTTGTTGCAGAAATACATTTCTTTCATTCAAAGTCCTTCAATATACCTTATGCTGAACAAGAGGTAAACAAATCAAGCAATGCATTTTTAGCAATGGTCCTGTCCTTGTATCACTACAAAACACCTGCTTAGCTGCTAAAGTAGCTAACAAAAGTTTGTAGCAACTCACCAATGTTATCAGAAAGGAACGCTTAGCCCTCTGGCAAGACTGAGATGATGGGCAAGGTGTGTGTGCTGTCTTGTGTGGATTCCATATGTATTTAGATTAGTATTAATTTGTTTGGGCTCTGTGACTCTGTCGCTCTCAGTGATCTCTCCTGCAGGTGCAGGTTGCCAGGTTGGTTCTGTGGGAATAGGGATTCACAGCAGAGAATGTGGCAGAGACAGAGAACGGGCGGGGCAAGTAGTAGAGGGGTGTCATGTGATTGGGGGAATTCATCTGTCAGTCTTCATATCCTTGGCTGGCTATAGAGACACACGGGCGGAAACGGAAGGCCTACAAATTCACGCCCACTTTTGAGACAGTGCCGCTACTCGGGGTCCGTTAGAACAATGAACTGCAGCTCTCAATGCAATCTCTATGAGAGGCATTGTAAAAGACCGTCATTTCACTGGTTAACTACTGAAGTTGTAGCGATTTTTTTTGTGTTCTAATAAACTGTCCCATTTGTTTAATTTGTCCTTTTTAATGTCCCATATCTGTCATCTCGATATACTACCCACAATATACTATAATATACTCCATCAGTGTGTCAAAACCGCTAGCATCGGAGATCTAGACTTTAAGTGGTCGCATGGTATATACGTCACGGACGCATCCCTTGAGGTTTTCAATACCCAGAAAACTGGCGAAAGTGGACGTTTTCAATATGTTTTGATCATTATCTCTGGAACAGAAGGTCCAATCTGCTCAGTTCAAAGGTTGTTGGGTGCGTGACTTTGAGGACATTAAGCACGCAATGACACATTTTCGGGTTATTTTTTTTTTTTAGGGGAGGCGAGATCTTAGTTGGTCAGGCGACCGCCTGTCCTGCCTCTACAGTGTGGGTACACCACTGGTCGGCGCTCGGAGCTCGTAAAGACAGTGATGTCACTGAAATGCGACAACTTGTCTGTCTGCCGTCTACCCTCTGCTGTGTTAACATTATGGGTAACTCGTTAAAGTGGCAAATTAAATGTGAAACACATCAACTATTAAGAAAACAAGAAGATATGTTGACAAAGACACTCCATACATTTGGAAACATATTTTTATTTAAATCAATATCGTCTCCAGTTAATGCAGGATAATTTTAAAAGTAAGCTAATTCTCATATCCTCTCATAGGGAATGCATTGAGAGCTGCAGTTCGTCGTTCTTACGGACCTCGAGTAGCGGCGCTATCTCAAAAGTGGGCGTGAATTTGTAGGCCTTCCGTTTCCGCCCGTGTGTCTCTATGCGCTTGTAGATATGCTATCTTTGTCGTGAAAATATGTGCAAATTGTTGAATATATATTTATATATTTTTAAGTGAACATTTGTAACTCAAATCTTTGCTTCTGAGGGAGTCTACAAATTGTTTTAAAAAATGATGCTATATCAGTGGTTCTCAAACTTTTTCATGTCAAGGACCCCCAAAGTGATATGTATTTGAACACGGACGTAGGGGAGACCATGTTGTTCCAGGGACCCCCGCCTAGAAGCAAAGATTTGAGTTACAAATGTTCGCTTTAAAAGAATATACATATTCAATACATATATTTTTTTAATAGCACTTCTACTTGAGCTCAGAATCATGGTCAGTGAGCTCAGTTCGGGGCTCTCCCCCAGGCTGGCAGAGGGAGAGTAGTGCCCAGGATTACAGCTTAGTCAATTGGCACTGGGTGAAAAAAATGGGATACAAAAATCGTGGGATAAAAAGAGAAAAGAAAGTGTATTTGAAACAAAACATTAAACAGATCACTAATAGGCTTACACACCTAATTAACACTCAGTGATGTTTGTCATTTTTTTATAATACTTTTCAATCTGTATTTCATGAACCGATAACAAACCAAGCTAACCGTCCATAAACTCAACACAATATTAGTCCGGCCGTTTCGAGCAAAAATCGTACACTTTACGATAAAAGCATGACATTTGGCACACCGTTAGGGCATGCCATAAGGAACATTTTTGGCTATAGGGCCATCGCAGTTTTGTCCTGTGGTAACTATGGCAGCCATTTTCCAAAATGGCCGCCACCTGCTGTCATTTTACCAATAACTCAGGTGCTAGACCACCTAGGATCTTGATTCTGGTGACTAATCCTACATTTTCAAGGATGAGGAATACAGTGGTACTATTTACAACATGCTACTACCTAACTACATATATCTGGCATTCAGTTAATTAGATAATTGTAAACCCCTCAAAATATGTAATGATGTAGTACAGTAGCCTACATGTTTTCAAACTGACACGTGAGAGTCAAGAATGCAGTACTTCACTGTTTTCACTCTTTTATTAGTAGTAGTATTGCATAATTATTTTAAATGGACTATAAGACACAACAAAGACAGAGTACTCATGAGTCATAGCCTAATGGCATATAGACCAATTATTTGTTTACCAACATTGAGACTGGACGCACAGGTGAATGTTTCACGCAATCAATTCTCAACCTGTTGTTTTTGGGTGCGCTGGTTTCAGCACACCCCAACCCCCTCTTGTGTGTTGGCTAGTGAGGTGCGTCCTAGCGAGACCTGATAGAATGGGTTTCATTGCGCACATACTGGTTCCGCACATAATGGTTCTTAGCAGTGTGACGTCGTCTGTTAAGGGGTCTATTCAATAAAGCCAGATAATCTACACAATGTTAGTTGCACAGTCCACCACAGTAGCAAAGGGTAGTACACTGAAGTGCTGCCTTAACACATCTGCATTGTCCACTGCATCCCTTTTTGCAACCACAGCGGAAGAGTTCCCGACAGGCCAGGCTCGCTTCTGTGTGGTCCAGTGCACTTCCCATCCTCCTGTCAAAATTAGAATCAGATTTATTGTCAGATCACAGGTTTACAAGTGTAAAGAAGTGGATTAAATTATTTGCATTCACCTGTCTCCTTCCTCTTCCACCCCCATTCACCTGGGGATGGGAGTTCAGGGGCTGCAACCATCGCCTGTCCCCAGCAGTGGCCAGCTTGGTAGGCTGCCCTCTTAGTATGTTGAATCAGTGCAGCTCGTGTTGGGGGGAGTCCATCAATTGTTCTGCTCTTCTAGGTGAATAGCTGCTTCCGTGCCTGATTCACTGATGCCTGGCCGCTAGTATGGTCATAGAGCAATACCACAAATGGTCAGTATCATTATCATGGTCAGTATCATGGTCAGTATAATGGTCTCATGGTCAGTACCAAGGTCAGTACTGTGGTCAAATGCATTAATCTGTGGGGCTATTTGCCCTTGTTTAAGGAGAATTAAGGAGTCAAGGCATTTCTTCTCCTCAGTTGATTTTATTAAGGAGAGAAGATAATTACTTACATGGTTACACAGGACAGGTCATGGCAGCTTTCAGCAGGAAAAGAGAGAGAACTCAGCTCAGAGTGGATATTTATACCCAGTGTCTATGCACATGCATGCTGTTCCTATAGGTTTGTGCATGTGGTGTGTGTGCTCTGAACCAGATGTCTAAACAGTGTGTATCCTATGTGTGTGTGTGCATGTATGGATGTACTTCAGTGTGCACATAGGTATGTGTGTTACATCCTCTTGTTTGTGTATGTGTGTGTGTGTGTGTCCATTGTGCAGAAGAGCAACACCCCAAGATCCTAGAGGTCAGCTAAGGTCAGATGCCCTCTGGGAAGCATCCTTTGAACTGGACATCTAGTGTTCTCTGGAATGTGCTGTAGACCACTCAATATCAGCCTCATGTCTCTGTGTGTGTGTGTTCAGATTGGCTCTATAAGTCCATAAATGTGTATCAATATTTACCACAGTACCATGATCAGTATCATGGTCAGTATCAAGGTCAGTATCATGGTCAGTACCATGGTCAGTATCAGTACCATGGTCAGTATCATGGTCAGTATCATGGTCGGTATCATGACCAGTATCATGGCCAGTATCATGGTTAATTATGGTCAGTACCATGGTCAGTATCAGCACCATGGTCAGTATCAGTATCATGGTCCATACCATGGTCAGTATCATGGTCAGTACCATGGTCAGTATCATGGTCAGTTTCATGGTCACCATGATACTGACCATGATATTGATATGATACTGACCATAATTAACCATGATACTGGCCATGATACTGGCCATGATACCGACCATGATACTGACCATGATTCTGACATTAAACTGACCATGATACTGACCATGAAACTGACATTCTACAGACCATGATAAGTACATGATATTGACATTATACCGACCATGATACTGACCATCATACTTGCCAGGAAAAAACAATTTGAGCCGTTATTGTCTCCGCCAGGTTGAAAGGCATGGCGAGAGAGTATGTTTTACCCCTGTCCGTCCGTCCGTCCGTCCGTGTGTCTGTCTGTGAACAGCTAATCTCTGGCACCGTTAGCCCGGTTTATTACTGTAAATGGTCAGTATCAGTACCATGGTCAGTACCATGGTCAGTATCATGGTCGGTATTATGACCAGTATCATGGCCAGTATCATGGTTAATTATGGTCACACACCTGTGGATTATTATACCAGGAAAAATGACTTGGACTTATGAGGAATCATACCAGCGGAAAAAAAACCTTCAGGTGTACAGTTTGTGACAAAAGCTTTAGTCAAAATGCTAATCTTAAAAAACACATGTTGATACACACAGGAGAAAGGGTTTTAAATGTACTCTTTGTGGCAAAAGCTTTAGTCAAAATGCTAAAGATTACATTTTGTTGCTCTCCTTCATGGAGCTACTTGCGGATTATACCAGGGTCAGTCCACCCTTAGGTGAACACGCACTGACCCTGCACCTTAATCCCCATGTATAATGCACAAACTTTTTTTGATTTTTCATTATTGCGCTCTTTTTCTCTCTAAGCACCTTAGCGTCTATAAGTATATCATGCACAGTATACATACATTGCTGCTATGCTCAGGCACCTTAGTTTGTCTCTTATCTCAGGTACTTTGTAAATATGTAGATAACTTGTTTTTGGCCTTCTATTGTTCTCTGTTGATTTCCTTCCCACTTAACCCCCTACCCCTCTTCTTTTTCTCTCTCCCCACTCTTCTTTCTACGGAATTTAACGTTGCGATGGGAGTGTTGTACAAAAACAAATTTCACCCACTTGTTTACCTTGTAAACCTGTGATGTGACAATAAACCTGATTCTGATTCTGTCAGTACCATGGTCAGTATCAGTACCATGGTCAGTATCAGTATCATGGTCCATACCATGGTCAGTATCATGGTCAGTATCAGTACCATGGTCAGTACCAGTATCATGGTCAGTACCATGGTCAGTATCATGGTCAGTTTCATGGTCACCATGATACTGACCATGATATTGATATGATACTGACCATAATTAACCATGATACTGGCCATGATACCGGCCATGATACCGACCATGATACTGACCATGAAACTGACATTCTACAGACCATGATACGTACATGATATTGACATTATACCGACCATGATACTGACCATCATACTTGCCAGGAAACAACAATTTGAGCCGTTATTGTCTCCGCCAGGCCGAAAGGCATGGCGAGAGAGTATGTTTTACCCCTGTCCGTCCGTCCGTCTGTGTGTCTGTCTGTGAACAGCTAATCTCTGGCACCGTTAGCCCGGTTTATTACTGTAAATGTATTACATTATGAGCAGTTATTACATTATGAGTTGCTACAGCAACTCATAATGTAATAAACTAAATGTAATAAAAGCTCATAATGTAATAAACTAAATGTAATAAAAGCTCATAATGTAATAATCAGCTCATAATGTAATAAAATCATGAGCCCATAATGTAATAATGTGTTACATTAAGAATCTTGCGTAGCCACTCATAATCTAATAACACTGCATAATGTAACCAGAAAAAGTGCTCCTCGGGGCACAGGTCTCCGCCAGGTCAGGGAGGTTATTGTGGCCTCCTGGTGGCGCTATAATAGGCCAATGTGAAAAGGGTCTATTTCTTCTTAGGCCTTTCAATCGGACACTGTATTCATGATTTGAGGCATTTTGTTCAAAACGAACCAATCCTGCAAACTTTGGAAGCCAATCTTAGCCAATCAGGATAGAATATAAAAAATCGAGAGAGACCCGTGTTGATCACATGACTATATAGATACTGTGTACCGATTTGCATGAGGTTTGGACAAAATCTGTAGGAGAGATATCCAAAAATGTGTTTTGCACAAATCGGCCTCCTGGTGGCGCTATAACAGGACAATCTGAAAATTTTGGGGCAGATGTTCGGGTTTGGCATCCAGGGAGTGTGTTTGCACAGTTTTGCAGCGGCCGGGCTAACAGACACACGGACGGACACACGGACGGACAGGGGTGACCATGATTAATATGATGTAACACTTCACTTTTCTCAACAATATGAGACATTACTACATTATGAACTTTTATTACATTATAAGCGGCCACGTGAGATTTATAATGTAACACATTATTACTGTAGTAACTGAGTAGTACCACTGTGATATGCCTGCCACCTCCCGCTTGTGGAGGAGGCAGGAGGAACCCCTAAACCTTATACTGTTCAACTTCCCTTAAACAGGAACAATTATTTTACTAGAGGCAGTTTGTGGAAAAATATAACAACTTTATTACCATAAAATTACAAAACACATCACTGTCTATTACAAACTAGGACAACAATTAAGGTATTTAAGGCAAGGTATTTAGTATTAAAATGGCAATCTAACAGTTACCTCTCACATTATAAGGAAGGGCGGGTGCACACAGTGAATACCAAAATAACTAGGGGAAAAGAAAAGGGGACAGGCCTCAAAGAAATTATGCAATATAAATACAAAACTCAAATACAAAACATGCAGTGCCAGGTTATATGAATACACACCAATAAAACCAAAGGGGTCCCCAGTGCAGTCCCAAGCTGAGAGGAGAGCCGTGTGCAGCAGGGCGGACCCGGCCTTGAACAGGGTTACATGAATTAAACTGTAACAGAGAAACAGTTCAAATATGCCAATATGGATAAATGTTAAAACCTATGCCTACAGTGTACCTTGGCTAGATGGCTCAAACAAACAAAACAAAAAGAGTAAATTAACAGTGGAAAACAGTGGCCGGTGTGGTCCCTTTAAGGAGACAAACAAAACGCATTAGTTGCCAGCCCTAGTATCACACTATAAAACATTATATTCAAATCATTAAAAGAACAAAACAGCTTAAAACCTACTATGTGTTGCAGTAATGGTGCACACAATGCAAGGCCAAGGCGAGGGGGCAACCTCAACACCAGAGCTGCTGTATAAAAGACAGTGATGTTACAAACTAAAATACACTAAAATCCACAAAGAGGCAATGCATGAAATGTATACTGCTTTACCCGTGTCTCCAGGTAGGGCAGATAGAACAGACACCACCAGGAGGTCACTTCATTTGTAAAACTGAAATAATAAATAAATGCATTAAAATAAGATAATAAAACACAATGCTGTTGGCTAAATTAAAGTGCTAAAGAGAATGGGAAGCCTCCATGTGCTCAACAGAAAATAGGCAACCAAACAAACAAAAGCCAGTAGTAACATGTGCTCAAACAATAAGCTAAACATTAGCATGAGCTACAACAAACAAAAGGGTCGCACAAAGTAGCAGATCTACAAGGTTCAGTTTTTGGCCTACCATGTGTTCTCCTTCTCCCTGCATGAACCATGCTGCCTACAGCAGAGACAAATGGCTCTCTACTGGGAGGAGCTGGCTTTTATACTTCCTGGTCATATGACCAGGTCAGGTGCAGTGGGTGCACCAGTCACCTAGATTCCCACATTACATTATAGAAAAATCTGTTATTACGTTATGCGCTAATTCTTTTATTACATTATGAGCTGATTATTACATTATGAGTTTTTATTACATTTAAATTATTACATTATGAACCATTATTACATTATGAGCCGTTATTACATAATGAGTTGCTACAGAGCTCTCTGTACTTGTTGATGGTCTGCTGGTAATCGGCCATGGTCTCCTGGGCAGCATCAACTCTCTTGTGGGCCTCGCAGACCTTTCACCCCCGCTCATGTCCAGCTGCTCTCTCAGCTCCATCTCAGTCTCCCTGCCGTTCTCCTGGAGCTCGTCGTTCATGTCATTAATGGCCTCCTGTTGGGAGGACAGAAGAGGGGACCGACCGTCATGTGTGGTAGTATATACATTATAAGGCATAGAACAAAGCCAAATGCAGTGGTGGAAGGAGTACTCAAATCTTTTTACTTAAGTAAAATTATCAATACTACAATGTAGGAAAACTGTTACAAGCTAAGGTCTGGTATTCAAAATTTACTTGGGTAAAACTACAAAAGTAGTGGCATCAAAATGTACTTAAGGATAGTAAGGGGTCACGCCCAAAATGACGTTTTCTATCGATTACTCACCGGCAGCGGTTCTGTATGGAGATACAAAGAATCTCCTTTGTGTCTCCATACGGAACCGCTGCCGGTCATCAAATTATTGGCTTAGGAATGCGACGGAAAGTTATTTTCGGGGTAAACTATTCCTTTAAAATACCAAAAGTAAAAGTATTCCTTATGCAGAATGTCCCATTTTAAGTTTTCAAAATGTATACCGGTACAAATCTTTTGAAAATAGCAGATCTACAAGCTCACAACGTGTCACTTCGTGCCACGCTGCAAGCTTGTACAACAATTTGTGTACAATTCCTTGACATGAAAAGGTTTGAGAACCACTGAGAGGGCGTTTGTAAAATGGGCCTCAGGTCTTAATGGGCTATGAAACACTGATTGCATGCAAGTCGGGGTGAAGAACACAGGTGCACTGACCAGGTCAGTGACCGTCTCTCTCAGCTCCCGGACTTTCTCCTCCAGGTCCAGGTTCCTCTCCGTCAGGGTCTCCACCATCTCCTCTGACCCCAGCGCAGCATCCACCTGTGACACACACACACAATCATTACAAGAGGCACATGGTTTGAAAGTCACGTACAATTATCCATATCCATTTAAATGTCACTTCACCCAATCCCATTCACTAATATCTGCAAATTTGACAGAATGACATTCATATCTGCAAAGGAAACCTGTTTAACCCAAATGGATTGCCTCTTACATTTTTTCATCACTTTGTATTGTGTTTCTTTTGCTGTGCTTTTGTTCTTTTAAACATTCTATTTTTTTGACAATATCAGCATATACAATATTTAACCACTTTCATTCAACGTCCCGTCCCAATTTTGGGCATGTAAGTGAGAATTTTAGGGCTTAAGTGGTTAAATAAAATTAAGTTCATGTGTATTGCATACTTAGCTGTTTGATTGTTCATTGTATAATTAAAGTGTGTAAAATGTATTGTTAAAGTAGTTTAGATATGGTGAAATAGTAAACTAGAACATGTATTTGGAGCGTGCGTGGGGTGTGTATGTGGGGCGTGCGTGGGGTGTGTATGTGGAGCGTGCGTGGGGTGTGTATGTGGGGCGTGCGTGGGGTGTGTATGTGGGGCGTGCGTGGGGTGTGTATGTGGAGCGTGCGTGGGGTGTGTATGTGGAGCGTGCGTGGGGTGTGTATGTGGGGCGTGCGTGGGGTGGGTATTTGGGGCGTGCGTGGGGTGGGTATTTGGGGCGTGCGTGGGGTGGGTACTTGGGGCGTGCGTGGGGTGGGTACTTGGGGCGTGCGTGGGGTGGGTACTTGGGGCGTGCGTGGGGTGGGTACTTGGGGCGTGCGTGGGGTGGGTACTTGGGGCGTGCGTGCGTGGGGTGGGTACTTGGGGCGTGCGTGCGTGGGGTGGGTACTTGGGGCGTGCGTGCGTGGGGTGGGTACTTGGGGCGTGGGGTGGGTACTTGGGGCGTGGGGTGGGTACTTGGGGCGTGGGGTGGGTACTTGGGGCGTGGGGTGGGTACTTGGGGCGTGGGGTGGGTACTTGGGGCGTGGGGTGGGTACTTGGGGCGTGCGTGCGTGGGGTGGGTACTTGGGGCGTGCGTGCGTGGGGTGGGTACTTGGGGCGTGCGTGCGTGGGGTGGGTACTTGGGGCGTGCGTGCGTGGGGTGGGTACTTGGGGCGTGCGTGCGTGGGGTGGGTACTTGGGGCGTGCGTGCGTGGGGTGGGTACTTGGGGCGTGCGTGCGTGGGGTGGGTACTTGGGGCGTGCGTGCGTGGGGTGGGTACTTGGGGCGTGCGTGCGTGGGGTGGGTACTTGGGGCGTGCGTGCGTGGGGTGGGTACTTGGGGCGTGCGTGGGTGGGGTGGGTACTTGGGGCGTGCGTGGGTGGGGTGGGTACTTGGGGCGTGCGTGCGTGGGGTGGGTACTTGGGGCGTGCGTGCGTGGGGTGGGTACTTGGGGCGTGCGTGCGTGGGGTGGGTACTTGGGGCGTGCGTGCGTGGGGTGGGTACTTGGGGCGTGCGTGCGTGGGGTGGGTACTTGGGGCGTGCGTGCGTGGGGTGGGTACTTGGGGCGTGCGTGCGTGGGGTGGGTACTTGGGGCGTGCGTGCGTGGGGTGGGTACTTGGGGCGTGCGTGCGTGGGGTGGGTACTTGGGGCGTGCGTGCGTGGGGTGGGTACTTGGGGCGTGCGTGCGTGGGGTGGGTACTTGGGGCGTGCGTGCGTGGGGTGGGTACTTGGGGCGTGCGTGCGTGGGGTGGGTACTTGGGGCGTGCGTGCGTGGGGTGGGTACTTGGGGCGTGCGTGCGTGGGGTGGGTACTTGGGGCGTGCGTGCGTGGGGTGGGTACTTGGGGCGTGCGTGCGTGGGGTGGGTACTTGGGGCGTGCGTGCGTGGGGTGGGTACTTGGGGCGTGCGTGCGTGGGGTGGGTACTTGGGGCGTGCGTGCGTGCGGTGGGTACTTGGGGCGTGCGTGCGGTGGGTACTTGGGGCGTGCGTGGGGTGGGTACTTGGGGCGTGCGTGGGGTGGGTACTTGGGGCGTGCGTGGGGTGGGTACTTGGGGCGTGCGTGGGGTGGGTACTTGGGGCGTGCGTGGGGTGGGTACTTGGGGCGTGCGTGGGGTGGGTACTTGGGGCGTGCGTGGGGTGGGTACTTGGGGCGTGCGTGGGGTGGGTACTTGGGGCGTGCGTGGGGTGGGTACTTGGGGCGTGCGTGGGGTGGGTACTTGGGGCGTGCGTGGGGTGGGTACTTGGGGCGTGCGTGGGGTGGGTACTTGGGGCGTGCGTGGGGTGGGTACTTGGGGCGTGCGTGGGGTGGGTACTTGGGGCGTGCGTGGGGTGGGTACTTGGGGCGTGCCTGGGGTGGGTACTTGGGGCGTGCCTGGGGTGGGTATTTGGGGCGTGCCTGGGGTGGGTATTTGGGGCGTGCCTGGGGTGGGTATTTGGGGCGTGCCTGGGGTGGGTATTTGGGGCGTGCCTGGGGTGGGTATTTGGAGCGTGCCTGGGGTGGGTATTTGGAGCGTGCCTGGGGTGGGTATTTGGAGCGTGCCTGGGGTGGGTATTTGGAGCGTGCGTGGGGTGGGTATTTGGAGCGTGCGTGGGGTGGGTATTTGGAGCGTGCGTGGGGTGGGTATTTGGAGCGTGCGTGGGGTGGGTATTTGGAGCGTGCGTGGGGTGGGTATTTGGAGCGTGCGTGGGGTGGGTATTTGGAGCGTGCGTGGGGTGGGTATATGGAGCGTGCGTGGGGTGGGTATATGGAGCGTGCGTGGGGTGGGTATTTGGAGCGTGCGTGGGGTGGGTATTTGGAGCGTGCGTGGGGTGGGTATTTGGAGCGTGCGTGGGGTGGGTATTTGGAGCGTGCGTGGGGTGGGTATTTGGAGCGTGCGTGGGGTGGGTATTTGGAGCGTGCGTGGGGTGGGTATTTGGAGCGTGCGTGGGGTGGGTATTTGGAGCGTGCGTGGGGTGGGTATTTGGAGCGTGCGTGGGGTGGGTATTTGGAGCGTGCGTGGGGTGGGTATTTGGAGCGTGCGTGGGGTGGGTATTTGGAGCGTGCGTGGGGTGGGTATTTGGAGCGTGCGTGGGGTGGGTATTTGGAGCGTGCGTGGGGTGGGTATTTGGAGCGTGCGTGGGGTGGGTATTTGGAGCGAGCGTGGGGTGGGTATTTGGAGCGAGCGTGGGGTGGGTATTTGGAGCGAGCGTGGGGTGGGTATTTGGAGCGAGCGTGGGGTGGGTATTTGGAGCGAGCGTGGGGTGGGTATTTGGAGCGTGCGTGGGGTGGGTATTTGGAGCGTGCGTGGGGTGGGTATTTGGAGCGTGCGTGGGGTGGGTATTTGGAGCGTGCGTGGGGTGGGTATTTGGAGCGTGCGTGGGGTGGGTATTTGGAGCGTGCGTGGGGTGGGTATTTGGAGCGTGCGTGGGGTGGGTATTTGGAGCGTGCGTGGGGTGGGTATTTGGAGCGTGCGTGGGGTGGGTATTTGGAGCGTGCGTGGGGTGGGTATTTGGAGCGTGCGTGGGGTGTGTATTTGGAGCGTGCGTGGGGTGTGTATTTGGAGCGTGCGTGGGGTGTGTATTTGGAGCGTGCGTGGGGTGTGTATTTGGAGCGTGCGTGGGGTGTGTATTTGGAGCGTGCGTGGGGTGTGTATTTGGAGCGTGCGTGGGGTGTGTATTTGGAGCGTGCGTGGGGTGGGTATTTGGAGCGTGCGTGGGGTGTGTATTTGGAGCGTGCGTGGGGTGTGTATTTGGAGCGTGCGTGGGGTGTGTATTTGGAGCGTGCGTGGGGTGTGTATTTGGAGCGTGCGTGGGGTGTGTATTTGGAGCATGCGTGGGGTGTGTATTTGGAGCGTGCGTGGGGTGTGTATTTGGAGCGTGCGTGGGGTGTGTATTTGGAGCGTGCGTGGGGTGTGTATTTGGAGCTTGCGTGTGGTGTGTATTTGGAGCGTGCGTGTGGTGTGTATTTGGAGCGTGCGTGTGGTGTGTATTGTTGTTACCTGGTAGTATTTAATGGCCTTGGTGAGTGGCTCCACTTGAATGGTCTCATCCAGCTGGTCTTTGTGCAGCAGGTCGATGAAGTAGTCCAGAGAGCGCTTGTGGACGCTCATTTCAGAGTACAGCGTGCCCATCCTCTTAAACACCTCCACACTGCAGCCACTCATAGCCCTGGATGAGAGGAGGACATGACAATGGAAGGACAGATAATGTTAGAAGTGGCGAGAGTGGAGAGACCGATAACGTTAAGGTTTTTGTGATACACAGGACGCTCAAAAGTAATGCATTAAGTGTGTTTTCAAACCAGTAGTGCGTTTGCTTTGTTCAGATTCAGAACCAATATGATACAATGTTGCACTTTCCCTTGCAGCAAAAATAGCAGATTGTTGTGAGCTTGTAGAATTGCTAGTTTCACTATTCGTCATACGGTATGACGGTAAGTATGTAGGGCTTAAGTAGTTAACAGAGGACAAAACTTATAAACGAAATACGAGCGAGAAAAGTTGTCTCTCATTGGACTGAATTTTTATTGAAGATATTCAATACATTGGGAATAAAGGTGTTCAGTTCTGAATAGCAACATGGAGCATTACCAGAATCTTTTAATTTATTTGGAATCTTGTTATAAAGTTTTAGCATGGTGGGTATTCTCCAATGACAACATTCCCAATTTAGTCTCTCATGTGCGATAGTCACTCACGGTTCATATTTGTGCAGAGTGGCCTGCAGCAGGCCCAGGGAGTAGACCAGTCCTGAGGTGAAGCTGAGCTGCTCTCCACGGGATCCCCTCATCGCGGTTCCCTGCAGGGGGTCAACTCCGCCTGCAGGGGAAATGACACACGGACATGTTGGGAACAGGTGGTAAGCAGAGCCTGAGCGATACATCGGTTGGCTGCCGATGTGTCCCAATGTTTTACCACTTTCAACAGAGTGTCCCTATTTGGGCATGTCATTTTAAGTGAACATTAACAAACGTTTTCAAAACAATAACAAAAATAGTCGATCTACAAGCTCACGACACATTGTGAGCTTGTAGATAGGCTACTTCTGAAAATGTATGAACAGGGCTTATGTTGTTAAATACATTAAAATACTTTTTTTTTTACAATAGATCGGTCAAACATTAGTGGTCTAGGACTCTCCAAAATCAGGATCGAACCCATGTGGCATTGGTCAGACTATTTTTTTCGTTTTTTTGCAGATCACACACACCTTGCAGATGAGCCTTGGAATGAGCAGCAGCACCAGGATACAGTCGTGGTCTCCTCCATGGCGGAGCGGAGCGGAGCGGAGCGTCTCAGAGCGGAGCGGAGCGTCTCAGAGCGGAGCGGAGCAGAGCGTCTCAGAGCAGAGCGGAGCGGAGCGTCTCAGAGCGGAGCGGAGCAGAGCGTCTCAGAGCGGAGCAGTCTCAGAGCGGAGCGTCTCAGAGCGGAGCAGTCTCAGAGCGGAGCGTCTCAGAGCGGAGCGGAGCAGAGCGGAGCGGAGCAGAGCGTCTCAGAGCAGAGCGGAGCGTCTCAGAGCGGAGCGGAGCAGAGCGTCTCAGAGCAGAGCGGAGCGTCTCAGAGCGGAGCGGAGCAGAGCGTCTCAGAGCAGAGCAGTCTCAGAGCGGAGCGGAGCAGAGCGGAGCGGAGCGTCTCAGAGCGGAGCGGAGCAGAGCAGTCTCAGAGCAGAGCAGTCTCAGAGCGTCTCAGAGCGGAGCGGAGCAGAGCGTCTCAGAGCAGAGCAGAGCGTCTCAGAGCGGAGCAGAGCGTCTCAGAGCGGAGCGGAGCAGAGCGTCTCAGAGCAGAGCAGTCTCAGATCGGAGCAGAGCAGAGCGTCTCAGAGCGGAGCAGAGCGGAGCGTCTCAGAGCGGAGCGGAGCAGAGCGTCTCAGAGCAGAGCAGTCTCAGAGCAAAGCAGTCTCAGAGCGGAGCGGAGCGTCTCAGAGCGAAGCGGAGCAGAGCGTCTCAGAGCAGAGCGTCTCAGAGCGTCTCAGAGCGTCTCAGAGCGTCTCAGAGCAGAGCGTCTCAGAGCAGAGCAGAGCGTCTCAGAGCAGAGCGTCTCAGAGCAGAGCGTCTCAGAGCGGAGCAGAGCGTCTCAGAGCAGAGCAGAGCGTCTCAGAGCGTCTCAGAGCAGAGCGTCTCAGAGCGGAGCAGAGCGTCTCAGAGCAGAGCAGAGCGTCTCAGAGCGTCTCAGAGCAGAGCGTCTCAGAGCGGAGCGGAGCAGAGCGGATTCTGGTAATGCTCCATGTTGCTATTCAGAACTGAACACCTTTATTCCCAATGTACACATTGAGAGAGACACACACACACACACAAATGTGTGCATGTTTTAAATGCTAGATGTCAGCCTAGAGGTCCTGTATTGTTGTTACCTGGTAGTATTTGATGGCCTTGGTGAGTGGCTCCACTTGAATGGTCTCATCCAGCTGGTCTTTGTGCAGCAGGTCGATGAAGTAGTCCAGAGAGCGCTTGTGGACGCTCATTTCAGAGTACAGCGTGCCCATCCTCTTAAACACCTCCACACTGCAGCCACTCATAGCCCTGGATGAGAGGAGGACATGACAATGGAAGGACAGATAATGTTAGAAGTGGCGAGAGTGGAGAGACCGATAACGTTAAGGTTTTTGTGATACACAGGACGCTCAAAAGTAATGCATTAAGTGTGTTTTCAAACCAGTAGTGCGTTTGCTTTGTTCAGATTCAGAACCAATATGATACAATGTTGCACTTTCCCTTGCAGCAAAAATAGCAGATTGTTGTGAGCTTGTAGAATTGCTAGATTCACTATTCGTCATACGGTATGACGGTAAGTATGTAGGGCTTAAGTAGTTAACAGAGGAAAAAACTTATAAACGAAATACGAGCGAGAAAAGTTGTCTCTCATTGGACTGAATTTTTATTGAAGATATTCAATACATTGGGAATAAAGGTGTTCAGTTCTGAATAGCAACATGGAGCATTACCAGAATCTTTTAATTTATTTAGAATCTTGTTATAAAGTTTTAGCATGGTGGGTATTCTCCAATGACAACATTCCCAATTTAGTCTCTCATGTGCGATAGTCACTCACGGTTCATATTTGTGCAGAGTGGCCTGCAGCAGGCCCAGGGAGTAGACCAGTCCTGAGGCGAAGCTGAGCTGCTCTCCACGGGATCCCCTCATCGCGGTTCCCTGCAGGGGGTCAACTCCGCCTGCAGGGGAAATGACACACGGACATGTTGGGAACAGGTTTCAACAGAGTGTCCCTATTTGGGCATGTCATTTTAAGTGAACATTAACAAACTCAAAAATTAGGAACCATATCCAAACTGCCAGGTACCCATGAAAAACTTAAACTTTTATTAATGTAAAACGTTTAAACTAAATGTCCATTGATGCCATTAACAAGAATTATGATCACGTAAGCCTAGTGCTCAGTTAAACTGGATACAACCTTTTCCAATCCATTTCTTTCCAGTATGGCTTGGCTTGAGTTTTGTGGTAGTGGTACCAAAGTGTCACTTTAGACATTTTATTGTCATTGGATTGATTAAAATCCCCATCAACTCCCAATCAGATTCCTATCATTCTGACATTCGTCTCAGCCGTACCTTGGCATAAGCTTTGGTCTCTGCAAACTTTATCTTGAAATCAAACATCTCTGCAGGAGGATGCAGCAGGACCTGCTCAGCTCTCTGTTGGTCTCCTGGTGCACAGGGAAAAGCACACACAGACAGCAGTGAGCAATGTGCATTTACTGACGACCTACTGATAATCATAGCAGCTCACTTCTCATTCCTGTGTGTGTGTGTGTGTGTGTGTGTGTGTGTGTGTGTGTGTGTGTGTGTGTGTGTGTGTGTGTGTGTGTGTGTGTGTGTGTGTGTGTGTGTGTGTGTGTGTGTGTGTGTGTTTATGAATATACTTGAGGGCCGCGTGTCCCCATAAGTATAGTAGAAATTGACCTTGTGTGACCTTGTTTTCCTGGACACCACAAGAGAATTTGTTAACAAAGACTTTTAGAGCCAAGGTTACAATTAGGAAAAGATTCAGTTTTTTCCATGGAGAGAGAGACACACACACACACACACACACACACACACACACACACACACACACATGTGTGCATGTTTTAAATGCTAGATGGCAGCCTAGAGGTCCTGTATTGTTGTGATACACAGGACGCTCAAAAGTAATGCATTAAGTGTGTTTTCAAACCAGTAGTGCGTTTGCTTTGTTCAGATTCAGAACCAATATGATACAATGTTGCACTTTCCCTTGCAGCAAAAATAGCAGATTGTTGTGAGCTTGTAGAATTGCTAGTTTCACTATTCGTCATACGGTATGACGGTAAGTATGTAGGGCTTAAGTAGTTAACAGAGGACAAAACTTATAAACGAAATACGAGCGAGAAAAGTTGTCTCTCATTGGACTGAATTTTTATTGAAGATATTCAATACATTGGGAATAAAGGTGTTCAGTTCTGAATAGCAACATGGAGCATTACCAGAATCTTTTAATTTATTTAGAATCTTGTTATAAAGTTTTAGCATGGTGGGTATTCTCCAATGACAACATTCCCAATTTAGTCTCTCATGTGCGATAGTCACTCACGGTTCATATTTGTGCAGAGTGGCCTGCAGCAGGCCCAGGGAGTAGACCAGTCCTGAGGCGAAGCTGAGCTGCTCTCCACGGGATCCCCTCATCGCGGTTCCCTGCAGGGGGTCAACTCCGCCTGCAGGGGAAATGACACACGGACATGTTGGGAACAGGTGGTAAGCAGAGCCTGAGCGATACATCGGTTGGCTGCCGATGTGTCCCAATGTTTTACCACTTTCAACAGAGTGTCCCTATTTGGGCATGTCATTTTAAGTGAACATTAACAAACGTTTTCAAAACAATAACAAAAATAGTCGATCTACAAGCTCACGACACATTGTGAGCTTGTAGATAGGCTACTTCTGAAAATGTATGAACAGGGCTTATGTTGTTAAATACATTAAAATACTTTTTTTTTTACAAAAGATCGGTCAAACATTAGTGGTCTAGGACTATTTTTTTCGTTTTTTTGCAGATCACACACACCTTGCAGATGAGCCTTGGAATGAGCAGCAGCACCAGGATACAGTCGTGGTCTCCTCCATGGCGGAGGAAGGACTCAGGCATGAAGGCGGTGAGGAGGGACACCTGGCGGTTAGCCTGGCCCACCTCCATCTTCCTCAGTTCCATCTCGATGGCCTGGAAGACACACAGTCACGGTTGGGTATAGAAATTAGGAACCATATCCAAACTGCCAGGTACCCATGAAAATGAAGGAATCGGAATTGATAAATATCGTAATAATTTTCAGAGCGTCTCAGAGCAGAGCGTCTCAGAGCGGAGCGTCTCAGAGCGGAGCGGAGCAGAGCGTCTCAGAGCGGAGCGGAGCAGAGCGGAGCAGAGCGTCTCAGAGCGGAGCGGAGCAGAGCATCTCAGAGCAGAGCGTCTCGGAGCGGAGCAGAGCGGAGCGGAGCAGAGCGTCTCAGAGCGGAGCGTCTCAGAGCGGAGCGGAGCAGAGCGTCTCAGAGCGGAGCCGAGCAGAGCGTCTCAGAGCGGAGCGTCTCAGAGCAGAGCGTCTCAGAGCAGAGCGTCTCAGAGCAGAACGGAGCGGAGCAGAGCGTCTCAGAGCGGAGCGTCTCAGAGCAGAGCGTCTCAGAGCAGAGCGGAGCGTCTCAGAGCGGAGCAGAGCGTCTCAGAGCAGAGCGTCTCAGAGCAGAGCGGAGCGTCTCAGAGCGGAGCGGAGCAGAGCGTCTCAGAGCAGAGCGGAGCGTCTCAGAGCGGAGCGGAGCAGAGCGTCTCAGAGCAGAGCGTCTCAGAGCGGAGCGGAGCAGAGCGTCTCAGAGCGGAGCGTCTCAGAGCAGAGCGTCTCAGAGCGGAGCGGAGCAGAGCGGAGCGGAGCAGAGCGTCTCAGAGCAGAGCGTCTCAGAGCGGAGCGTCTCAGAGCAGAGCGTCTCAGAGCGGAGCAGTCTCAGAGCGGAGCAGAGCATCTCAGAGCGGAGCAGTCTCAGAGCGGAGCGGAGCAGAGCGTCTCAGAGCGGAGCGTCTCAGAGCGGAGCGTCTCAGAGCGGAGTGGAGCAGAGCGTCTCAGAGCGGAGCATCTCAGAGCGGAGCGGAGCAGAGCGTCTCAGAGCAGAGCATCTCAGAGCGGAGCGGAGCAGAGCGTCTCAGAGCAGAGCAGTCTCAGAGCAGAGCGTCTCAGAGCAGAGCAGTCTCAGAGCAGAGCGTCTCAGAGCGGAGCGGAGCGGAGCGGAGCAGAGCGTCTCAGAGCGGAGCAGAGCGTCTCAGAGCGGAGCGTCTCAGAGCGGAGCGGAGCAGAGCGTCTCAGAGCGGAGCGTCTCAGAGCAGAGCGTCTCAGAGCAGAGCGTCTCAGAGCAGAACGGAGCGGAGCAGAGCGTCTCAGAGCGGAGCGGAGCAGAGCGTCTCAGAGCGGAGCGTCTCAGAGCAGAGCGTCTCAGAGCGGAGCATCTCAGAGCGGAGCGGAGCAGAGCGGAGCAGAGCGTCTCAGAGCAGAGCGGAGCATCTCAGAGCGGAGCGTCTCAGAGCAGAGCGGAGCGTCTCAGAGCGGAGCGGAGCAGAGCGTCTCAGAGCAGAGCGGATCATCTCAGAGCGGAGCGTCTCAGAGCGGAGCGGAGCAGAGCGGAGCAGAGCGTCTCAGAGCGGAGCGGAGCATCTCAGAGCGGAGCGGAGCAGAGCGTCTCAGAGCAGAGCGGAGCGTCTCAGAGCGGAGCGGAGCAGAGCGGATCATCTCAGAGCGGAGCGGAGCAGAGCGTCTCAGAGCGGAGCGTCTCAGAGCAGAGCGTCTCAGAGCGGAGCGGAGCAGAGCGTCTCAGAGCAGAGCGTCTCAGAGCGGAGCGTCTCAGAGCAGAGCGTCTCAGAGCGGAGCAGAGCAGAGCGTCTCAGAGCGGAGCAGTCTCAGAGCGGAGCGGAGCAGAGCGTCTCAGAGCGGAGCAGTCTCAGAGCGGAGCGGAGCAGAGCGTCTCAGAGCGGAGCGTCTCAGAGCGGAGCGTCTCAGAGCGGAGCGTCTCAGAGCGGAGTGGAGCAGAGCGTCTCAGAGCGGAGCATCTCAGAGCGGAGCGGAGCAGAGCGTCTCAGAGCAGAGCAGTCTCAGAGCAGAGCGTCTCAGAGCGGAGCGTCTCAGAGCGGAGCGTCTCAGAGTGGAGCGTCTCAGAGCGTCTCAGAGCGGAGCGTCTCAGAGCGGAGCGTCTCAGAGCGGAGCGTCTCAGAGCAGAGCGTCTCAGAGCAGAGCGTCTCAGAGCAGAACGGAGCGGAGCAGAGCGTCTCAGAGCGGAGCGTCTCAGAGCAGAGCGTCTCAGAGCAGAGCGGAGCGTCTCAGAGCGGAGCAGAGCGTCTCAGAGCAGAGCGTCTCAGAGCAGAGCGGAGCGTCTCAGAGCGGAGCGGAGCAGAGCGTCTCAGAGCAGAGCGTCTCAGAGCAGAGCGGAGCGTCTCAGAGCGGAGCGGAGCAGAGCGTCTCAGAGCAGAGCGGAGCGTCTCAGAGCGGAGCGGAGCAGAGCGTCTCAGAGCAGAGCGTCTCAGAGCGGAGCGGAGCAGAGCGTCTCAGAGCGGAGCGTCTCAGAGCAGAGCGTCTCAGAGCGGAGCGGAGCAGAGCGGAGCGGAGCAGAGCGTCTCAGAGCAGAGCGTCTCAGAGCGGAGCGTCTCAGAGCAAAGCGTCTCAGAGCGGAGCAGAGCAGAGCGTCTCAGAGCGGAGCAGTCTCAGAGCGGAGCGGAGCAGAGCATCTCAGAGCGGAGCAGTCTCAGAGCGGAGCGGAGCAGAGCGTCTCAGAGCGGAGCGTCTCAGAGCGGAGCATCTCAGAGCGGAGCGGAGCAGAGCGTCTCAGAGCAGAGCATCTCAGAGCGGAGCGGAGCAGAGCGTCTCAGAGCAGAGCAGTCTCAGAGCAGAGCGTCTCAGAGCAGAGCGTCTCAGAGCAGAGCAGTCTCAGAGCAGAGCGTCTCAGAGCGGAGCGGAGCAGAGCGGAGCGGAGCAGAGCGGAGCGGAGCGGAGCGGAGCGGAGCGGAGCGGAGCAGAGCGGAGCAGAGCGTCTCAGAGCGGACTAGAGCGTCTCAGAGCGGAGCGTCTCAGAGCGGAGCGGAGCAGAGCGTCTCAGAGCGGAGCGTCTCAGAGCAGAGCGTCTCAGAGCAGAGCGTCTCAGAGCAGAACGGAGCGGAGCAGAGCGTCTCAGAGCGGAGCGGAGCAGAGCGTCTCAGAGCGGAGCGTCTCAGAGCAGAGCGTCTCAGAGCGGAGCATCTCAGAGCGGAGCGGAGCAGAGCGGAGCAGAGCGTCTCAGAGCAGAGCGGAGCATCTCAGAGCGGAGCGGAGCAGAGCGTCTCAGAGCAGAGCGGAGCGTCTCAGAGCGGAGCGGAGCAGAGCGTCTCAGAGCAGAGCGGATCATCTCAGAGCGGAGCGTCTCAGAGCGGAGCGGAGCAGAGCGTCTCAGAGCGGAGCGGAGCAGAGCGTCTCAGAGCGGAGCGGAGCAGAGCAGAGCGTCTCAGAGCAGAACGGAGCGGAGCAGAGCGTCTCAGAGCGGAGCGGAGCAGAGCGTCTCAGAGCGGAGCGTCTCAGAGCAGAGCGTCTCAGAGCGGAGCATCTCAGAGCGGAGCGGAGCAGAGCGGAGCAGAGCGTCTCAGAGCGGAGCGGAGCATCTCAGAGCGGAGCGGAGCAGAGCGTCTCAGAGCAGAGCGGAGCGTCTCAGAGCGGAGCGGAGCAGAGCGTCTCAGAGCAGAGCGGATCATCTCAGAGCGGAGCGGAGCGTCTCAGAGCGGAGCGGAGCAGAGCGTCTCAGAGCGGAGCGTCTCAGAGCAGAGCGTCTCAGAGCAGAGCGTCTCGCGGAGCAGAGCGTCTCAGAGCAGAGCGTCTCAGAGCGGAGCGGAGCAGAGCGTCTCAGAGCGGAGCAGTCTCAGAGCGGAGCGTCTCAGAGCGGAGCGTCTCAGAGCGGAGCGGAGCAGAGCGTCTCAGAGCAGAGCATCTCAGAGCAGAGCGGAGCGTCTCAGAGCGGAGCGGAGCAGAGCGTCTCAGAGCAGAGCGGAGCGTCTCAGAGCGGAGCGTCTCAGAGCAGAGCGTCTCAGAGCGGAGCGTCTCAGAGCGGAGCGGAGCAGAGCGTCTCAGAGCGGAGCGTCTCAGAGCAGAGCGTCTCAGAGCAGAGCGTCTCAGAGCGGAGCGGAGCAGAGCATCTCAGAGCAGAGCGTCTCAGAGCGGAGCGGAGCAGAGCGTCTCAGAGCGGAGCAGAGCGTCTCAGAGCGGAGCGTCTCAGAGCGTCTCAGAGCGGAGCGTCTCAGAGCGGAGCGGAGCAGAGCGTCTCAGAGCAGAGCCGAGCAGAGCGTCTCAGAGCGGAGCGTCTCAGAGCAGAGCGTCTCAGAGCAGAGCGTCTCAGAGCAGAACTGAGCGGAGCAGAGCGTCTCAGAGCGGAGCGTCTCAGAGCAGAGCGTCTCAGAGCAGAGCGGAGCGTCTCAGAGCGGAGCAGAGCGTCTCAGAGCAGAGCGTCTCAGAGCAGAGCGGAGCGTCTCAGAGCGGAGCGGAGCAGAGCGTCTCAGAGCAGAGCGGAGCGTCTCAGAGCGGAGCGGAGCAGATCGTCTCAGAGCAGAGCGTCTCAGAGCGGAGCGGAGCAGAGCGTCTCAGAGCGGAGCGTCTCAGAGCAGAGCGTCTCAGAGCGGAGCGGAGCAGAGCGTCTCAGAGCAGAGCGTCTCAGAGCGGAGCGTCTCAGAGCAAAGCGTCTCAGAGCGGAGCAGAGCAGAGCGTCTCAGAGCGGAGCAGTCTCAGAGCGGAGCGGAGCAGAGCATCTCAGAGCGGAGCAGTCTCAGAGCGGAGCGGAGCAGAGCGTCTCAGAGCGGAGCGTCTCAGAGCGGAGCATCTCAGAGCGGAGCGGAGCAGAGCGTCTCAGAGCAGAGCATCTCAGAGCGGAGCGGAGCAGAGCGTCTCAGAGCAGAGCAGTCTCAGAGCAGAGCGTCTCAGAGCAGAGCGTCTCAGAGCAGAGCAGTCTCAGAGCAGAGCGTCTCAGAGCGGAGCGGAGCAGAGCGGAGCGGAGCAGAGCGGAGCGGAGCGGAGCAGAGCGTCTCAGAGCGGAGCAGAGCGTCTCAGAGCGGAGCGGAGCAGAGCGTCTCAGAGCGGAGCGTCTCAGAGCAGAGCGTCTCAGAGCAGAGCGTCTCAGAGCAGAACGGAGCGGAGCAGAGCGTCTCAGAGCGGAGCGGAGCAGAGCGTCTCAGAGCGGAGCGTCTCAGAGCAGAGCGTCTCAGAGCGGAGCATCTCAGAGCGGAGCGGAGCAGAGCGGAGCAGAGCGTCTCAGAGCAGAGCGGAGCATCTCAGAGCGGAGCGGAGCAGAGCGTCTCAGAGCAGAGCGGAGCGTCTCAGAGCGGAGCGGAGCAGAGCGTCTCAGAGCAGAGCGGATCATCTCAGAGCGGAGCGTCTCAGAGCGGAGCGGAGCAGAGCGTCTCAGAGCGGAGCGGAGCAGAGCGTCTCAGAGCGGAGCGGAGCAGAGCAGAGCGTCTCAGAGCAGAACGGAGCGGAGCAGAGCGTCTCAGAGCGGAGCGGAGCAGAGCGTCTCAGAGCGGAGCGTCTCAGAGCAGAGCGTCTCAGAGCGGAGCATCTCAGAGCGGAGCGGAGCAGAGCGGAGCAGAGCGTCTCAGAGCGGAGCGGAGCATCTCAGAGCGGAGCGGAGCAGAGCGTCTCAGAGCAGAGCGGAGCGTCTCAGAGCGGAGCGGAGCAGAGCGTCTCAGAGCAGAGCGGATCATCTCAGAGCGGAGCGGAGCGTCTCAGAGCGGAGCGGAGCAGAGCGTCTCAGAGCGGAGCGTCTCAGAGCAGAGCGTCTCAGAGCAGAGCGTCTCGCGGAGCAGAGCGTCTCAGAGCAGAGCGTCTCAGAGCGGAGCGGAGCAGAGCGTCTCAGAGCGGAGCAGTCTCAGAGCGGAGCGTCTCAGAGCGGAGCGTCTCAGAGCGGAGCGGAGCAGAGCGTCTCAGAGCAGAGCATCTCAGAGCAGAGCGGAGCGTCTCAGAGCGGAGCGGAGCAGAGCGTCTCAGAGCAGAGCGGAGCGTCTCAGAGCGGAGCGTCTCAGAGCAGAGCGTCTCAGAGCGGAGCGTCTCAGAGCGGAGCGGAGCAGAGCGTCTCAGAGCGGAGCGTCTCAGAGCAGAGCGTCTCAGAGCAGAGCGTCTCAGAGCGGAGCGGAGCACAGCATCTCAGAGCAGAGCGTCTCAGAGCGGAGCGGAGCAGAGCGGAGCGGAGCAGAGCGTCTCAGAGCGGAGCAGAGCGTCTCAGAGCGGAGCGTCTCAGAGCGTCTCAGAGCGGAGCGTCTCAGAGCGGAGCGGAGCAGAGCGTCTCAGAGCAGAGCCGAGCAGAGCGTCTCAGAGCGGAGCGTCTCAGAGCAGAGCGTCTCAGAGCAGAGCGTCTCAGAGCAGAACTGAGCGGAGCAGAGCGTCTCAGAGCGGAGCGTCTCAGAGCAGAGCGTCTCAGAGCAGAGCGGAGCGTCTCAGAGCGGAGCAGAGCGTCTCAGAGCAGAGCGTCTCAGAGCAGAGCGGAGCGTCTCAGAGCGGAGCGGAGCAGAGCGTCTCAGAGCAGAGCGGAGCGTCTCAGAGCGGAGCGGAGCAGATCGTCTCAGAGCAGAGCGTCTCAGAGCGGAGCGGAGCAGAGCGTCTCAGAGCGGAGCGTCTCAGAGCAGAGCGTCTCAGAGCGGAGCGGAGCAGAGCGTCTCAGAGCAGAGCGTCTCAGAGCGGAGCGTCTCAGAGCAGAGCGTCTCAGAGCGGAGCAGAGCAGAGCGTCTCAGAGCGGAGCAGTCTCAGAGCGGAGCGGAGCAGAGCGTCTCAGAGCGGAGCAGTCTCAGAGCGGAGCGGAGCGGAGCGTCTCAGAGCGGAGCGTCTCAGAGCGGAGTGGAGCAGAGCGTCTCAGAGCGGAGCATCTCAGAGCGGAGCGGAGCAGAGCGTCTCAGAGCAGAGCAGTCTCAGAGCAGAGCGTCTCAGAGCGGAGCGTCTCAGAGCGGAGCGTCTCAGAGTGGAGCGTCTCAGAGCGTCTCAGAGCGGAGCGTCTCAGAGCGGAGCGTCTCAGAGCGGAGCGTCTCAGCATCTCAGCATCTCAGAGCGTCTCAGAGCGGAGCGTCTCAGAGCAGAGCGTCTCAGAGCGGAGCAGAGCAGAGCGTCTCAGAGCGGAGCATCTCAGAGCGGAGCGGAGCAGAGCGTCTCAGAGCGTCTCAGAGTGGAGCGGAGCAGAGCGTCTCAGAGCAGAGCAGTCTCAGAGCAGAGCGTCTCAGAGCAGAGCGTCTCAGAGCAGAGCAGTCTCAGAGCAGAGCGTCTCAGAGCGGAGCGTCTCAGAGCGGAGCGTCTCAGAGCGTCTCAGAGCAGAGCGTCTCGGAGCAGAGCGTCTCAGAGCGGAGCGGAGCAGTCTCAGAGCGGAGCGTCTCAGAGCGGAGCGTCTCAGAGCGGAGCGGAGCAGAGCGTCTCAGAGCAGAGCGGAGCGTCTCAGAGCGGAGCGGAGCAGAGCGTCTCAGAGCGGAGCGGAGCGTCTCAGAGCGGAGCGGAGCGTCTCAGAGCGGAGCGGAGCAGAGCGTCTCAGAGCAGAGCGTCTCAGAGCGGAGCGTCTCAGAGCGGAGCGGAGCAGAGCGTCTCAGAGCGGAGCGGAGCAGAGCGTCTCAGAGCAGAGCGTCTCAGAGCGGAGCGGAGCAGAGCGTCTCAGAGCGGAGCATCTCAGAGCGGAGCGTCTCAGAGCGTCTCAGAGCGGAGCGGAGCAGAGCGTCTCAGAGCGGAGCGGAGCAGAGCGTCTCAGAGCGGAGCGTCTCAGAGCAGAGCGTCTCAGAGCGGAGCGGAGCAGAGCGTCTCAGAGCGTCTCAGAGCAGAGCGGAGCGGAGCGTCTCAGAGCGGAGCGTCTCAGAGCGGAGCGGAGCGGAGCAGAGCGGAGCGGAGCAGAGCGTCTCAGAGCAGAGCGGAGCGGAGCGTCTCAGAGCGTCTCAAAGCGGAGCAGTCACAGAGCGGAGCGTCTCAAAGCGGAGCGTCTCAGAGCGGAGCGGAGCAGAGCGGAGCGGAGCAGAGCGTCTCGGAGCAGAGCGTCTCAGAGCAGAGCGTCTCTGAGCAGAGCGGAGCGTCTCAGAGCGGAGCGGAGCAGAGCGTCTACGAGCAGAGCGGAGCGTCTCAGAGCGGAGCGGAGCAGAGCGTCTCAGAGCGGAGCGGAGCAGAGCGGAGCAGAGCGGAGCGTCTCAGAGCGGAGCGGAGCAGAGCGTCTCAGAGCAGAGCAGTCTCAGAGCGGAGCGGAGCGGAGCGTCTCAGAGCGGAGCGGAGCAGAGTGGAGCGGAGCAGAGCAGTCTCAGAGCAGAGCAGTCTCAGAGCGGAGCGGAACAGAGCGGAGCGGAGCGTCTCAGAGCGGAGCGTCTCAGAGCAGAGCAGAGCGTCTCAGAGCGGAGCAGAGCGTCTCAGAGCGGAGCGGAGCAGAGCGTCTCAGAGCAGAGCAGTCTCAGAGCAGAGCAGTCTCAGAGCAGAGCAGTCTCAGAGCGAAGCGGAGCGGAGCGGAGCAGAGCGGAGCGTCTCAGAGCGAAGCGCAGCAGAGCGTCTCAGAGCAGAGCAGAGCGTCATCTTCCTCAGTTCCATCTCGATGGCCTGGAAGACACACAGTCACGGTTGGGTATAGAAATTAGTATGTATGTAGGGCTTAAGTAGTTAACAGAGGACAAAACTTATAAACGAAATACGAGCGAGAAAAGTTGTCTCTCATTGGACTGAATTTTTATTGAAGATATTCAATACATTGGGAATAAAGGTGTTCAGTTCTGAATAGCAACATGGAGCATTACCAGAATCTTTTAATTTATTTAGAATCTTGTTATAAAGTTTTAGCATGGTGGGTATTCTCCAATGACAACATTCCCAATTTAGTCTCTCATGTGCGATAGTCACTCACGGTTCATATTTGTGCAGAGTGGCCTGCAGCAGGCCCAGGGAGTACACCAGTCCTGAGGCGAAGCTGAGCTGCTCTCCACGGGATCCCCTCATCGCGGTTCCCTGCAGGGGGTCAACTCCGCCTGCAGGGGAAATGACACACGGACATGTTGGGAACAGGTGGTAAGCAGAGCCTGAGCGATACATCGGTTGGCTGCCGATGTGTCCCAATGTTTTACCACTTTCAACAGAGTGTCCCTATTTGGGCATGTCATTTTAAGTGAACATTAACAAACGTTTTCAAAACAATAACAAAAATAGTCGATCTACAAGCTCACGACACATTGTGAGCTTGTAGATAGGCTACTTCTGAAAATGTATGAACAGGGCTTACAGTAAGACCTACCGGCCCTTGTGCTGTTGCTTACGGCCATACCACCCTGAACACGCCCGATCTCGTCCGATCTCGGAAGCTAAGCAGGGTCGGGCCTGGTTAGTACTTGGATGGGAGACCGCCTGGGAATACCAGGTGCTGTAAGCTTTTTTCATTTGCCACACTGAATGAGCAATGGTCATTTATGAATGCAGCACTAACTAAGAAAACGGCACTGCTGAACAATGTCACTTCTGACTTTTAGCAGCCCAGCCTACAGTAAGTAGAACAGAGGAATAAACACTCCACAGCAGGGCCACTGTCATCTATATAAGACCTACCGGCCCTTGTGCTGTTGCTTACGGCCATACCACCCTGAACACGCCCGATCTCGTCCGATCTCGGAAGCTAAGCAGGGTCGGGCCTGGTTAGTACTTGGATGGGAGACCGCCTGGGAATACCAGGTGCTGTAAGCTTTTTTCATTTGCCACACTGAATGAGCAATGGTCATTTATGAATGCAGCACTAACTAAGAAAACGGCACTGCTGAACAATGTCACTTCTAACCTTTAGCAGCCCAGCCTACAGTAAGTAGAATAGAGGAATAAACACTCCACAGCAGGGCCACTGTCATCTATATAAGACCTACCGGCCCTTGTGCTGTTGCTTACGGCCATACCACCCTGAACACGCCCGATCTCGTCCGATCTCGGAAGCTAAGCAGGGTCGGGCCTGGTTAGTACTTGGATGGGAGACCGCCTGGGAATACCAGGTGCTGTAAGCTTTTTTCATTTGCCACACTGAATGAGCAATGGTCATTTATGAATGCAGCACTAACTAAGAAAACGGCACTGCTGAACAATGTCACTTCTGACTTTTAGCAGCCCAGCCTACAGTAAGTAGAACAGAGGAATAAACACTCCACAGCAGGGCCACTGTCATCTATATAAGACCTACCGGCCCTTGTGCTGTTGCTTACGGCCATACCACCCTGAACACGCCCGATCTCGTCCGATCTCGGAAGCTAAGCTGGGTCGGGCCTGGTTAGTACTTGGATGGGAGACCGCCTGGGAATACCAGGTGCTGTAAGCTTTTTTCATTTGCCACACTGAATGAGCAATGGTCATTTATGAATGCAGCACTAACTAAGAAAACGGCACTGCTGAACAATGTCACTTCTAACCTTTAGCAGCCCAGCCTACAGTAAGTAGAATAGAGGAATAAACACTCCACAGCAGGGCCACTGTCATCTATATAAGACCTACCGGCCCTTGTGCTGTTGCTTACGGCCATACCACCCTGAACACGCCCGATCTCGTCCGATCTCGGAAGCTAAGCAGGGTCGGGCCTGGTTAGTACTTGGATGGGAGACCGCCTGGGAATACCAGGTGCTGTAAGCTTTTTTCATTTGCCACACTGAATGAGCAATGGTCATTTATGAATGCAGCACTAACTAAGAAAACGGCACTGCTGAACAATGTCACTTCTGACTTTTAGCAGCCCAGCCTACAGTAAGTAGAACAGAGGAATAAACACTCCACAGCAGGGCCACTGTCATCTATATAAGACCTACCGGCCCTTGTGCTGTTGCTTACGGCCATACCACCCTGAACACGCCCGATCTCGTCCGATCTCGGAAGCTAAGCAGGGTCGGGCCTGGTTAGTACTTGGATGGGAGACCGCCTGGGAATACCAGGTGCTGTAAGCTTTTTTCATTTGCCACACTGAATGAGCAATGGTCATTTATGAATGCAGCACTAACTAAGAAAACGGCACTGCTGAACAATGTCACTTCTAACCTTTAGCAGCCCAGCCTACAGTAAGTAGAATAGAGGAATAAACACTCCACAGCAGGGCCACTGTCATCTATATAAGACCTACCGGCCCTTGTGCTGTTGCTTACGGCCATACCACCCTGAACACGCCCGATCTCGTCCGATCTCGGAAGCTAAGCAGGGTCGGGCCTGGTTAGTACTTGGATGGGAGACCGCCTGGGAATACCAGGTGCTGTAAGCTTTTTTCATTTGCCACACTGAATGAGCAATGGTCATTTATGAATGCAGCACTAACTAAGAAAACGGCACTGCTGAACAATGTCACTTCTAACCTTTAGCAGCCCAGCCTACAGTAAGTAGAATAGAGGAATAAACACTCCACAGCAGGGCCACTGTCATCTATATAAGACCTACCGGCCCTTGTGCTGTTGCTTACGGCCATACCACCCTGAACACGCCCGATCTCGTCCGATCTCGGAAGCTAAGCAGGGTCGGGCCTGGTTAGTACTTGGATGGGAGACCGCCTGGGAATACCAGGTGCTGTAAGCTTTTTTCATTTGCCACACTGAATGAGCAATGGTCATTTATGAATGCAGCACTAACTAAGAAAACGGCACTGCTGAACAATGTCACTTCTAACCTTTAGCAGCCCAGCCTACAGTAAGTAGAATAGAGGAATAAACACTCCACAGCAGGGCCACTGTCATCTATATAAGACCTACCGGCCCTTGTGCTGTTGCTTACGGCCATACCACCCTGAACACGCCCGATCTCGTCCGATCTCGGAAGCTAAGCAGGGTCGGGCCTGGTTAGTACTTGGATGGGAGACCGCCTGGGAATACCAGGTGCTGTAAGCTTTTTTCATTTGCCACACTGAATGAGCAATGGTCATTTATGAATGCAGCACTAACTAAGAAAACGGCACTGCTGAACAATGTCACTTCTGACTTTTAGCAGCCCAGCCTACAGTAAGTAGAACAGAGGAATAAACACTCCACAGCAGGGCCACTGTCATCTATATAAGACCTACCGGCCCTTGTGCTGTTGCTTACGGCCATACCACCCTGAACACGCCCGATCTCGTCCGATCTCGGAAGCTAAGCAGGGTCGGGCCTGGTTAGTACTTGGATGGGAGACCGCCTGGGAATACCAGGTGCTGTAAGCTTTTTTCATTTGCCACACTGAATGAGCAATGGTCATTTATGAATGCAGCACTAACTAAGAAAACGGCACTGCTGAACAATGTCACTTCTAACCTTTAGCAGCCCAGCCTACAGTAAGTAGAATAGAGGAATAAACACTCCACAGCAGGGCCACTGTCATCTATATAAGACCTACCGGCCCTTGTGCTGTTGCTTACGGCCATACCACCCTGAACACGCCCGATCTCGTCCGATCTCGGAAGCTAAGCAGGGTCGGGCCTGGTTAGTACTTGGATGGGAGACCGCCTGGGAATACCAGGTGCTGTAAGCTTTTTTCATTTGCCACACTGAATGAGCAATGGTCATTTATGAATGCAGCACTAACTAAGAAAACGGCACTGCTGAACAATGTCACTTCTGACTTTTAGCAGCCCAGCCTACAGTAAGTAGAACAGAGGAATAAACACTCCACAGCAGGGCCACTGTCATCGATATAAGACCTACCGGCCCTTGTGCTGTTGCTTACGGCCATACCACCCTGAACACGCCCGATCTCGTCCGATCTCGGAAGCTAAGCAGGGTCGGGCCTGGTTAGTACTTGGATGGGAGACCGCCTGGGAATACCAGGTGCTGTAAGCTTTTTTCATTTGCCACACTGAATGAGCAATGGTCATTTATGAATGCAGCACTAACTAAGAAAACGGCACTGCTGAACAATGTCACTTCTGACTTTTAGCAGCCCAGCCTACAGTAAGTAGAACAGAGGAATAAACACTCCACAGCAGGGCCACTGTCATCTATATAAGACCTACCGGCCCTTGTGCTGTTGCTTACGGCCATACCACCCTGAACACGCCCGATCTCGTCCGATCTCGGAAGCTAAGCAGGGTCGGGCCTGGTTAGTACTTGGATGGGAGACCGCCTGGGAATACCAGGTGCTGTAAGCTTTTTTCATTTGCCACACTGAATGAGCAATGGTCATTTATGAATGCAGCACTAACTAAGAAAACGGCACTGCTGAACAATGTCACTTCTAACCTTTAGCAGCCCAGCCTACAGTAAGTAGAATAGAGGAATAAACACTCCACAGCAGGGCCACTGTCATCTATATAAGACCTACCGGCCCTGGTGCTGTTGCTTACGGCCATACCACCCTGAACACGCCCGATCTCGTCCGATCTCGGAAGCTAAGCAGGGTCGGGCCTGGTTAGTACTTGGATGGGAGACCGCCTGGGAATACCAGGTGCTGTAAGCTTTTTTCATTTGCCACACTGAATGAGCAATGGTCATTTATGAATGCAGCACTAACTAAGAAAACGGCACTGCTGAACAATGTCACTTCTGACCTTTAGCAGCCCAGCCTACAGTAAGTAGAATAGAGGAATAAACACTCCACAGCAGGGCCACTGTCATCTATATAAGACCTACCGGCCCTTGTGCTGTTGCTTACGGCCATACCACCCTGAACACGCCCGATCTCGTCCGATCTCGGAAGCTAAGCAGGGTCGGGCCTGGTTAGTACTTGGATGGGAGACCGCCTGGGAATACCAGGTGCTGTAAGCTTTTTTCATTTGCCACACTGAATGAGCAATGGTCATTTATGAATGCAGCACTAACTAAGAAAACGGCACTGCTGAACAATGTCACTTCTAACCTTTAGCAGCCCAGCCTACAGTAAGTAGAATAGAGGAATAAACACTCCACAGCAGGGCCACTGTCATCTATATAAGACCTACCGGCCCTTGTGCTGTTGCTTACGGCCATACCACCCTGAACACGCCCGATCTCGGAAGCTAAGCAGGGTCGGGCCTGGTTAGTACTTGGATGGGAGACCGCCTGGGAATACCAGGTGCTGTAAGCTTTTTTCATTTGCCACACTGAATGAGCAATGGTCATTTATGAATGCAGCACTAACTAAGAAAACGGCACTGCTGAACAATGTCACTTCTGACTTTTAGCAGCCCAGCCTACAGTAAGTAGAACAGAGGAATAAACACTCCACAGCAGGGCCACTGTCATCTATATAAGACCTACCGGCCCTTGTGCTGTTGCTTATGGCCATACCACCCTGAACACGCCCGATCTCGTCCGATCTCGGAAGCTAAGCAGGGTCGGGCCTGGTTAGTACTTGGATGGGAGACCGCCTGGGAATACCAGGTGCTGTAAGCTTTTTTCATTTGCCACACTGAATGAGCAATGGTCATTTATGAATGCAGCACTAACTAAGAAAACGGCACTGCTGAACAATGTCACTTCTAACCTTTAGCAGCCCAGCCTACAGTAAGTAGAATAGAGGAATAAACACTCCACAGCAGGGCCACTGTCATCTATATAAGACCTACTGGCCCTTGTGCTGTTGCTTACGGCCATACCACCCTGAACACGCCCGATCTCGTCCGATCTCGGAAGCTAAGCAGGGTCGGGCCTGGTTAGTACTTGGATGGGAGACCGCCTGGGAATACCAGGTGCTGTAAGCTTTTTTCATTTGCCACACTGAATGAGCAATGGTCATTTATGAATGCAGCACTAACTAAGAAAACGGCACTGCTGAACAATGTCACTTCTGACTTTTAGCAGCCCAGCCTACAGTAAGTAGAACAGAGGAATAAACACTCCACAGCAGGGCCACTGTCATCTATATAAGACCTACCGGCCCTTGTGCTGTTGCTTACGGCCATACCACCCTGAACACGCCCGATCTCGTCCGATCTCGGAAGCTAAGCAGGGTCGGGCCTGGTTAGTACTTGGATGGGAGACCGCCTGGGAATACCAGGTGCTGTAAGCTTTTTTCATTTGCCACACTGAATGAGCAATGGTCATTTATGAATGCAGCACTAACTAAGAAAACGGCACTGCTGAACAATGTCACTTCTAACCTTTAGCAGCCCAGCCTACAGTAAGTAGAATAGAGGAATAAACACTCCACAGCAGGGCCACTGTCATCTATATAAGACCTACCGGCCCTTGTGCTGTTGCTTACGGCCATACCACCCTGAACACGCCCGATCTCGTCCGATCTCGGAAGCTAAGCAGGGTCGGGCCTGGTTAGTACTTGGATGGGAGACCGCCTGGGAATACCAGGTGCTGTAAGCTTTTTTCATTTGCCACACTGAATGAGCAATGGTCATTTATGAATGCAGCACTAACTAAGAAAACGGCACTGCTGAACAATGTCACTTCTGACTTTTAGCAGCCCAGCCTACAGTAAGTAGAACAGAGGAATAAACACTCCACAGCAGGGCCACTGTCATCGATATAAGACCTACCGGCCCTTGTGCTGTTGCTTACGGCCATACCACCCTGAACACGCCCGATCTCGTCCGATCTCGGAAGCTAAGCAGGGTCGGGCCTGGTTAGTACTTGGATGGGAGACCGCCTGGGAATACCAGGTGCTGTAAGCTTTTTTCATTTGCCACACTGAATGAGCAATGGTCATTTATGAATGCAGCACTAACTAAGAAAACGGCACTGCTGAACAATGTCACTTCTGACTTTTAGCAGCCCAGCCTACAGTAAGTAGAACAGAGGAATAAACACTCCACAGCAGGGCCACTGTCATCTATATAAGACCTACCGGCCCTTGTGCTGTTGCTTACGGCCATACCACCCTGAACACGCCCGATCTCGTCCGATCTCGGAAGCTAAGCAGGGTCGGGCCTGGTTAGTACTTGGATGGGAGACCGCCTGGGAATACCAGGTGCTGTAAGCTTTTTTCATTTGCCACACTGAATGAGCAATGGTCATTTATGAATGCAGCACTAACTAAGAAAACGGCACTGCTGAACAATGTCACTTCTAACCTTTAGCAGCCCAGCCTACAGTAAGTAGAATAGAGGAATAAACACTCCACAGCAGGGCCACTGTCATCTATATAAGACCTACCGGCCCTTGTGCTGTTGCTTACGGCCATACCACCCTGAACACGCCCGATCTCGGAAGCTAAGCAGGGTCGGGCCTGGTTAGTACTTGGATGGGAGACCGCCTGGGAATACCAGGTGCTGTAAGCTTTTTTCATTTGCCACACTGAATGAGCAATGGTCATTTATGAATGCAGCACTAACTAAGAAAACGGCACTGCTGAACAATGTCACTTCTGACCTTTAGCAGCCCAGCCTACAGTAAGTAGAATAGAGGAATAAACACTCCACAGCAGGGCCACTGTCATCTATATAAGACCTACCGGCCCTTGTGCTGTTGCTTACGGCCATACCACCCTGAACACGCCCGATCTCGTCCGATCTCGGAAGCTAAGCAGGGTCGGGCCTGGTTAGTACTTGGATGGGAGACCGCCTGGGAATACCAGGTGCTGTAAGCTTTTTTCATTTGCCACACTGAATGAGCAATGGTCATTTATGAATGCAGCACTAACTAAGAAAACGGCACTGCTGAACAATGTCACTTCTGACTTTTAGCAGCCCAGCCTACAGTAAGTAGAACAGAGGAATAAACACTCCACAGCAGGGCCACTGTCATCTATATAAGACCTACCGGCCCTTGTGCTGTTGCTTACGGCCATACCACCCTGAACACGCCCGATCTCGTCCGATCTCGGAAGCTAAGCAGGGTCGGGCCTGGTTAGTACTTGGATGGGAGACCGCCTGGGAATACCAGGTGCTGTAAGCTTTTTTCATTTGCCACACTGAATGAGCAATGGTCATTTATGAATGCAGCACTAACTAAGAAAACGGCACTGCTGAACAATGTCACTTCTAACCTTTAGCAGCCCAGCCTACAGTAAGTAGAATAGAGGAATAAACACTCCACAGCAGGGCCACTGTCATCTATATAAGACCTACCGGCCCTTGTGCTGTTGCTTACGGCCATACCACCCTGAACACGCCCGATCTCGTCCGATCTCGGAAGCTAAGCAGGGTCGGGCCTGGTTAGTACTTGGATGGGAGACCGCCTGGGAATACCAGGTGCTGTAAGCTTTTTTCATTTGCCACACTGAATGAGCAATGGTCATTTATGAATGCAGCACTAACTAAGAAAACGGCACTGCTGAACAATGTCACTTCTGACTTTTAGCAGCCCAGCCTACAGTAAGTAGAACAGAGGAATAAACACTCCACAGCAGGGCCACTGTCATCTATATAAGACCTACCGGCCCTTGTGCTGTTGCTTATGGCCATACCACCCTGAACACGCCCGATCTCGTCCGATCTCGGAAGCTAAGCAGGGTCGGGCCTGGTTAGTACTTGGATGGGAGACCGCCTGGGAATACCAGGTGCTGTAAGCTTTTTTCATTTGCCACACTGAATGAGCAATGGTCATTTATGAATGCAGCACTAACTAAGAAAACGGCACTGCTGAACAATGTCACTTCTAACCTTTAGCAGCCCAGCCTACAGTAAGTAGAATAGAGGAATAAACACTCCCAAGCAGGGCCACTGTCATCTATATAAGACCTACCGGCCCTTGTGCTGTTGCTTACGGCCATACCACCCTGAACACGCCCGATCTCGTCCGATCTCGGAAGCTAAGCAGGGTCGGGCCTGGTTAGTACTTGGATGGGAGACCGCCTGGGAATACCAGGTGCTGTAAGCTTTTTTCATTTGCCACACTGAATGAGCAATGGTCATTTGTGAATGCAGCACTAACTAAGAAAACGGCACTGCTGAACAATGTCACTTCTAACCTTTAGCAGCCCAGCCTACAGTAAGTAGAATAGAGGAATAAACACTCCACAGCAGGGCCACTGTCATCTATATAAGACCTACCGGCCCTTGTGCTGTTGCTTACGGCCATACCACCCTGAACACGCCCGATCTCGTCCGATCTCGGAAGCTAAGCAGGGTCGGGCCTGGTTAGTACTTGGATGGGAGACCGCCTGGGAATACCAGGTGCTGTAAGCTTTTTTTATTTGCCACACTGAATGAGCAATGGTCATTTATGAATGCAGCACTAACTAAGAAAACGGCACTGCTGAACAATGTCACTTCTGACTTTTAGCAGCCCAGCCTACAGTAAGTAGAACAGAGGAATAAACACTCCACAGCAGGGCCACTGTCATCTATATAAGACCTACCGGCCCTTGTGCTGTTGCTTACGGCCATACCACCCTGAACACGCCCGATCTCGTCCGATCTCGGAAGCTAAGCAGGGTCGGGCCTGGTTAGTACTTGGATGGGAGACCGCCTGGGAATACCAGGTGCTGTAAGCTTTTTTCATTTGCCACACTGAATGAGCAATGGTCATTTATGAATGCAGCACTAACTAAGAAAACGGCACTGCTGAACAATGTCACTTCTAACCTTTAGCAGCCCAGCCTACAGTAAGTAGAATAGAGGAATAAACACTCCACAGCAGGGCACTGTCATCTATATAAGACCTACCGGCCCTTGTGCTGTTGCTTACGGCCATACCACCCTGAACACGCCCGATCTCGTCCGATCTCGGAAGCTAAGCAGGGTCGGGCCTGGTTAGTACTTGGATGGGAGACCGCCTGGGAATACCAGGTGCTGTAAGCTTTTTTCATTTGCCACACTGAATGAGCAATGGTCATTTATGAATGCAGCACTAACTAAGAAAACGGCACTGCTGAACAATGTCACTTCTAACCTTTAGCAACCCAGCCTACAGTAAGTAGAATAGAGGAATAAACACTCCACAGCAGGGCCACTGTCATCTATATAAGACCTACCGGCCCTTGTGCTGTTGCTTACGGCCATACCACCCTGAACATCTCGTCCGATCTCGGAAGCTAAGCAGGGTCGGGCCTGGTTAGTACTTGGATGGGAGACCGCCTGGGAATACCAGGTGCTGTAAGCTTTTTTCAGCCTACAGTAAGTAGAATAGAGGAATAAACACTCCACAGCAGGGCCACTGTCATCTATATAAGACCTACCGGCCCTTGTGCTGTTGCTTACGGCCATACCACCCTGAACACGCCCGATCTCGTCCGATCTCGGAAGCTAAGCAGGGTCGGGCCTGGTTAGTACTTGGATGGGAGACCGCCTGGGAATACCAGGTGCTGTAAGCTTTTTTCATTTGCCACACTGAATGAGCAATGGTCATTTGTGAATGCAGCACTAACTAAGAAAACGGCACTGCTGAACAATGTCACTTCTAACCTTTAGCAGCCCAGCCTACAGTAAGTAGAATAGAGGAATAAACACTCCACAGCAGGGCCACTGTCATCTATATAAGACCTACCGGCCCTTGTGCTGTTGCTTACAGCCATACCACCCTGAACACGCCCGATCTCGTCCGATCTCGGAAGCTAAGCAGGGTCGGGCCTGGTTAGTACTTGGATGGGAGACCGCCTGGGAATACCAGGTGCTGTAAGCTTTTTTCATTTGCCACACTGAATGAGCAATGGTCATTTATGAATGCAGCACTAACTAAGAAAACGGCACTGCTGAACAATGTCACTTCTGACTTTTAGCAGCCCAGCCTACAGTAAGTAGAACAGAGGAATAAACACTCCACAGCAGGGCCACTGTCATCTATATAAGACCTACCGGCCCTTGTGCTGTTGCTTACGGCCATACCACCCTGAACACGCCCGATCTCGTCCGATCTCGGAAGCTAAGCAGGGTCGGGCCTGGTTAGTACTTGGATGGGAGACCGCCTGGGAATACCAGGTGCTGTAAGCTTTTTTCATTTGCCACACTGAATGAGCAATGGTCATTTATGAATGCAGCACTAACTAAGAAAACGGCACTGCTGAACAATGTCACTTCTAACCTTTAGCAGCCCAGCCTACAGTAAGTAGAATAGAGGAATAAACACTCCACAGCAGGGCACTGTCATCTATATAAGACCTACCGGCCCTTGTGCTGTTGCTTACGGCCATACCACCCTGAACACGCCCGATCTCGTCCGATCTCGAAAGCTAAGCAGGGTCGGGCCTGGTTAGTACTTGGATGGGAGACCGCCTGGGAATACCAGGTGCTGTAAGCTTTTTTCATTTGCCACACTGAATGAGCAATGGTCATTTATGAATGCAGCACTAACTAAGAAAACGGCACTGCTGAACAATGTCACTTCTAACCTTTAGCAGCCCAGCCTACAGTAAGTAGAATAGAGGAATAAACACTCCACAGCAGGGCCACTGTCATCTATATAAGACCTACCGGCCCTTGTGCTGTTGCTTACGGCCATACCACCCTGAACATCTCGTCCGATCTCGGAAGCTAAGCAGGGTCGGGCCTGGTTAGTACTTGGATGGGAGACCGCCTGGGAATACCAGGTGCTGTAAGCTTTTTTCAGCCTACAGTAAGTAGAATAGAGGAATAAACACTCCACAGCAGGGCCACTGTCATCTATATAAGACCTACCGGCCCTTGTGCTGTTGCTTACGGCCATACCACCCTGAACACGCCCGATCTCGTCCGATCTCGGAAGCTAAGCAGGGTCGGGCCTGGTTAGTACTTGGATGGGAGACCGCCTGGGAATACCAGGTGCTGTAAGCTTTTTTCATTTGCCACACTGAATGAGCAATGGTCATTTATGAATGCAGCACTAACTAAGAAAACGGCACTGCTGAACAATGTCACTTCTAACCTTTAGCAGCCCAGCCTACAGTAAGTAGAATAGAGGAATAAACACTCCACAGCAGGGCCACTGTCATCTATATAAGACCTACCGGCCCTTGTGCTGTTGCTTACGGCCATACCACCCTGAACACGCCCGATCTCGTCCGATCTCGGAAGCTAAGCAGGGTCGGGCCTGGTTAGTACTTGGATGGGAGACCGCCTGGGAATACCAGGTGCTGTAAGCTTTTTTCATTTGCCACACTGAATGAGCAATGGTCATTTATGAATGCAGCACTAACTAAGAAAACGGCACTGCTGAACAATGTCACTTCTGACTTTTAGCAGCCCAGCCTACAGTAAGTAGAACAGAGGAATAAACACTCCACAGCAGGGCCACTGTCATCTATATAAGACCTACCGGCCCTTGTGCTGTTGCTTACGGCCATACCACCCTGAACACGCCCGATCTCGTCCGATCTCGGAAGCTAAGCAGGGTCGGGCCTGGTTAGTACTTGGATGGGAGACCGCCTGGGAATACCAGGTGAATGAGCAATGGTCATTTATGAATGCAGCACTAACTAAGAAAACGGCACTGCTGAACAATGTCACTTCTAACCTTTAGCAGCCCAGCCTACAGTAAGTAGAATAGAGGAATAAACACTCCACAGCAGGGCACTGTCATCTATATAAGACCTACCGGCCCTTGTGCTGTTGCTTACGGCCATACCACCCTGAACACGCCCGATCTCGTCCGATCTCGGAAGCTAAGCAGGGTCGGGCCTGGTTAGTACTTGGATGGGAGACCGCCTGGGAATACCAGGTGCTGTAAGCTTTTTTCATTTGCCACACTGAATGAGCAATGGTCATTTATGAATGCAGCACTAACTAAGAAAACGGCACTGCTGAACAATGTCACTTCTAACCTTTAGCAGCCCAGCCTACAGTAAGTAGAATAGAGGAATAAACACTCCACAGCAGGGCCACTGTCATCTATATAAGACCTACCGGCCCTTGTGCTGTTGCTTACGGCCATACCACCCTGAACACGCCCGATCTCGTCCGATCTCGGAAGCTAAGCAGGGTCGGGCCTGGTTAGTACTTGGATGGGAGACCGCCTGGGAATACCAGGTGCTGTAAGCTTTTTTCATTTGCCACACTGAATGAGCAATGGTCATTTATGAATGCAGCACTAACTAAGAAAACGGCACTGCTGAACAATGTCACTTCTGACTTTTAGCAGCCCAGCCTACAGTAAGTAGAACAGAGGAATAAACACTCCACAGCAGGGCCACTGTCATCTATATAAGACCTACCGGCCCTTGTGCTGTTGCTTACGGCCATACCACCCTGAACACGCCCGATCTCGTCCGATCTCGGAAGCTAAGCAGGGTCGGGCCTGGTTAGTACTTGGATGGGAGACCGCCTGGGAATACCAGGTGAATGAGCAATGGTCATTTATGAATGCAGCACTAACTAAGAAAACGGCACTGCTGAACAATGTCACTTCTAACCTTTAGCAGCCCAGCCTACAGTAAGTAGAATAGAGGAATAAACACTCCACAGCAGGGCACTGTCATCTATATAAGACCTACCGGCCCTTGTGCTGTTGCTTACGGCCATACCACCCTGAACACGCCCGATCTCGTCCGATCTCGGAAGCTAAGCAGGGTCGGGCCTGGTTAGTACTTGGATGGGAGACCGCCTGGGAATACCAGGTGCTGTAAGCTTTTTTCATTTGCCACACTGAATGAGCAATGGTCATTTATGAATGCAGCACTAACTAAGAAAACGGCACTGCTGAACAATGTCACTTCTAACCTTTAGCAGCCCAGCCTACAGTAAGTAGAATAGAGGAATAAACACTCCACAGCAGGGCCACTGTCATCTATATAAGACCTACCGGCCCTTGTGCTGTTGCTTACGGCCATACCACCCTGAACACGCCCGATCTCGTCCGATCTCGGAAGCTAAGCAGGGTCGGGCCTGGTTAGTACTTGGATGGGAGACCGCCTGGGAATACCAGGTGCTGTAAGCTTTTTTCATTTGCCACACTGAATGAGCAATGGTCATTTATGAATGCAGCACTAACTAAGAAAACGGCACTGCTGAACAATGTCACTTCTGACTTTTAGCAGCCCAGCCTACAGTAAGTAGAACAGAGGAATAAACACTCCACAGCAGGGCCACTGTCATCTATATAAGACCTACCGGCCCTTGTGCTGTTGCTTACGGCCATACCACCCTGAACACGCCCGATCTCGTCCGATCTCTGAAGCTAAGCAGGGTCGGGCCTGGTTAGTACTTGGATGGGAGACCGCCTGGGAATACCAGGTGCTGTAAGCTTTTTTCATTTGCCACACTGAATGAGCAATGGTCATTTATGAATGCAGCACTAACTAAGAAAACGGCACTGCTGAACAATGTCACTTCTAACCTTTAGCAGCCCAGCCTACAGTAAGTAGAATAGAGGAATAAACACTCCACAGCAGGGCCACTGTCATCTATATAAGACCTACCGGCCCTTGTGCTGTTGCTTACGGCCATACCACCCTGAACACGCCCGATCTCGTCCGATCTCGGAAGCTAAGCAGGGTCGGGCCTGGTTAGTACTTGGATGGGAGACCGCCTGGGAATACCAGGTGCTGTAAGCTTTTTTCATTTGCCACACTGAATGAGCAATGGTCATTTGTGAATGCAGCACTAACTAAGAAAACGGCACTGCTGAACAATGTCACTTCTAACCTTTAGCAGCCCAGCCTACAGTAAGTAGAATAGAGGAATAAACACTCCACAGCAGGGCCACTGTCATCTATATAAGACCTACCGGCCCTTGTGCTGTTGCTTACGGCCATACCACCCTGAACACGCCCGATCTCGTCCGATCTCGGAAGCTAAGCAGGGTCGGGCCTGGTTAGTACTTGGATGGGAGACCGCCTGGGAATACCAGGTGCTGTAAGCTTTTTTCATTTGCCACACTGAATGAGCAATGGTCATTTATGAATGCAGCACTAACTAAGAAAACGGCACTGCTGAACAATGTCACTTCTAACCTTTAGCAGCCCAGCCTACAGTAAGTAGAATAGAGGAATAAACACTCCACAGCAGGGCCACTGTCATCTATATAAGACCTACCGGCCCTTGTGCTGTTGCTTACGGCCATACCACCCTGAACACGCCCGATCTCGTCCGATCTCGGAAGCTAAGCAGGGTCGGGCCTGGTTAGTACTTGGATGGGAGACCGCCTGGGAATACCAGGTGCTGTAAGCTTTTTTCATTTGCCACACTGAATGAGCAATGGTCATTTATGAATGCAGCACTAACTAAGAAAACGGCACTGCTGAACAATGTCACTTCTAACCTTTAGCAGCCCAGCCTACAGTAAGTAGAATAGAGGAATAAACACTCCACAGCAGGGCACTGTCATCTATATAAGACCTACCGGCCCTTGTGCTGTTGCTTACGGCCATACCACCCTGAACACGCCCGATCTCGTCCGATCTCGGAAGCTAAGCAGGGTCGGGCCTGGTTAGTACTTGGATGGGAGACCGCCTGGGAATACCAGGTGCTGTAAGCTTTTTTCATTTGCCACACTGAATGAGCAATGGTCATTTATGAATGCAGCACTAACTAAGAAAACGGCACTGCTGAACAATGTCACTTCTAACCTTTAGCAGCCCAGCCTACAGTAAGTAGAATAGAGGAATAAACACTCCACAGCAGGGCCACTGTCATCTATATAAGACCTACCGGCCCTTGTGCTGTTGCTTACGGCCATACCACTCTGAACACGCCCGATCTCGTCCGATCTCGGAAGCTAAGCAGGGTCGGGCCTGGTTAGTACTTGGATGGGAGACCGCCTGGGAATACCAGGTGCTGTAAGCTTTTTTCATTTGCCACACTGAATGAGCAATGGTCATTTATGAATGCAGCACTAACTAAGAAAACGGCACTGCTGAACAATGTCACTTCTGACTTTTAGCAGCCCAGCCTACAGTAAGTAGAACAGAGGAATAAACACTCCACAGCAGGGCCACTGTCATCTATATAAGACCTACCGGCCCTTGTGCTGTTGCTTACGGCCATACCACCCTGAACACGCCCGATCTCGTCCGATCTCGGAAGCTAAGCAGGGTCGGGCCTGGTTAGTACTTGGATGGGAGACCGCCTGGGAATACCAGGTGCTGTAAGCTTTTTTCATTTGCCACACTGAATGAGCAATGGTCATTTATGAATGCAGCACTAACTAAGAAAACGGCACTGCTGAACAATGTCACTTCTAACCTTTAGCAGCCCAGCCTACAGTAAGTAGAATAGAGGAATAAACACTCCACAGCAGGGCCATTGTCATCTATATAAGACCTACCGGCCCTTGTGCTGTTGCTTACGGCCATACCACCCTGAACACGCCCGATCTCGTCCGATCTCGGAAGCTAAGCAGGGTCGGGCCTGGTTAGTACTTGGATGGGAGACCGCCTGGGAATACCAGGTGCTGTAAGCTTTTTTCATTTGCCACACTGAATGAGCAATGGTCATTTGTGAATGCAGCACTAACTAAGAAAACGGCACTGCTGAACAATGTCACTTCTAACCTTTAGCAGCCCAGCCTACAGTAAGTAGAATAGAGGAATAAACACTCCACAGCAGGGCCACTGTCATCTATATAAGACCTACCGGCCCTTGTGCTGTTGCTTACGGCCATACCACCCTGAACACGCCCGATCTCGTCCGATCTCGGAAGCTAAGCAGGGTCGGGCCTGGTTAGTACTTGGATGGGAGACCGCCTGGGAATACCAGGTGCTGTAAGCTTTTTTCATTTGCCACACTGAATGAGCAATGGTCATTTATGAATGCAGCACTAACTAAGAAAACGGCACTGCTGAACAATGTCACTTCTAACCTTTAGCAGCCCAGCCTACAGTAAGTAGAATAGAGGAATAAACACTCCACAGCAGGGCCACTGTCATCTATATAAGACCTACCGGCCCTTGTGCTGTTGCTTACGGCCATACCACCCTGAACACGCCCGATCTCGTCCGATCTCGGAAGCTAAGCAGGGTCGGGCCTGGTTAGTACTTGGATGGGAGACCGCCTGGGAATACCAGGTGCTGTAAGCTTTTTTCATTTGCCACACTGAATTAGCAATGGTCATTTATGAATGCAGCACTAAGAAAACGGCACTGCTGAACAATGTCACTTCTAACCTTTAGCAGCCCAGCCTACAGTAAGTAGAATAGAGGAATAAACACGCCACAGCAGGGCCACTGTCATCTATATAACACCTACCGGCCCTTGTGCTGTTGCTTACGGCCATACCACCCTGAACACGCCCGATCTCGTCCGATCTCGGAAGCTAAGCAGGGTCGGGCCTGGTTAGTACTTGGATGGGAGACAGCCTGGGAATACCAGGTGCTGTAAGCTTTTTTCATTTGCCACACTGAATGAGCAATGGTCATTTATGAATGCAGCACTAACTAAGAAAACGGCACTGCTGAACAATGTCACTTCTAACCTTTAGCAGCCCAGCCTACAGTAAGTAGAATAGAGGAATAAACACTCCACAGCAGGGCCACTGTCATCTATATAAGACCTACCGGCCCTTGTGCTGTTGCTTACGGCCATACCACCCTGAACACGCCCGATCTCGTCCGATCTCGGAAGCTAAGCAGGGTCGGGCCTGGTTAGTACTTGGATGGGAGACCGCCTGGGAATACCAGGTGCTGTAAGCTTTTTTCATTTGCCACACTGAATGAGCAATGGTCATTTATGAATGCAGCACTAACTAAGAAAACGGCACTGCTGAACAATGTCACTTCTAACCTTTAGCAGCCCAGCCTACAGTAAGTAGAATAGAGGAATAAACACGCCACAGCAGGGCCACTGTCATCTATATAACACCTACCGGCCCTTGTGCTGTTGCTTACGGCCATACCACCCTGAACACGCCCGATCTCGTCCGATCTCGGAAGCTAAGCAGGGTCGGGCCTGGTTAGTACTTGGATGGGAGACCGCCTGGCAATACCAGGTGCTGTAAGCTTTTTTCATTTGCCACACTGAATGAGCAATGGTCATTTATGAATGCAGCACTAACTAAGAAAACGGCACTGCTGAACAATGTCACTTCTAACCTTTAGCAGCCCAGCCTACAGTAAGTAGAATAGAGGAATAAACACTCCACAGCAGGGCCACTGTCATCTATATAAGACCTACCGGCCCTTGTGCTGTTGCTTACGGCCATACCACCCTGAACACGCCCGATCTCGTCCGATCTCGGAAGCTAAGCAGGGTCGGGCCTGGTTAGTACTTGGATGGGAGACCGCCTGGGAATACCAGGTGCTGTAAGCTTTTTTCATTTGCCACACTGAATGAGCAATGGTCATTTATGAATGCAGCACTAACTAAGAAAACGGCACTGCTGAACAATGTCACTTCTAACCTTTAGCAGCCCAGCCTACAGTAAGTAGAATAGAGGAATAAACACTCCACAGCAGGGCCACTGTCATCTATATAAGACCTACCGGCCCTTGTGCTGTTGCTTACGGCCATACCACCCTGAACACGCCCGATCTCGTCCGATCTCGGAAGCTAAGCAGGGTCGGGCCTGGTTAGTACTTGGATGGGAGACCGCCTGGGAATACCAGGTGCTGTAAGCTTTTTTCATTTGCCACACTGAATGAGCAATGGTCATTTGTGAATGCAGCACTAACTAAGAAAACGGCACTGCTGAACAATGTCACTTCTAACCTTTAGCAGCCCAGCCTACAGTAAGTAGAATAGAGGAATAAACACTCCACAGCAGGGCCACTGTCATCTATATAAGACCTACCGGCCCTTGTGCTGTTGCTTACGGCCATACCACCCTGAACACGCCCGATCTCGTCCGATCTCGGAAGCTAAGCAGGGTCGGGCCTGGTTAGTACTTGGATGGGAGACCGCCTGGGAATACCAGGTGCTGTAAGCTTTTTTCATTTGCCACACTGAATGAGCAATGGTCATTTATGAATGCAGCACTAACTAAGAAAACGGCACTGCTGAACAATGTCACTTCTAACCTTTAGCAGCCCAGCCTACAGTAAGTAGAATAGAGGAATAAACACTCCACAGCAGGGCCACTGTCATCTATATAAGACCTACCGGCCCTTGTGCTGTTGCTTACGGCCATACCACCCTGAACACGCCCGATCTCGTCCGATCTCGGAAGCTAAGCAGGGTCGGGCCTGGTTAGTACTTGGATGGGAGACCGCCTGGGAATACCAGGTGCTGTAAGCTTTTTTCATTTGCCACACTGAATTAGCAATGGTCATTTATGAATGCAGCACTAAGAAAACGGCACTGCTGAACAATGTCACTTCTAACCTTTAGCAGCCCAGCCTACAGTAAGTAGAATAGAGGAATAAACACGCCACAGCAGGGCCACTGTCATCTATATAACACCTACCGGCCCTTGTGCTGTTGCTTACGGCCATACCACCCTGAACACGCCCGATCTCGTCCGATCTCGGAAGCTAAGCAGGGTCGGGCCTGGTTAGTACTTGGATGGGAGACAGCCTGGGAATACCAGGTGCTGTAAGCTTTTTTCATTTGCCACACTGAATGAGCAATGGTCATTTATGAATGCAGCACTAACTAAGAAAACGGCACTGCTGAACAATGTCACTTCTAACCTTTAGCAGCCCAGCCTACAGTAAGTAGAATAGAGGAATAAACACTCCACAGCAGGGCCACTGTCATCTATATAAGACCTACCGGCCCTTGTGCTGTTGCTTACGGCCATACCACCCTGAACACGCCCGATCTCGTCCGATCTCGGAAGCTAAGCAGGGTCGGGCCTGGTTAGTACTTGGATGGGAGACCGCCTGGGAATACCAGGTGCTGTAAGCTTTTTTCATTTGCCACACTGAATGAGCAATGGTCATTTATGAATGCAGCACTAACTAAGAAAACGGCACTGCTGAACAATGTCACTTCTAACCTTTAGCAGCCCAGCCTACAGTAAGTAGAATAGAGGAATAAACACGCCACAGCAGGGCCACTGTCATCTATATAACACCTACCGGCCCTTGTGCTGTTGCTTACGGCCATACCACCCTGAACACGCCCGATCTCGTCCGATCTCGGAAGCTAAGCAGGGTCGGGCCTGGTTAGTACTTGGATGGGAGACCGCCTGGCAATACCAGGTGCTGTAAGCTTTTTTCATTTGCCACACTGAATGAGCAATGGTCATTTATGAATGCAGCACTAACTAAGAAAACGGCACTGCTGAACAATGTCACTTCTAACCTTTAGCAGCCCAGCCTACAGTAAGTAGAATAGAGGAATAAACACTCCACAGCAGGGCCACTGTCATCTATATAAGACCTACCGGCCCTTGTGCTGTTGCTTACGGCCATACCACCCTGAACACGCCCGATCTCGTCCGATCTCGGAAGCTAAGCAGGGTCGGGCCTGGTTAGTACTTGGATGGGAGACCGCCTGGGAATACCAGGTGCTGTAAGCTTTTTTCATTTGCCACACTGAATGAGCAATGGTCATTTATGAATGCAGCACTAACTAAGAAAACGGCACTGCTGAACAATGTCACTTCTAACCTTTAGCAGCCCAGCCTACAGTAAGTAGAATAGAGGAATAAACACTCCACAGCAGGGCCACTGTCATCTATATAAGACCTACCGGCCCTTGTGCTGTTGCTTACGGCCATACCACCCTGAACACGCCCGATCTCGTCCGATCTCGGAAGCTAAGCAGGGTCGGGCCTGGTTAGTACTTGGATGGGAGACCGCCTGGGAATACCAGGTGCTGTAAGCTTTTTTCATTTGCCACACTGAATGAGCAATGGTCATTTGTGAATGCAGCACTAACTAAGAAAACGGCACTGCTGAACAATGTCACTTCTAACCTTTAGCAGCCCAGCCTACAGTAAGTAGAATAGAGGAATAAACACTCCACAGCAGGGCCACTGTCATCTATATAAGACCTACCGGCCCTTGTGCTGTTGCTTACGGCCATACCACCCTGAACACGCCCGATCTCGTCCGATCTCGGAAGCTAAGCAGGGTCGGGCCTGGTTAGTACTTGGATGGGAGACCGCCTGGGAATACCAGGTGCTGTAAGCTTTTTTCATTTGCCACACTGAATGAGCAATGGTCATTTATGAATGCAGCACTAACTAAGAAAACGGCACTGCTGAACAATGTCACTTCTAACCTTTAGCAGCCCAGCCTACAGTAAGTAGAATAGAGGAATAAACACTCCACAGCAGGGCCACTGTCATCTATATAAGACCTACCGGCCCTTGTGCTGTTGCTTACGGCCATACCACCCTGAACATCTCGTCCGATCTCGGAAGCTAAGCAGGGTCGGGCCTGGTTAGTACTTGGATGGGAGACCGCCTGGGAATACCAGGTGCTGTAAGCTTTTTTCATTTGCCACACTGAATGAGCAATGGTCATTTATGAATGCAGCACTAACTAAGAAAACGGCACTGCTGAACAATGTCACTTCTAACCTTTAGCAGCCCAGCCTACAGTAAGTAGAATAGAGGAATAAACACTCCACAGCAGGGCCACTGTCATCTATATAAGACCTACCGGCCCTTGTGCTGTTGCTTACGGCCATACCACCCTGAACACGCCCGATCTCGTCCGATCTCGGAAGCTAAGCAGGGTCGGGCCTGGTTAGTACTTGGATGGGAGACCGCCTGGGAATACCAGGTGCTGTAAGCTTTTTTCATTTGCCACACTGAATGAGCAATGGTCATTTATGAATGCAGCACTAACTAAGAAAACGGCACTGCTGAACAATGTCACTTCTGACTTTTAGCAGCCCAGCCTACAGTAAGTAGAACAGAGGAATAAACACTCCACAGCAGGGCCACTGTCATCTATATAAGACCTACCGGCCCTTGTGCTGTTGCTTACGGCCATACCACCCTGAACACGCCCGATCTCGTCCGATCTCGGAAGCTAAGCAGGGTCGGGCCTGGTTAGTACTTGGATGGGAGACCGCCTGGGAATACCAGGTGAATGAGCAATGGTCATTTATGAATGCAGCACTAACTAAGAAAACGGCACTGCTGAACAATGTCACTTCTAACCTTTAGCAGCCCAGCCTACAGTAAGTAGAATAGAGGAATAAACACTCCACAGCAGGGCACTGTCATCTATATAAGACCTACCGGACCTTGTGCTGTTGCTTACGGCCATACCACCCTGAACACGCCCGATCTCGTCCGATCTCGGAAGCTAAGCAGGGTCGGGCCTGGTTAGTACTTGGATGGGAGACCGCCTGGGAATACCAGGTGCTGTAAGCTTTTTTCATTTGCCACACTGAATGAGCAATGGTCATTTATGAATGCAGCACTAACTAAGAAAACGGCACTGCTGAACAATGTCACTTCTAACCTTTAGCAGCCCAGCCTACAGTAAGTAGAATAGAGGAATAAACACTCCACAGCAGGGCCACTGTCATCTATATAAGACCTACCGGCCCTTGTGCTGTTGCTTACGGCCATACCACCCTGAACACGCCCGATCTCGTCCGATCTCGGAAGCTAAGCAGGGTCGGGCCTGGTTAGTACTTGGATGGGAGACCGCCTGGGAATACCAGGTGCTGTAAGCTTTTTTCATTTGCCACACTGAATGAGCAATGGTCATTTATGAATGCAGCACTAACTAAGAAAACGGCACTGCTGAACAATGTCACTTCTGACTTTTAGCAGCCCAGCCTACAGTAAGTAGAACAGAGGAATAAACACTCCACAGCAGGGCCACTGTCATCTATATAAGACCTACCGGCCCTTGTGCTGTTGCTTACGGCCATACCACCCTGAACACGCCCGATCTCGTCCGATCTCGGAAGCTAAGCAGGGTCGGGCCTGGTTAGTACTTGGATGGGAGACCGCCTGGGAATACCAGGTGCTGTAAGCTTTTTTCAGCCTACAGTAAGTAGAATAGAGGAATAAACACTCCACAGCAGGGCCACTGTCATCTATATAAGACCTACCGGCCCTTGTGCTGTTGCTTACGGCCATACCACCCTGAACATCTCGTCCGATCTCGGAAGCTAAGCAGGGTCGGGCCTGGTTAGTACTTGGATGGGAGACCGCCTGGGAATACCAGGTGCTGTAAGCTTTTTTCATTTGCCACACTGAATGAGCAATGGTCATTTATGAATGCAGCACTAACTAAGAAAACGGCACTGCTGAACAATGTCACTTCTAACCTTTAGCAGCCCAGCCTACAGTAAGTAGAATAGAGGAATAAACACTCCACAGCAGGGCCACTGTCATCTATATAAGACCTACCGGCCCTTGTGCTGTTGCTTACGGCCATACCACCCTGAACACGCCCGATCTCGTCCGATCTCGGAAGCTAAGCAGGGTCGGGCCTGGTTAGTACTTGGATGGGAGACCGCCTGGGAATACCAGGTGCTGTAAGCTTTTTTCATTTGCCACACTGAATGAGCAATGGTCATTTATGAATGCAGCACTAACTAAGAAAACGGCACTGCTGAACAATGTCACTTCTGACTTTTAGCAGCCCAGCCTACAGTAAGTAGAACAGAGGAATAAACACTCCACAGCAGGGCCACTGTCATCTATATAAGACCTACCGGCCCTTGTGCTGTTGCTTACGGCCATACCACCCTGAACACGCCCGATCTCGTCCGATCTCGGAAGCTAAGCAGGGTCGGGCCTGGTTAGTACTTGGATGGGAGACCGCCTGGGAATACCAGGTGAATGAGCAATGGTCATTTATGAATGCAGCACTAACTAAGAAAACGGCACTGCTGAACAATGTCACTTCTAACCTTTAGCAGCCCAGCCTACAGTAAGTAGAATAGAGGAATAAACACTCCACAGCAGGGCACTGTCATCTATATAAGACCTACCGGACCTTGTGCTGTTGCTTACGGCCATACCACCCTGAACACGCCCGATCTCGTCCGATCTCGGAAGCTAAGCAGGGTCGGGCCTGGTTAGTACTTGGATGGGAGACCGCCTGGGAATACCAGGTGCTGTAAGCTTTTTTCATTTGCCACACTGAATGAGCAATGGTCATTTATGAATGCAGCACTAACTAAGAAAACGGCACTGCTGAACAATGTCACTTCTAACCTTTAGCAGCCCAGCCTACAGTAAGTAGAATAGAGGAATAAACACTCCACAGCAGGGCCACTGTCATCTATATAAGACCTACCGGCCCTTGTGCTGTTGCTTACGGCCATACCACCCTGAACACGCCCGATCTCGTCCGATCTCGGAAGCTAAGCAGGGTCGGGCCTGGTTAGTACTTGGATGGGAGACCGCCTGGGAATACCAGGTGCTGTAAGCTTTTTTCATTTGCCACACTGAATGAGCAATGGTCATTTATGAATGCAGCACTAACTAAGAAAACGGCACTGCTGAACAATGTCACTTCTGACTTTTAGCAGCCCAGCCTACAGTAAGTAGAACAGAGGAATAAACACTCCACAGCAGGGCCACTGTCATCTATATAAGACCTACCGGCCCTTGTGCTGTTGCTTACGGCCATACCACCCTGAACACGCCCGATCTCGTCCGATCTCGGAAGCTAAGCAGGGTCGGGCCTGGTTAGTACTTGGATGGGAGACCGCCTGGGAATACCAGGTGCTGTAAGCTTTTTTCATTTGCCACACTGAATGAGCAATGGTCATTTATGAATGCAGCACTAACTAAGAAAACGGCACTGCTGAACAATGTCACTTCTAACCTTTAGCAGCCCAGCCTACAGTAAGTAGAATAGAGGAATAAACACTCCACAGCAGGGCCACTGTCATCTATATAAGACCTACCGGCCCTTGTGCTGTTGCTTACGGCCATACCACCCTGAACACGCCCGATCTCGTCCGATCTCGGAAGCTAAGCAGGGTCGGGCCTGGTTAGTACTTGGATGGGAGACCGCCTGGGAATACCAGGTGCTGTAAGCTTTTTTCATTTGCCACACTGAATGAGCAATGGTCATTTATGAATGCAGCACTAACTAAGAAAACGGCACTGCTGAACAATGTCACTTCTGACTTTTAGCAGCCCAGCCTACAGTAAGTAGAACAGAGGAATAAACACTCCACAGCAGGGCCACTGTCATCTATATAAGACCTACCGGCCCTTGTGCTGTTGCTTACGGCCATACCACCCTGAACACGCCCGATCTCGTCCGATCTCGGAAGCTAAGCAGGGTCGGGCCTGGTTAGTACTTGGATGGGAGACCGCCTGGGAATACCAGGTGCTGTAAGCTTTTTTCATTTGCCACACTGAATGAGCAATGGTCATTTATGAATGCAGCACTAACTAAGAAAACGGCACTGCTGAACAATGTCACTTCTAACCTTTAGCAGCCCAGCCTACAGTAAGTAGAATAGAGGAATAAACACTCCACAGCAGGGCACTGTCATCTATATAAGACCTACCGGCCCTTGTGCTGTTGCTTACGGCCATACCACCCTGAACACGCCCGATCTCGTCCGATCTCGGAAGCTAAGCAGGGTCGGGCCTGGTTAGTACTTGGATGGGAGACCGCCTGGGAATACCAGGTGCTGTAAGCTTTTTTCATTTGCCACACTGAATGAGCAATGGTCATTTATGAATGCAGCACTAACTAAGAAAACGGCACTGCTGAACAATGTCACTTCTAACCTTTAGCAACCCAGCCTACAGTAAGTAGAATAGAGGAATAAACACTCCACAGCAGGGCCACTGTCATCTATATAAGACCTACCGGCCCTTGTGCTGTTGCTTACGGCCATACCACCCTGAACATCTCGTCCGATCTCGGAAGCTAAGCAGGGTCGGGCCTGGTTAGTACTTGGATGGGAGACCGCCTGGGAATACCAGGTGCTGTAAGCTTTTTTCAGCCTACAGTAAGTAGAATAGAGGAATAAACACTCCACAGCAGGGCCACTGTCATCTATATAAGACCTACCGGCCCTTGTGCTGTTGCTTACGGCCATACCACCCTGAACACGCCCGATCTCGTCCGATCTCGGAAGCTAAGCAGGGTCGGGCCTGGTTAGTACTTGGATGGGAGACCGCCTGGGAATACCAGGTGCTGTAAGCTTTTTTCATTTGCCACACTGAATGAGCAATGGTCATTTGTGAATGCAGCACTAACTAAGAAAACGGCACTGCTGAACAATGTCACTTCTAACCTTTAGCAGCCCAGCCTACAGTAAGTAGAATAGAGGAATAAACACTCCACAGCAGGGCCACTGTCATCTATATAACACCTACCGGCCCTTGTGCTGTTGCTTACAGCCATACCACCCTGAACACGCCCGATCTCGTCCGATCTCGGAAGCTAAGCAGGGTCGGGCCTGGTTAGTACTTGGATGGGAGACCGCCTGGGAATACCAGGTGCTGTAAGCTTTTTTCATTTGCCACACTGAATGAGCAATGGTCATTTATGAATGCAGCACTAACTAAGAAAACGGCACTGCTGAACAATGTCACTTCTGACTTTTAGCAGCCCAGCCTACAGTAAGTAGAACAGAGGAATAAACACTCCACAGCAGGGCCACTGTCATCTATATAAGACCTACCGGCCCTTGTGCTGTTGCTTACGGCCATACCACCCTGAACACGCCCGATCTCGTCCGATCTCGGAAGCTAAGCAGGGTCGGGCCTGGTTAGTACTTGGATGGGAGACCGCCTGGGAATACCAGGTGCTGTAAGCTTTTTTCATTTGCCACACTGAATGAGCAATGGTCATTTATGAATGCAGCACTAACTAAGAAAACGGCACTGCTGAACAATGTCACTTCTAACCTTTAGCAGCCCAGCCTACAGTAAGTAGAATAGAGGAATAAACACTCCACAGCAGGGCACTGTCATCTATATAAGACCTACCGGCCCTTGTGCTGTTGCTTACGGCCATACCACCCTGAACACGCCCGATCTCGTCCGATCTCGGAAGCTAAGCAGGGTCGGGCCTGGTTAGTACTTGGATGGGAGACCGCCTGGGAATACCAGGTGCTGTAAGCTTTTTTCATTTGCCACACTGAATGAGCAATGGTCATTTATGAATGCAGCACTAACTAAGAAAACGGCACTGCTGAACAATGTCACTTCTAACCTTTAGCAACCCAGCCTACAGTAAGTAGAATAGAGGAATAAACACTCCACAGCAGGGCCACTGTCATCTATATAAGACCTACCGGCCCTTGTGCTGTTGCTTACGGCCATACCACCCTGAACATCTCGTCCGATCTCGGAAGCTAAGCAGGGTCGGGCCTGGTTAGTACTTGGATGGGAGACCGCCTGGGAATACCAGGTGCTGTAAGCTTTTTTCAGCCTACAGTAAGTAGAATAGAGGAATAAACACTCCACAGCAGGGCCACTGTCATCTATATAAGACCTACCGGCCCTTGTGCTGTTGCTTACGGCCATACCACCCTGAACACGCCCGATCTCGTCCGATCTCGGAAGCTAAGCAGGGTCGGGCCTGGTTAGTACTTGGATGGGAGACCGCCTGGGAATACCAGGTGCTGTAAGCTTTTTTCATTTGCCACACTGAATGAGCAATGGTCATTTGTGAATGCAGCACTAACTAAGAAAACGGCACTGCTGAACAATGTCACTTCTAACCTTTAGCAGCCCAGCCTACAGTAAGTAGAATAGAGGAATAAACACTCCACAGCAGGGCCACTGTCATCTATATAACACCTACCGGCCCTTGTGCTGTTGCTTACAGCCATACCACCCTGAACACGCCCGATCTCGTCCGATCTCGGAAGCTAAGCAGGGTCGGGCCTGGTTAGTACTTGGATGGGAGACCGCCTGGGAATACCAGGTGCTGTAAGCTTTTTTCATTTGCCACACTGAATGAGCAATGGTCATTTATGAATGCAGCACTAACTAAGAAAACGGCACTGCTGAACAATGTCACTTCTGACTTTTAGCAGCCCAGCCTACAGTAAGTAGAACAGAGGAATAAACACTCCACAGCAGGGCCACTGTCATCTATATAAGACCTACCGGCCCTTGTGCTGTTGCTTACGGCCATACCACCCTGAACACGCCCGATCTCGTCCGATCTCGGAAGCTAAGCAGGGTCGGGCCTGGTTAGTACTTGGATGGGAGACCGCCTGGCAATACCAGGTGCTGTAAGCTTTTTTCATTTGCCACACTGAATGAGCAATGGTCATTTATGAATGCAGCACTAACTAAGAAAACGGCACTGCTGAACAATGTCACTTCTAACCTTTAGCAGCCCAGCCTACAGTAAGTAGAATAGAGGAATAAACACTCCACAGCAGGGCCACTGTCATCTATATAAGACCTACCGGCCCTTGTGCTGTTGCTTACGGCCATACCACCCTGAACACGCCCGATCTCGTCCGATCTCGGAAGCTAAGCAGGGTCGGGCCTGGTTAGTACTTGGATGGGAGACCGCCTGGGAATACCAGGTGCTGTAAGCTTTTTTCATTTGCCACACTGAATGAGCAATGGTCATTTATGAATGCAGCACTAACTAAGAAAACGGCACTGCTGAACAATGTCACTTCTAACCTTTAGCAGCCCAGCCTACAGTAAGTAGAATAGAGGAATAAACACTCCACAGCAGGGCCACTGTCATCTATATAAGACCTACCGGCCCTTGTGCTGTTGCTTACGGCCATACCACCCTGAACACGCCCGATCTCGTCCGATCTCGGAAGCTAAGCAGGGTCGGGCCTGGTTAGTACTTGGATGGGAGACCGCCTGGGAATACCAGGTGCTGTAAGCTTTTTTCATTTGCCACACTGAATGAGCAATGGTCATTTGTGAATGCAGCACTAACTAAGAAAACGGCACTGCTGAACAATGTCACTTCTAACCTTTAGCAGCCCAGCCTACAGTAAGTAGAATAGAGGAATAAACACTCCACAGCAGGGCCACTGTCATCTATATAAGACCTACCGGCCCTTGTGCTGTTGCTTACGGCCATACCACCCTGAACACGCCCGATCTCGTCCGATCTCGGAAGCTAAGCAGGGTCGGGCCTGGTTAGTACTTGGATGGGAGACCGCCTGGGAATACCAGGTGCTGTAAGCTTTTTTCATTTGCCACACTGAATGAGCAATGGTCATTTATGAATGCAGCACTAACTAAGAAAACGGCACTGCTGAACAATGTCACTTCTAACCTTTAGCAGCCCAGCCTACAGTAAGTAGAATAGAGGAATAAACACTCCACAGCAGGGCCACTGTCATCTATATAAGACCTACCGGCCCTTGTGCTGTTGCTTACGGCCATACCACCCTGAACACGCCCGATCTCGTCCGATCTCGGAAGCTAAGCAGGGTCGGGCCTGGTTAGTACTTGGATGGGAGACCGCCTGGGAATACCAGGTGCTGTAAGCTTTTTTCATTTGCCACACTGAATTAGCAATGGTCATTTATGAATGCAGCACTAAGAAAACGGCACTGCTGAACAATGTCACTTCTAACCTTTAGCAGCCCAGCCTACAGTAAGTAGAATAGAGGAATAAACACGCCACAGCAGGGCCACTGTCATCTATATAACACCTACCGGCCCTTGTGCTGTTGCTTACGGCCATACCACCCTGAACACGCCCGATCTCGTCCGATCTCGGAAGCTAAGCAGGGTCGGGCCTGGTTAGTACTTGGATGGGAGACAGCCTGGGAATACCAGGTGCTGTAAGCTTTTTTCATTTGCCACACTGAATGAGCAATGGTCATTTATGAATGCAGCACTAACTAAGAAAACGGCACTGCTGAACAATGTCACTTCTAACCTTTAGCAGCCCAGCCTACAGTAAGTAGAATAGAGGAATAAACACTCCACAGCAGGGCCACTGTCATCTATATAAGACCTACCGGCCCTTGTGCTGTTGCTTACGGCCATACCACCCTGAACACGCCCGATCTCGTCCGATCTCGGAAGCTAAGCAGGGTCGGGCCTGGTTAGTACTTGGATGGGAGACCGCCTGGGAATACCAGGTGCTGTAAGCTTTTTTCATTTGCCACACTGAATGAGCAATGGTCATTTATGAATGCAGCACTAACTAAGAAAACGGCACTGCTGAACAATGTCACTTCTAACCTTTAGCAGCCCAGCCTACAGTAAGTAGAATAGAGGAATAAACACGCCACAGCAGGGCCACTGTCATCTATATAACACCTACCGGCCCTTGTGCTGTTGCTTACGGCCATACCACCCTGAACACGCCCGATCTCGTCCGATCTCGGAAGCTAAGCAGGGTCGGGCCTGGTTAGTACTTGGATGGGAGACCGCCTGGCAATACCAGGTGCTGTAAGCTTTTTTCATTTGCCACACTGAATGAGCAATGGTCATTTATGAATGCAGCACTAACTAAGAAAACGGCACTGCTGAACAATGTCACTTCTAACCTTTAGCAGCCCAGCCTACAGTAAGTAGAATAGAGGAATAAACACTCCACAGCAGGGCCACTGTCATCTATATAAGACCTACCGGCCCTTGTGCTGTTGCTTACGGCCATACCACCCTGAACACGCCCGATCTCGTCCGATCTCGGAAGCTAAGCAGGGTCGGGCCTGGTTAGTACTTGGATGGGAGACCGCCTGGGAATACCAGGTGCTGTAAGCTTTTTTCATTTGCCACACTGAATGAGCAATGGTCATTTATGAATGCAGCACTAACTAAGAAAACGGCACTGCTGAACAATGTCACTTCTAACCTTTAGCAGCCCAGCCTACAGTAAGTAGAATAGAGGAATAAACACTCCACAGCAGGGCCACTGTCATCTATATAAGACCTACCGGCCCTTGTGCTGTTGCTTACGGCCATACCACCCTGAACACGCCCGATCTCGTCCGATCTCGGAAGCTAAGCAGGGTCGGGCCTGGTTAGTACTTGGATGGGAGACCGCCTGGGAATACCAGGTGCTGTAAGCTTTTTTCATTTGCCACACTGAATGAGCAATGGTCATTTGTGAATGCAGCACTAACTAAGAAAACGGCACTGCTGAACAATGTCACTTCTAACCTTTAGCAGCCCAGCCTACAGTAAGTAGAATAGAGGAATAAACACTCCACAGCAGGGCCACTGTCATCTATATAATACCTACCGGCCCTTGTGCTGTTGCTTACGGCCATACCACCCTGAACACGCCCGATCTCGGAAGCTAAGCAGGGTCGGGCCTGGTTAGTACTTGGATGGGAGACCGCCTGGGAATACCAGGTGCTGTAAGCTTTTTTCATTTGCCACACTGAATGAGCAATGGTCATTTATGAATGCAGCACTAACTAAGAAAACGGCACTGCTGAACAATGTCACTTCTAACCTTTAGCAGCCCAGCCTACAGTAAGTAGAATAGAGGAATAAACACTCCACAGCAGGGCCACTGTCATCTATATAAGACCTACCGGCCCTTGTGCTGTTGCTTACGGCCATACCACCCTGAACATCTCGTCCGATCTCGGAAGCTAAGCAGGGTCGGGCCTGGTTAGTACTTGGATGGGAGACCGCCTGGGAATACCAGGTGCTGTAAGCTTTTTTCATTTGCCACACTGAATGAGCAATGGTCATTTATGAATGCAGCACTAACTAAGAAAACGGCACTGCTGAACAATGTCACTTCTAACCTTTAGCAGCCCAGCCTACAGTAAGTAGAATAGAGGAATAAACACTCCACAGCAGGGCCACTGTCATCTATATAAGACCTACCGGCCCTTGTGCTGTTGCTTACGGCCATACCACCCTGAACACGCCCGATCTCGTCCGATCTCGGAAGCTAAGCAGGGTCGGGCCTGGTTAGTACTTGGATGGGAGACCGCCTGGGAATACCAGGTGCTGTAAGCTTTTTTCATTTGCCACACTGAATGAGCAATGGTCATTTATGAATGCAGCACTAACTAAGAAAACGGCACTGCTGAACAATGTCACTTCTGACTTTTAGCAGCCCAGCCTACAGTAAGTAGAACAGAGGAATAAACACTCCACAGCAGGGCCACTGTCATCTATATAAGACCTACCGGCCCTTGTGCTGTTGCTTACGGCCATACCACCCTGAACACGCCCGATCTCGTCCGATCTCGGAAGCTAAGCAGGGTCGGGCCTGGTTAGTACTTGGATGGGAGACCGCCTGGGAATACCAGGTGAATGAGCAATGGTCATTTATGAATGCAGCACTAACTAAGAAAACGGCACTGCTGAACAATGTCACTTCTAACCTTTAGCAGCCCAGCCTACAGTAAGTAGAATAGAGGAATAAACACTCCACAGCAGGGCACTGTCATCTATATAAGACCTACCGGACCTTGTGCTGTTGCTTACGGCCATACCACCCTGAACACGCCCGATCTCGTCCGATCTCGGAAGCTAAGCAGGGTCGGGCCTGGTTAGTACTTGGATGGGAGACCGCCTGGGAATACCAGGTGCTGTAAGCTTTTTTCATTTGCCACACTGAATGAGCAATGGTCATTTATGAATGCAGCACTAACTAAGAAAACGGCACTGCTGAACAATGTCACTTCTAACCTTTAGCAGCCCAGCCTACAGTAAGTAGAATAGAGGAATAAACACTCCACAGCAGGGCCACTGTCATCTATATAAGACCTACCGGCCCTTGTGCTGTTGCTTACGGCCATACCACCCTGAACACGCCCGATCTCGTCCGATCTCGGAAGCTAAGCAGGGTCGGGCCTGGTTAGTACTTGGATGGGAGACCGCCTGGGAATACCAGGTGCTGTAAGCTTTTTTCATTTGCCACACTGAATGAGCAATGGTCATTTATGAATGCAGCACTAACTAAGAAAACGGCACTGCTGAACAATGTCACTTCTGACTTTTAGCAGCCCAGCCTACAGTAAGTAGAACAGAGGAATAAACACTCCACAGCAGGGCCACTGTCATCTATATAAGACCTACCGGCCCTTGTGCTGTTGCTTACGGCCATACCACCCTGAACACGCCCGATCTCGTCCGATCTCGGAAGCTAAGCAGGGTCGGGCCTGGTTAGTACTTGGATGGGAGACCGCCTGGGAATACCAGGTGCTGTAAGCTTTTTTCATTTGCCACACTGAATGAGCAATGGTCATTTATGAATGCAGCACTAACTAAGAAAACGGCACTGCTGAACAATGTCACTTCTAACCTTTAGCAGCCCAGCCTACAGTAAGTAGAATAGAGGAATAAACACTCCACAGCAGGGCCACTGTCATCTATATAAGACCTACCGGCCCTTGTGCTGTTGCTTACGGCCATACCACCCTGAACACGCCCGATCTCGTCCGATCTCGGAAGCTAAGCAGGGTCGGGCCTGGTTAGTACTTGGATGGGAGACCGCCTGGGAATACCAGGTGCTGTAAGCTTTTTTCATTTGCCACACTGAATGAGCAATGGTCATTTATGAATGCAGCACTAACTAAGAAAACGGCACTGCTGAACAATGTCACTTCTGACTTTTAGCAGCCCAGCCTACAGTAAGTAGAACAGAGGAATAAACACTCCACAGCAGGGCCACTGTCATCTATATAAGACCTACCGGCCCTTGTGCTGTTGCTTACGGCCATACCACCCTGAACACGCCCGATCTCGTCCGATCTCGGAAGCTAAGCAGGGTCGGGCCTGGTTAGTACTTGGATGGGAGACCGCCTGGGAATACCAGGTGAATGAGCAATGGTCATTTATGAATGCAGCACTAACTAAGAAAACGGCACTGCTGAACAATGTCACTTCTAACCTTTAGCAGCCCAGCCTACAGTAAGTAGAATAGAGGAATAAACACTCCACAGCAGGGCACTGTCATCTATATAAGACCTACCGGACCTTGTGCTGTTGCTTACGGCCATACCACCCTGAACACGCCCGATCTCGTCCGATCTCGGAAGCTAAGCAGGGTCGGGCCTGGTTAGTACTTGGATGGGAGACCGCCTGGGAATACCAGGTGCTGTAAGCTTTTTTCATTTGCCACACTGAATGAGCAATGGTCATTTATGAATGCAGCACTAACTAAGAAAACGGCACTGCTGAACAATGTCACTTCTAACCTTTAGCAGCCCAGCCTACAGTAAGTAGAATAGAGGAATAAACACTCCACAGCAGGGCCACTGTCATCTATATAAGACCTACCGGCCCTTGTGCTGTTGCTTACGGCCATACCACCCTGAACACGCCCGATCTCGTCCGATCTCGGAAGCTAAGCAGGGTCGGGCCTGGTTAGTACTTGGATGGGAGACCGCCTGGGAATACCAGGTGCTGTAAGCTTTTTTCATTTGCCACACTGAATGAGCAATGGTCATTTATGAATGCAGCACTAACTAAGAAAACGGCACTGCTGAACAATGTCACTTCTGACTTTTAGCAGCCCAGCCTACAGTAAGTAGAACAGAGGAATAAACACTCCACAGCAGGGCCACTGTCATCTATATAAGACCTACCGGCCCTTGTGCTGTTGCTTACGGCCATACCACCCTGAACACGCCCGATCTCGTCCGATCTCGGAAGCTAAGCAGGGTCGGGCCTGGTTAGTACTTGGATGGGAGACCGCCTGGGAATACCAGGTGCTGTAAGCTTTTTTCATTTGCCACACTGAATGAGCAATGGTCATTTATGAATGCAGCACTAACTAAGAAAACGGCACTGCTGAACAATGTCACTTCTAACCTTTAGCAGCCCAGCCTACAGTAAGTAGAATAGAGGAATAAACACTCCACAGCAGGGCCACTGTCATCTATATAAGACCTACCGGCCCTTGTGCTGTTGCTTACGGCCATACCACCCTGAACACGCCCGATCTCGTCCGATCTCGGAAGCTAAGCAGGGTCGGGCCTGGTTAGTACTTGGATGGGAGACCGCCTGGGAATACCAGGTGCTGTAAGCTTTTTTCATTTGCCACACTGAATGAGCAATGGTCATTTATGAATGCAGCACTAACTAAGAAAACGGCACTGCTGAACAATGTCACTTCTGACTTTTAGCAGCCCAGCCTACAGTAAGTAGAACAGAGGAATAAACACTCCACAGCAGGGCCACTGTCATCTATATAAGACCTACCGGCCCTTGTGCTGTTGCTTACGGCCATACCACCCTGAACACGCCCGATCTCGTCCGATCTCGGAAGCTAAGCAGGGTCGGGCCTGGTTAGTACTTGGATGGGAGACCGCCTGGGAATACCAGGTGCTGTAAGCTTTTTTCATTTGCCACACTGAATGAGCAATGGTCATTTATGAATGCAGCACTAACTAAGAAAACGGCACTGCTGAACAATGTCACTTCTAACCTTTAGCAGCCCAGCCTACAGTAAGTAGAATAGAGGAATAAACACTCCACAGCAGGGCACTGTCATCTATATAAGACCTACCGGCCCTTGTGCTGTTGCTTACGGCCATACCACCCTGAACACGCCCGATCTCGTCCGATCTCGGAAGCTAAGCAGGGTCGGGCCTGGTTAGTACTTGGATGGGAGACCGCCTGGGAATACCAGGTGCTGTAAGCTTTTTTCATTTGCCACACTGAATGAGCAATGGTCATTTATGAATGCAGCACTAACTAAGAAAACGGCACTGCTGAACAATGTCACTTCTAACCTTTAGCAACCCAGCCTACAGTAAGTAGAATAGAGGAATAAACACTCCACAGCAGGGCCACTGTCATCTATATAAGACCTACCGGCCCTTGTGCTGTTGCTTACGGCCATACCACCCTGAACATCTCGTCCGATCTCGGAAGCTAAGCAGGGTCGGGCCTGGTTAGTACTTGGATGGGAGACCGCCTGGGAATACCAGGTGCTGTAAGCTTTTTTCAGCCTACAGTAAGTAGAATAGAGGAATAAACACTCCACAGCAGGGCCACTGTCATCTATATAAGACCTACCGGCCCTTGTGCTGTTGCTTACGGCCATACCACCCTGAACACGCCCGATCTCGTCCGATCTCGGAAGCTAAGCAGGGTCGGGCCTGGTTAGTACTTGGATGGGAGACCGCCTGGGAATACCAGGTGCTGTAAGCTTTTTTCATTTGCCACACTGAATGAGCAATGGTCATTTGTGAATGCAGCACTAACTAAGAAAACGGCACTGCTGAACAATGTCACTTCTAACCTTTAGCAGCCCAGCCTACAGTAAGTAGAATAGAGGAATAAACACTCCACAGCAGGGCCACTGTCATCTATATAACACCTACCGGCCCTTGTGCTGTTGCTTACAGCCATACCACCCTGAACACGCCCGATCTCGTCCGATCTCGGAAGCTAAGCAGGGTCGGGCCTGGTTAGTACTTGGATGGGAGACCGCCTGGGAATACCAGGTGCTGTAAGCTTTTTTCATTTGCCACACTGAATGAGCAATGGTCATTTATGAATGCAGCACTAACTAAGAAAACGGCACTGCTGAACAATGTCACTTCTAACCTTTAGCAGCCCAGCCTACAGTAAGTAGAATAGAGGAATAAACACTCCACAGCAGGGCACTGTCATCTATATAAGACCTACCGGCCCTTGTGCTGTTGCTTACGGCCATACCACCCTGAACACGCCCGATCTCGTCCGATCTCGGAAGCTAAGCAGGGTCGGGCCTGGTTAGTACTTGGATGGGAGACCGCCTGGGAATACCAGGTGCTGTAAGCTTTTTTCATTTGCCACACTGAATGAGCAATGGTCATTTGTGAATGCAGCACTAACTAAGAAAACGGCACTGCTGAACAATGTCACTTCTAACCTTTAGCAGCCCAGCCTACAGTAAGTAGAATAGAGGAATAAACACTCCACAGCAGGGCCACTGTCATCTATATAACACCTACCGGCCCTTGTGCTGTTGCTTACAGCCATACCACCCTGAACACGCCCGATCTCGTCCGATCTCGGAAGCTAAGCAGGGTCGGGCCTGGTTAGTACTTGGATGGGAGACCGCCTGGGAATACCAGGTGCTGTAAGCTTTTTTCATTTGCCACACTGAATGAGCAATGGTCATTTATGAATGCAGCACTAACTAAGAAAACGGCACTGCTGAACAATGTCACTTCTAACCTTTAGCAGCCCAGCCTACAGTAAGTAGAATAGAGGAATAAACACTCCACAGCAGGGCACTGTCATCTATATAAGACCTACCGGCCCTTGTGCTGTTGCTTACGGCCATACCACCCTGAACACGCCCGATCTCGTCCGATCTCGGAAGCTAAGCAGGGTCGGGCCTGGTTAGTACTTGGATGGGAGACCGCCTGGGAATACCAGGTGCTGTAAGCTTTTTTCATTTGCCACACTGAATGAGCAATGGTCATTTATGAATGCAGCACTAACTAAGAAAACGGCACTGCTGAACAATGTCACTTCTAACCTTTAGCAACCCAGCCTACAGTAAGTAGAATAGAGGAATAAACACTCCACAGCAGGGCCACTGTCATCTATATAAGACCTACCGGCCCTTGTGCTGTTGCTTACGGCCATACCACCCTGAACATCTCGTCCGATCTCGGAAGCTAAGCAGGGTCGGGCCTGGTTAGTACTTGGATGGGAGACCGCCTGGGAATACCAGGTGCTGTAAGCTTTTTTCAGCCTACAGTAAGTAGAATAGAGGAATAAACACTCCACAGCAGGGCCACTGTCATCTATATAAGACCTACCGGCCCTTGTGCTGTTGCTTACGGCCATACCACCCTGAACACGCCCGATCTCGTCCGATCTCGGAAGCTAAGCAGGGTCGGGCCTGGTTAGTACTTGGATGGGAGACCGCCTGGGAATACCAGGTGCTGTAAGCTTTTTTCATTTGCCACACTGAATGAGCAATGGTCATTTGTGAATGCAGCACTAACTAAGAAAACGGCACTGCTGAACAATGTCACTTCTAACCTTTAGCAGCCCAGCCTACAGTAAGTAGAATAGAGGAATAAACACTCCACAGCAGGGCCACTGTCATCTATATAACACCTACCGGCCCTTGTGCTGTTGCTTACAGCCATACCACCCTGAACACGCCCGATCTCGTCCGATCTCGGAAGCTAAGCAGGGTCGGGCCTGGTTAGTACTTGGATGGGAGACCGCCTGGGAATACCAGGTGCTGTAAGCTTTTTTCATTTGCCACACTGAATGAGCAATGGTCATTTATGAATGCAGCACTAACTAAGAAAACGGCACTGCTGAACAATGTCACTTCTGACTTTTAGCAGCCCAGCCTACAGTAAGTAGAACAGAGGAATAAACACTCCACAGCAGGGCCACTGTCATCTATATAAGACCTACCGGCCCTTGTGCTGTTGCTTACGGCCATACCACCCTGAACACGCCCGATCTCGTCCGATCTCGGAAGCTAAGCAGGGTCGGGCCTGGTTAGTACTTGGATGGGAGACCGCCTGGGAATACCAGGTGCTGTAAGCTTTTTTCATTTGCCACACTGAATGAGCAATGGTCATTTATGAATGCAGCACTAACTAAGAAAACGGCACTGCTGAACAATGTCACTTCTAACCTTTAGCAGCCCAGCCTACAGTAAGTAGAATAGAGGAATAAACACTCCACAGCAGGGCACTGTCATCTATATAAGACCTACCGGCCCTTGTGCTGTTGCTTACGGCCATACCACCCTGAACACGCCCGATCTCGTCCGATCTCGGAAGCTAAGCAGGGTCGGGCCTGGTTAGTACTTGGATGGGAGACCGCCTGGGAATACCAGGTGCTGTAAGCTTTTTTCATTTGCCACACTGAATGAGCAATGGTCATTTATGAATGCAGCACTAACTAAGAAAACGGCACTGCTGAACAATGTCACTTCTAACCTTTAGCAACCCAGCCTACAGTAAGTAGAATAGAGGAATAAACACTCCACAGCAGGGCCACTGTCATCTATATAAGACCTACCGGCCCTTGTGCTGTTGCTTACGGCCATACCACCCTGAACATCTCGTCCGATCTCGGAAGCTAAGCAGGGTCGGGCCTGGTTAGTACTTGGATGGGAGACCGCCTGGGAATACCAGGTGCTGTAAGCTTTTTTCAGCCTACAGTAAGTAGAATAGAGGAATAAACACTCCACAGCAGGGCCACTGTCATCTATATAAGACCTACCGGCCCTTGTGCTGTTGCTTACGGCCATACCACCCTGAACATCTCGTCCGATCTCGGAAGCTAAGCAGGGTCGGGCCTGGTTAGTACTTGGATGGGAGACCGCCTGGGAATACCAGGTGCTGTAAGCTTTTTTCATTTGCCACACTGAATGAGCAATGGTCATTTATGAATGCAGCACTAACTAAGAAAACGGCACTGCTGAACAATGTCACTTCTAACCTTTAGCAGCCCAGCCTACAGTAAGTAGAATAGAGGAATAAACACTCCACAGCAGGGCCACTGTCATCTATATAAGACCTACCGGCCCTTGTGCTGTTGCTTACGGCCATACCACCCTGAACACGCCCGATCTCGTCCGATCTCGGAAGCTAAGCAGGGTCGGGCCTGGTTAGTACTTGGATGGGAGACCGCCTGGGAATACCAGGTGCTGTAAGCTTTTTTCATTTGCCACACTGAATGAGCAATGGTCATTTATGAATGCAGCACTAACTAAGAAAACGGCACTGCTGAACAATGTCACTTCTGACTTTTAGCAGCCCAGCCTACAGTAAGTAGAACAGAGGAATAAACACTCCACAGCAGGGCCACTGTCATCTATATAAGACCTACCGGCCCTTGTGCTGTTGCTTACGGCCATACCACCCTGAACACGCCCGATCTCGTCCGATCTCGGAAGCTAAGCAGGGTCGGGCCTGGTTAGTACTTGGATGGGAGACCGCCTGGGAATACCAGGTGAATGAGCAATGGTCATTTATGAATGCAGCACTAACTAAGAAAACGGCACTGCTGAACAATGTCACTTCTAACCTTTAGCAGCCCAGCCTACAGTAAGTAGAATAGAGGAATAAACACTCCACAGCAGGGCACTGTCATCTATATAAGACCTACCGGCCCTTGTGCTGTTGCTTACGGCCATACCACCCTGAACACGCCCGATCTCGTCCGATCTCGGAAGCTAAGCAGGGTCGGGCCTGGTTAGTACTTGGATGGGAGACCGCCTGGGAATACCAGGTGCTGTAAGCTTTTTTCATTTGCCACACTGAATGAGCAATGGTCATTTATGAATGCAGCACTAACTAAGAAAACGGCACTGCTGAACAATGTCACTTCTAACCTTTAGCAGCCCAGCCTACAGTAAGTAGAATAGAGGAATAAACACTCCACAGCAGGGCCACTGTCATCTATATAAGACCTACCGGCCCTTGTGCTGTTGCTTACGGCCATACCACCCTGAACACGCCCGATCTCGTCCGATCTCGGAAGCTAAGCAGGGTCGGGCCTGGTTAGTACTTGGATGGGAGACCGCCTGGGAATACCAGGTGCTGTAAGCTTTTTTCATTTGCCACACTGAATGAGCAATGGTCATTTATGAATGCAGCACTAACTAAGAAAACGGCACTGCTGAACAATGTCACTTCTGACTTTTAGCAGCCCAGCCTACAGTAAGTAGAACAGAGGAATAAACACTCCACAGCAGGGCCACTGTCATCTATATAAGACCTACCGGCCCTTGTGCTGTTGCTTACGGCCATACCACCCTGAACACGCCCGATCTCGTCCGATCTCGGAAGCTAAGCAGGGTCGGGCCTGGTTAGTACTTGGATGGGAGACCGCCTGGGAATACCAGGTGCTGTAAGCTTTTTTCATTTGCCACACTGAATGAGCAATGGTCATTTATGAATGCAGCACTAACTAAGAAAACGGCACTGCTGAACAATGTCACTTCTAACCTTTAGCAGCCCAGCCTACAGTAAGTAGAATAGAGGAATAAACACTCCACAGCAGGGCCACTGTCATCTATATAAGACCTACCGGCCCTTGTGCTGTTGCTTACGGCCATACCACCCTGAACACGCCCGATCTCGTCCGATCTCGGAAGCTAAGCAGGGTCGGGCCTGGTTAGTACTTGGATGGGAGACCGCCTGGGAATACCAGGTGCTGTAAGCTTTTTTCATTTGCCACACTGAATGAGCAATGGTCATTTATGAATGCAGCACTAACTAAGAAAACGGCACTGCTGAACAATGTCACTTCTGACTTTTAGCAGCCCAGCCTACAGTAAGTAGAACAGAGGAATAAACACTCCACAGCAGGGCCACTGTCATCTATATAAGACCTACCGGCCCTTGTGCTGTTGCTTACGGCCATACCACCCTGAACACGCCCGATCTCGTCCGATCTCGGAAGCTAAGCAGGGTCGGGCCTGGTTAGTACTTGGATGGGAGACCGCCTGGGAATACCAGGTGCTGTAAGCTTTTTTCATTTGCCACACTGAATGAGCAATGGTCATTTATGAATGCAGCACTAACTAAGAAAACGGCACTGCTGAACAATGTCACTTCTAACCTTTAGCAGCCCAGCCTACAGTAAGTAGAATAGAGGAATAAACACTCCACAGCAGGGCACTGTCATCTATATAAGACCTACCGGCCCTTGTGCTGTTGCTTACGGCCATACCACCCTGAACATCTCGTCCGATCTCGGAAGCTAAGCAGGGTCGGGCCTGGTTAGTACTTGGATGGGAGACCGCCTGGGAATACCAGGTGCTGTAAGCTTTTTTCAGCCTACAGTAAGTAGAATAGAGGAATAAACACTCCACAGCAGGGC
>NC_139944.1:44253746-44303746 GCF_963454915.1 Gymnoscopelus microlampas
TGTCATCTATATAAGACCTACCGGCCCTTGTGCTGTTGCTTACGGCCATACCACCCTGAACACGCCCGATCTCGTCCGATCTCGGAAGCTAAGCAGGGTCGGGCCTGGTTAGTACTTGGATGGGAGACCGCCTGGGAATACCAGGTGCTGTAAGCTTTTTTCATTTGCCACACTGAATGAGCAATGGTCATTTATGAATGCAGCACTAACTAAGAAAACGGCACTGCTGAACAATGTCACTTCTGACTTTTAGCAGCCCAGCCTACAGTAAGTAGAACAGAGGAATAAACACTCCACAGCAGGGCCACTGTCATCTATATAAGACCTACCGGCCCTTGTGCTGTTGCTTACGGCCATACCACCCTGAACACGCCCGATCTCGTCCGATCTCGGAAGCTAAGCAGGGTCGGGCCTGGTTAGTACTTGGATGGGAGACCGCCTGGGAATACCAGGTGCTGTAAGCTTTTTTCATTTGCCACACTGAATGAGCAATGGTCATTTATGAATGCAGCACTAACTAAGAAAACGGCACTGCTGAACAATGTCACTTCTAACCTTTAGCAACCCAGCCTACAGTAAGTAGAATAGAGGAATAAACACTCCACAGCAGGGCCACTGTCATCTATATAAGACCTACCGGCCCTTGTGCTGTTGCTTACGGCCATACCACCCTGAACATCTCGTCCGATCTCGGAAGCTAAGCAGGGTCGGGCCTGGTTAGTACTTGGATGGGAGACCGCCTGGGAATACCAGGTGCTGTAAGCTTTTTTCAGCCTACAGTAAGTAGAATAGAGGAATAAACACTCCACAGCAGGGCCACTGTCATCTATATAAGACCTACCGGCCCTTGTGCTGTTGCTTACGGCCATACCACCCTGAACACGCCCGATCTCGTCCGATCTCGGAAGCTAAGCAGGGTCGGGCCTGGTTAGTACTTGGATGGGAGACCGCCTGGGAATACCAGGTGCTGTAAGCTTTTTTCATTTGCCACACTGAATGAGCAATGGTCATTTGTGAATGCAGCACTAACTAAGAAAACGGCACTGCTGAACAATGTCACTTCTAACCTTTAGCAGCCCAGCCTACAGTAAGTAGAATAGAGGAATAAACACTCCACAGCAGGGCCACTGTCATCTATATAACACCTACCGGCCCTTGTGCTGTTGCTTACAGCCATACCACCCTGAACACGCCCGATCTCGTCCGATCTCGGAAGCTAAGCAGGGTCGGGCCTGGTTAGTACTTGGATGGGAGACCGCCTGGGAATACCAGGTGCTGTAAGCTTTTTTCATTTGCCACACTGAATGAGCAATGGTCATTTATGAATGCAGCACTAACTAAGAAAACGGCACTGCTGAACAATGTCACTTCTGACTTTTAGCAGCCCAGCCTACAGTAAGTAGAACAGAGGAATAAACACTCCACAGCAGGGCCACTGTCATCTATATAAGACCTACCGGCCCTTGTGCTGTTGCTTACGGCCATACCACCCTGAACACGCCCGATCTCGTCCGATCTCGGAAGCTAAGCAGGGTCGGGCCTGGTTAGTACTTGGATGGGAGACCGCCTGGGAATACCAGGTGCTGTAAGCTTTTTTCATTTGCCACACTGAATGAGCAATGGTCATTTATGAATGCAGCACTAACTAAGAAAACGGCACTGCTGAACAATGTCACTTCTAACCTTTAGCAGCCCAGCCTACAGTAAGTAGAATAGAGGAATAAACACTCCACAGCAGGGCACTGTCATCTATATAAGACCTACCGGCCCTTGTGCTGTTGCTTACGGCCATACCACCCTGAACACGCCCGATCTCGTCCGATCTCGGAAGCTAAGCAGGGTCGGGCCTGGTTAGTACTTGGATGGGAGACCGCCTGGGAATACCAGGTGCTGTAAGCTTTTTTCATTTGCCACACTGAATGAGCAATGGTCATTTATGAATGCAGCACTAACTAAGAAAACGGCACTGCTGAACAATGTCACTTCTAACCTTTAGCAACCCAGCCTACAGTAAGTAGAATAGAGGAATAAACACTCCACAGCAGGGCCACTGTCATCTATATAAGACCTACCGGCCCTTGTGCTGTTGCTTACGGCCATACCACCCTGAACATCTCGTCCGATCTCGGAAGCTAAGCAGGGTCGGGCCTGGTTAGTACTTGGATGGGAGACCGCCTGGGAATACCAGGTGCTGTAAGCTTTTTTCAGCCTACAGTAAGTAGAATAGAGGAATAAACACTCCACAGCAGGGCCACTGTCATCTATATAAGACCTACCGGCCCTTGTGCTGTTGCTTACGGCCATACCACCCTGAACACGCCCGATCTCGTCCGATCTCGGAAGCTAAGCAGGGTCGGGCCTGGTTAGTACTTGGATGGGAGACCGCCTGGGAATACCAGGTGCTGTAAGCTTTTTTCATTTGCCACACTGAATGAGCAATGGTCATTTGTGAATGCAGCACTAACTAAGAAAACGGCACTGCTGAACAATGTCACTTCTAACCTTTAGCAGCCCAGCCTACAGTAAGTAGAATAGAGGAATAAACACTCCACAGCAGGGCCACTGTCATCTATATAAGACCTACCGGCCCTTGTGCTGTTGCTTACAGCCATACCACCCTGAACACGCCCGATCTCGTCCGATCTCGGAAGCTAAGCAGGGTCGGGCCTGGTTAGTACTTGGATGGGAGACCGCCTGGGAATACCAGGTGCTGTAAGCTTTTTTCATTTGCCACACTGAATGAGCAATGGTCATTTATGAATGCAGCACTAACTAAGAAAACGGCACTGCTGAACAATGTCACTTCTGACTTTTAGCAGCCCAGCCTACAGTAAGTAGAACAGAGGAATAAACACTCCACAGCAGGGCCACTGTCATCTATATAAGACCTACCGGCCCTTGTGCTGTTGCTTACGGCCATACCACCCTGAACACGCCCGATCTCGTCCGATCTCGGAAGCTAAGCAGGGTCGGGCCTGGTTAGTACTTGGATGGGAGACCGCCTGGGAATACCAGGTGCTGTAAGCTTTTTTCATTTGCCACACTGAATGAGCAATGGTCATTTATGAATGCAGCACTAACTAAGAAAACGGCACTGCTGAACAATGTCACTTCTAACCTTTAGCAGCCCAGCCTACAGTAAGTAGAATAGAGGAATAAACACTCCACAGCAGGGCACTGTCATCTATATAAGACCTACCGGCCCTTGTGCTGTTGCTTACGGCCATACCACCCTGAACACGCCCGATCTCGTCCGATCTCGAAAGCTAAGCAGGGTCGGGCCTGGTTAGTACTTGGATGGGAGACCGCCTGGGAATACCAGGTGCTGTAAGCTTTTTTCATTTGCCACACTGAATGAGCAATGGTCATTTATGAATGCAGCACTAACTAAGAAAACGGCACTGCTGAACAATGTCACTTCTAACCTTTAGCAGCCCAGCCTACAGTAAGTAGAATAGAGGAATAAACACTCCACAGCAGGGCCACTGTCATCTATATAAGACCTACCGGCCCTTGTGCTGTTGCTTACGGCCATACCACCCTGAACATCTCGTCCGATCTCGGAAGCTAAGCAGGGTCGGGCCTGGTTAGTACTTGGATGGGAGACCGCCTGGGAATACCAGGTGCTGTAAGCTTTTTTCAGCCTACAGTAAGTAGAATAGAGGAATAAACACTCCACAGCAGGGCCACTGTCATCTATATAAGACCTACCGGCCCTTGTGCTGTTGCTTACGGCCATACCACCCTGAACACGCCCGATCTCGTCCGATCTCGGAAGCTAAGCAGGGTCGGGCCTGGTTAGTACTTGGATGGGAGACCGCCTGGGAATACCAGGTGCTGTAAGCTTTTTTCATTTGCCACACTGAATGAGCAATGGTCATTTATGAATGCAGCACTAACTAAGAAAACGGCACTGCTGAACAATGTCACTTCTAACCTTTAGCAGCCCAGCCTACAGTAAGTAGAATAGAGGAATAAACACTCCACAGCAGGGCCACTGTCATCTATATAAGACCTACCGGCCCTTGTGCTGTTGCTTACGGCCATACCACCCTGAACACGCCCGATCTCGTCCGATCTCGGAAGCTAAGCAGGGTCGGGCCTGGTTAGTACTTGGATGGGAGACCGCCTGGGAATACCAGGTGCTGTAAGCTTTTTTCATTTGCCACACTGAATGAGCAATGGTCATTTATGAATGCAGCACTAACTAAGAAAACGGCACTGCTGAACAATGTCACTTCTGACTTTTAGCAGCCCAGCCTACAGTAAGTAGAACAGAGGAATAAACACTCCACAGCAGGGCCACTGTCATCTATATAAGACCTACCGGCCCTTGTGCTGTTGCTTACGGCCATACCACCCTGAACACGCCCGATCTCGTCCGATCTCGGAAGCTAAGCAGGGTCGGGCCTGGTTAGTACTTGGATGGGAGACCGCCTGGGAATACCAGGTGAATGAGCAATGGTCATTTATGAATGCAGCACTAACTAAGAAAACGGCACTGCTGAACAATGTCACTTCTAACCTTTAGCAGCCCAGCCTACAGTAAGTAGAATAGAGGAATAAACACTCCACAGCAGGGCACTGTCATCTATATAAGACCTACCGGCCCTTGTGCTGTTGCTTACGGCCATACCACCCTGAACACGCCCGATCTCGTCCGATCTCGGAAGCTAAGCAGGGTCGGGCCTGGTTAGTACTTGGATGGGAGACCGCCTGGGAATACCAGGTGCTGTAAGCTTTTTTCATTTGCCACACTGAATGAGCAATGGTCATTTATGAATGCAGCACTAACTAAGAAAACGGCACTGCTGAACAATGTCACTTCTAACCTTTAGCAGCCCAGCCTACAGTAAGTAGAATAGAGGAATAAACACTCCACAGCAGGGCCACTGTCATCTATATAAGACCTACCGGCCCTTGTGCTGTTGCTTACGGCCATACCACCCTGAACACGCCCGATCTCGTCCGATCTCGGAAGCTAAGCAGGGTCGGGCCTGGTTAGTACTTGGATGGGAGACCGCCTGGGAATACCAGGTGCTGTAAGCTTTTTTCATTTGCCACACTGAATGAGCAATGGTCATTTATGAATGCAGCACTAACTAAGAAAACGGCACTGCTGAACAATGTCACTTCTGACTTTTAGCAGCCCAGCCTACAGTAAGTAGAACAGAGGAATAAACACTCCACAGCAGGGCCACTGTCATCTATATAAGACCTACCGGCCCTTGTGCTGTTGCTTACGGCCATACCACCCTGAACACGCCCGATCTCGTCCGATCTCGGAAGCTAAGCAGGGTCGGGCCTGGTTAGTACTTGGATGGGAGACCGCCTGGGAATACCAGGTGCTGTAAGCTTTTTTCATTTGCCACACTGAATGAGCAATGGTCATTTATGAATGCAGCACTAACTAAGAAAACGGCACTGCTGAACAATGTCACTTCTAACCTTTAGCAGCCCAGCCTACAGTAAGTAGAATAGAGGAATAAACACTCCACAGCAGGGCCACTGTCATCTATATAAGACCTACCGGCCCTTGTGCTGTTGCTTACGGCCATACCACCCTGAACACGCCCGATCTCGTCCGATCTCGGAAGCTAAGCAGGGTCGGGCCTGGTTAGTACTTGGATGGGAGACCGCCTGGGAATACCAGGTGCTGTAAGCTTTTTTCATTTGCCACACTGAATGAGCAATGGTCATTTGTGAATGCAGCACTAACTAAGAAAACGGCACTGCTGAACAATGTCACTTCTAACCTTTAGCAGCCCAGCCTACAGTAAGTAGAATAGAGGAATAAACACTCCACAGCAGGGCCACTGTCATCTATATAAAACCTACCGGCCCTTGTGCTGTTGCTTACGGCCATACCACCCTGAACACGCCCGATCTCGTCCGATCTCGGAAGCTAAGCAGGGTCGGGCCTGGTTAGTACTTGGATGGGAGACCGCCTGGGAATACCAGGTGCTGTAAGCTTTTTTCATTTGCCACACTGAATGAGCAATGGTCATTTATGAATGCAGCACTAACTAAGAAAACGGCACTGCTGAACAATGTCACTTCTAACCTTTAGCAGCCCAGCCTACAGTAAGTAGAATAGAGGAATAAACACTCCACAGCAGGGCCACTGTCATCTATATAAGACCTACCGGCCCTTGTGCTGTTGCTTACGGCCATACCACCCTGAACACGCCCGATCTCGTCCGATCTCGGAAGCTAAGCAGGGTCGGGCCTGGTTAGTACTTGGATGGGAGACCGCCTGGGAATACCAGGTGCTGTAAGCTTTTTTCATTTGCCACACTGAATGAGCAATGGTCATTTATGAATGCAGCACTAACTAAGAAAACGGCACTGCTGAACAATGTCACTTCTAACCTTTAGCAGCCCAGCCTACAGTAAGTAGAATAGAGGAATAAACACTCCACAGCAGGGCACTGTCATCTATATAAGACCTACCGGCCCTTGTGCTGTTGCTTACGGCCATACCACCCTGAACACGCCCGATCTCGTCCGATCTCGGAAGCTAAGCAGGGTCGGGCCTGGTTAGTACTTGGATGGGAGACCGCCTGGGAATACCAGGTGCTGTAAGCTTTTTTCATTTGCCACACTGAATGAGCAATGGTCATTTATGAATGCAGCACTAACTAAGAAAACGGCACTGCTGAACAATGTCACTTCTAACCTTTAGCAGCCCAGCCTACAGTAAGTAGAATAGAGGAATAAACACTCCACAGCAGGGCCACTGTCATCTATATAAGACCTACCGGCCCTTGTGCTGTTGCTTACGGCCATACCACCCTGAACACGCCCGATCTCGTCCGATCTCGGAAGCTAAGCAGGGTCGGGCCTGGTTAGTACTTGGATGGGAGACCGCCTGGGAATACCAGGTGCTGTAAGCTTTTTTCATTTGCCACACTGAATGAGCAATGGTCATTTATGAATGCAGCACTAACTAAGAAAACGGCACTGCTGAACAATGTCACTTCTGACTTTTAGCAGCCCAGCCTACAGTAAGTAGAACAGAGGAATAAACACTCCACAGCAGGGCCACTGTCATCTATATAAGACCTACCGGCCCTTGTGCTGTTGCTTACGGCCATACCACCCTGAACACGCCCGATCTCGTCCGATCTCGGAAGCTAAGCAGGGTCGGGCCTGGTTAGTACTTGGATGGGAGACCGCCTGGGAATACCAGGTGCTGTAAGCTTTTTTCATTTGCCACACTGAATGAGCAATGGTCATTTATGAATGCAGCACTAACTAAGAAAACGGCACTGCTGAACAATGTCACTTCTAACCTTTAGCAGCCCAGCCTACAGTAAGTAGAATAGAGGAATAAACACTCCACAGCAGGGCCATTGTCATCTATATAAGACCTACCGGCCCTTGTGCTGTTGCTTACGGCCATACCACCCTGAACACGCCCGATCTCGTCCGATCTCGGAAGCTAAGCAGGGTCGGGCCTGGTTAGTACTTGGATGGGAGACCGCCTGGGAATACCAGGTGCTGTAAGCTTTTTTCATTTGCCACACTGAATGAGCAATGGTCATTTGTGAATGCAGCACTAACTAAGAAAACGGCACTGCTGAACAATGTCACTTCTAACCTTTAGCAGCCCAGCCTACAGTAAGTAGAATAGAGGAATAAACACTCCACAGCAGGGCCACTGTCATCTATATAAGACCTACCGGCCCTTGTGCTGTTGCTTACGGCCATACCACCCTGAACACGCCCGATCTCGTCCGATCTCGGAAGCTAAGCAGGGTCGGGCCTGGTTAGTACTTGGATGGGAGACCGCCTGGGAATACCAGGTGCTGTAAGCTTTTTTCATTTGCCACACTGAATGAGCAATGGTCATTTATGAATGCAGCACTAACTAAGAAAACGGCACTGCTGAACAATGTCACTTCTAACCTTTAGCAGCCCAGCCTACAGTAAGTAGAATAGAGGAATAAACACTCCACAGCAGGGCCACTGTCATCTATATAAGACCTACCGGCCCTTGTGCTGTTGCTTACGGCCATACCACCCTGAACACGCCCGATCTCGTCCGATCTCGGAAGCTAAGCAGGGTCGGGCCTGGTTAGTACTTGGATGGGAGACCGCCTGGGAATACCAGGTGCTGTAAGCTTTTTTCATTTGCCACACTGAATTAGCAATGGTCATTTATGAATGCAGCACTAAGAAAACGGCACTGCTGAACAATGTCACTTCTAACCTTTAGCAGCCCAGCCTACAGTAAGTAGAATAGAGGAATAAACACGCCACAGCAGGGCCACTGTCATCTATATAACACCTACCGGCCCTTGTGCTGTTGCTTACGGCCATACCACCCTGAACACGCCCGATCTCGTCCGATCTCGGAAGCTAAGCAGGGTCGGGCCTGGTTAGTACTTGGATGGGAGACAGCCTGGCAATACCAGGTGCTGTAAGCTTTTTTCATTTGCCACATTGAATGAGCAATGGTCATTTATGAATGCAGCACTAACTAAGAAAACGGCACTGCTGAACAATGTCACTTCTAACCTTTAGCAGCCCAGCCTACAGTAAGTAGAATAGAGGAATAAACACTCCACAGCAGGGCCACTGTCATCTATATAAGACCTACCGGCCCTTGTGCTGTTGCTTACGGCCATACCACCCTGAACACGCCCGATCTCGTCCGATCTCGGAAGCTAAGCAGGGTCGGGCCTGGTTAGTACTTGGATGGGAGACCGCCTGGGAATACCAGGTGCTGTAAGCTTTTTTCATTTGCCACACTGAATGAGCAATGGTCATTTATGAATGCAGCACTAACTAAGAAAACGGCACTGCTGAACAATGTCACTTCTAACCTTTAGCAGCCCAGCCTACAGTAAGTAGAATAGAGGAATAAACACGCCACAGCAGGGCCACTGTCATCTATATAAGACCTACCGGCCCTTGTGCTGTTGCTTACGGCCATACCACCCTGAACACGCCCGATCTCGTCCGATCTCGGAAGCTAAGCAGGGTCGGGCCTGGTTAGTACTTGGATGGGAGACCGCCTGGCAATACCAGGTGCTGTAAGCTTTTTTCATTTGCCACACTGAATGAGCAATGGTCATTTATGAATGCAGCACTAACTAAGAAAACGGCACTGCTGAACAATGTCACTTCTAACCTTTAGCAGCCCAGCCTACAGTAAGTAGAATAGAGGAATAAACACTCCACAGCAGGGCCACTGTCATCTATATAAGACCTACCGGCCCTTGTGCTGTTGCTTACGGCCATACCACCCTGAACACGCCCGATCTCGTCCGATCTCGGAAGCTAAGCAGGGTCGGGCCTGGTTAGTACTTGGATGGGAGACCGCCTGGGAATACCAGGTGCTGTAAGCTTTTTTCATTTGCCACACTGAATGAGCAATGGTCATTTATGAATGCAGCACTAACTAAGAAAACGGCACTGCTGAACAATGTCACTTCTAACCTTTAGCAGCCCAGCCTACAGTAAGTAGAATAGAGGAATAAACACTCCACAGCAGGGCCACTGTCATCTATATAAGACCTACCGGCCCTTGTGCTGTTGCTTACGGCCATACCACCCTGAACACGCCCGATCTCGTCCGATCTCGGAAGCTAAGCAGGGTCGGGCCTGGTTAGTACTTGGATGGGAGACCGCCTGGGAATACCAGGTGCTGTAAGCTTTTTTCATTTGCCACACTGAATGAGCAATGGTCATTTGTGAATGCAGCACTAACTAAGAAAACGGCACTGCTGAACAATGTCACTTCTAACCTTTAGCAGCCCAGCCTACAGTAAGTAGAATAGAGGAATAAACACTCCACAGCAGGGCCACTGTCATCTATATAAGACCTACCGGCCCTTGTGCTGTTGCTTACGGCCATACCACCCTGAACACGCCCGATCTCGTCCGATCTCGGAAGCTAAGCAGGGTCGGGCCTGGTTAGTACTTGGATGGGAGACCGCCTGGGAATACCAGGTGCTGTAAGCTTTTTTCATTTGCCACACTGAATGAGCAATGGTCATTTATGAATGCAGCACTAACTAAGAAAACGGCACTGCTGAACAATGTCACTTCTAACCTTTAGCAGCCCAGCCTACAGTAAGTAGAATAGAGGAATAAACACTCCACAGCAGGGCCACTGTCATCTATATAAGACCTACCGGCCCTTGTGCTGTTGCTTACGGCCATACCACCCTGAACACGCCCGATCTCGTCCGATCTCGGAAGCTAAGCAGGGTCGGGCCTGGTTAGTACTTGGATGGGAGACCGCCTGGGAATACCAGGTGCTGTAAGCTTTTTTCATTTGCCACACTGAATGAGCAATGGTCATTTATGAATGCAGCACTAACTAAGAAAACGGCACTGCTGAACAATGTCACTTCTGACTTTTAGCAGCCCAGCCTACAGTAAGTAGAACAGAGGAATAAACACTCCACAGCAGGGCCACTGTCATCTATATAAGACCTACCGGCCCTTGTGCTGTTGCTTACGGCCATACCACCCTGAACACGCCCGATCTCGTCCGATCTCGGAAGCTAAGCAGGGTCGGGCCTGGTTAGTACTTGGATGGGAGACCGCCTGGGAATACCAGGTGCTGTAAGCTTTTTTCATTTGCCACACTGAATGAGCAATGGTCATTTATGAATGCAGCACTAACTAAGAAAACGGCACTGCTGAACAATGTCACTTCTAACCTTTAGCAGCCCAGCCTACAGTAAGTAGAATAGAGGAATAAACACTCCACAGCAGGGTCACTGTCATCTATATAAGACCTACCGGCCCATGTGCTGTTGCTTACGGCCATACCACCCTGAACACGCCCGATCTCGTCCGATCTCGGAAGCTAAGCAGGGTCGGGCCTGGTTAGTACTTGGATGGGAGACCGCCTGGGAATACCAGGTGCTGTAAGCTTTTTTCATTTGCCACACTGAATGAGCAATGGTCATTTATGAATGCAGCACTAACTAAGAAAACGGCACTGCTGAACAATGTCACTTCTAACCTTTAGCAGCCCAGCCTACAGTAAGTAGAATAGAGGAATAAACACTCCACAGCAGGGCCACTGTCATCTATATAAGACCTACCGGCCCTTGTGCTGTTGCTTACGGCCATACCACCCTGAACACGCCCGATCTCGTCCGATCTCGGAAGCTAAGCAGGGTCGGGCCTGGTTAGTACTTGGATGGGAGACCGCCTGGGAATACCAGGTGCTGTAAGCTTTTTTCATTTGCCACACTGAATGAGCAATGGTCATTTATGAATGCAGCACTAACTAAGAAAACGGCACTGCTGAACAATGTCACTTCTGACTTTTAGCAGCCCAGCCTACAGTAAGTAGAACAGAGGAATAAACACTCCACAGCAGGGCCACTGTCATCTATATAAGACCTACCGGCCCTTGTGCTGTTGCTTACGGCCATACCACCCTGAACACGCCCGATCTCGTCCGATCTCGGAAGCTAAGCAGGGTCGGGCCTGGTTAGTACTTGGATGGGAGACCGCCTGGGAATACCAGGTGCTGTAAGCTTTTTTCATTTGCCACACTGAATGAGCAATGGTCATTTATGAATGCAGCACTAACTAAGAAAACGGCACTGCTGAACAATGTCACTTCTAACCTTTAGCAGCCCAGCCTACAGTAAGTAGAATAGAGGAATAAACACTCCACAGCAGGGCACTGTCATCTATATAAGACCTACCGGCCCTTGGGCTGTTGCTTACGGCCATACCACCCTGAACACGCCCGATCTCGTCCGATCTCGGAAGCTAAGCAGGGTCGGGCCTGGTTAGTACTTGGATGGGAGACCGCCTGGGAATACCAGGTGCTGTAAGCTTTTTTCATTTGCCACACTGAATGAGCAATGGTCATTTATGAATGCAGCACTAACTAAGAAAACGGCACTGCTGAACAATGTCACTTCTAACCTTTAGCAGCCCAGCCTACAGTAAGTAGAATAGAGGAATAAACACTCCACAGCAGGGCCACTGTCATCTATATAAGACCTACCGGCCCTTGTGCTGTTGCTTACGGCCATACCACCCTGAACACGCCCGATCTCGTCCGATCTCGGAAGCTAAGCAGGGTCGGGCCTGGTTAGTACTTGGATGGGAGACCGCCTGGGAATACCAGGTGCTGTAAGCTTTTTTCATTTGCCACACTGAATGAGCAATGGTCATTTATGAATGCAGCACTAACTAAGAAAACGGCACTGCTGAACAATGTCACTTCTGACTTTTAGCAGCCCAGCCTACAGTAAGTAGAACAGAGGAATAAACACTCCACAGCAGGGCCACTGTCATCTATATAAGACCTACCGGCCCTTGTGCTGTTGCTTACGGCCATACCACCCTGAACACGCCCGATCTCGTCCGATCTCGGAAGCTAAGCAGGGTCGGGCCTGGTTAGTACTTGGATGGGAGACCGCCTGGGAATACCAGGTGCTGTAAGCTTTTTTCATTTGCCACACTGAATGAGCAATGGTCATTTATGAATGCAGCACTAACTAAGAAAACGGCACTGCTGAACAATGTCACTTCTAACCTTTAGCAGCCCAGCCTACAGTAAGTAGAATAGAGGAATAAACACTCCACAGCAGGGCCACTGTCATCTATATAAGACCTACCGGCCCTTGTGCTGTTGCTTACGGCCATACCACCCTGAACACGCCCGATCTCGTCCGATCTCGGAAGCTAAGCAGGGTCGGGCCTGGTTAGTACTTGGATGGGAGACCGCCTGGGAATACCAGGTGCTGTAAGCTTTTTTCATTTGCCACACTGAATGAGCAATGGTCATTTGTGAATGCAGCACTAACTAAGAAAACGGCACTGCTGAACAATGTCACTTCTAACCTTTAGCAGCCCAGCCTACAGTAAGTAGAATAGAGGAATAAACACTCCACAGCAGGGCCACTGTCATCTATATAAGACCTACCGGCCCTTGTGCTGTTGCTTACGGCCATACCACCCTGAACACGCCCGATCTCGTCCGATCTCGGAAGCTAAGCAGGGTCGGGCCTGGTTAGTACTTGGATGGGAGACCGCCTGGGAATACCAGGTGCTGTAAGCTTTTTTCATTTGCCACACTGAATGAGCAATGGTCATTTATGAATGCAGCACTAACTAAGAAAACGGCACTGCTGAACAATGTCACTTCTGACTTTTAGCAGCCCAGCCTACAGTAAGTAGAACAGAGGAATAAACACTCCACAGCAGGGCCACTGTCATCTATATAAGACCTACCGGCCCTTGTGCTGTTGCTTACGGCCATACCACCCTGAACACGCCCGATCTCGTCCGATCTCGGAAGCTAAGCAGGGTCGGGCCTGGTTAGTACTTGGATGGGAGACCGCCTGGGAATACCAGGTGCTGTAAGCTTTTTTCATTTGCCACACTGAATGAGCAATGGTCATTTATGAATGCAGCACTAACTAAGAAAACGGCACTGCTGAACAATGTCACTTCTAACCTTTAGCAGCCCAGCCTACAGTAAGTAGAATAGAGGAATAAACACTCCACAGCAGGGCACTGTCATCTATATAAGACCTACCGGCCCTTGGGCTGTTGCTTACGGCCATACCACCCTGAACACGCCCGATCTCGTCCGATCTCGGAAGCTAAGCAGGGTCGGGCCTGGTTAGTACTTGGATGGGAGACCGCCTGGGAATACCAGGTGCTGTAAGCTTTTTTCATTTGCCACACTGAATGAGCAATGGTCATTTATGAATGCAGCACTAACTAAGAAAACGGCACTGCTGAACAATGTCACTTCTAACCTTTAGCAGCCCAGCCTACAGTAAGTAGAACAGAGGAATAAACACTCCACAGCAGGGCCACTGTCATCTATATAAGACCTACCGGCCCTTGTGCTGTTGCTTACGGCCATACCACCCTGAACATCTCGTCCGATCTCGGAAGCTAAGCAGGGTCGGGCCTGGTTAGTACTTGGATGGGAGACCGCCTGGGAATACCAGGTGCTGTAAGCTTTTTTCAGCCTACAGTAAGTAGAATAGAGGAATAAACACTCCACAGCAGGGCCACTGTCATCTATATAAGACCTACCGGCCCTTGTGCTGTTGCTTACGGCCATACCACCCTGAACACGCCCGATCTCGTCCGATCTCGGAAGCTAAGCAGGGTCGGGCCTGGTTAGTACTTGGATGGGAGACCGCCTGGGAATACCAGGTGCTGTAAGCTTTTTTCATTTGCCACACTGAATGAGCAATGGTCATTTGTGAATGCAGCACTAACTAAGAAAACGGCACTGCTGAACAATGTCACTTCTAACCTTTAGCAGCCCAGCCTACAGTAAGTAGAATAGAGGAATAAACACTCCACAGCAGGGCCACTGTCATCTATATAAGACCTACCGGCCCTTGTGCTGTTGCTTACAGCCATACCACCCTGAACACGCCCGATCTCGTCCGATCTCGGAAGCTAAGCAGGGTCGGGCCTGGTTAGTACTTGGATGGGAGACCGCCTGGGAATACCAGGTGCTGTAAGCTTTTTTCATTTGCCACACTGAATGAGCAATGGTCATTTATGAATGCAGCACTAACTAAGAAAACGGCACTGCTGAACAATGTCACTTCTGACTTTTAGCAGCCCAGCCTACAGTAAGTAGAACAGAGGAATAAACACTCCACAGCAGGGCCACTGTCATCTATATAAGACCTACCGGCCCTTGTGCTGTTGCTTACGGCCATACCACCCTGAACACGCCCGATCTCGTCCGATCTCGGAAGCTAAGCAGGGTCGGGCCTGGTTAGTACTTGGATGGGAGACCGCCTGGGAATACCAGGTGCTGTAAGCTTTTTTCATTTGCCACACTGAATGAGCAATGGTCATTTATGAATGCAGCACTAACTAAGAAAACGGCACTGCTGAACAATGTCACTTCTAACCTTTAGCTGCCCAGCCTACAGTAAGTAGAATAGAGGAATAAACACTCCACAGCAGGGCCACTGTCATCTATATAAGACCTACCGGCCCTTGTGCTGTTGCTTACGGCCATACCACCCTGAACACGCCCGATCTCGTCCGATCTCGGAAGCTAAGTAGGGTCGGGCCTGGTTAGTACTTGGATGGGAGACCGCCTGGGAATACCAGGTGCTGTAAGCTTTTTTCATTTGCCACACTGAATGAGCAATGGTCATTTGTGAATGCAGCACTAACTAAGAAAACGGCACTGCTGAACAATGTCACTTCTAACCTTTAGCAGCCCAGCCTACAGTAAGTAGAATAGAGGAATAAACACTCCACAGCAGGGCCACTGTCATCTATATAAGACCTACCGGCCCTTATGCTGTTGCTTACGGCCATACCACCCTGAACACGCCCGATCTCGTCCGATCTCGGAAGCTAAGCAGGGTCGGGCCTGGTTAGTACTTGGATGGGAGACCGCCTGGGAATACCAGGTGCTGTAAGCTTTTTTCATTTGCCACACTGAATGAGCAATGGTCATTTATGAATGCAGCACTAACTAAGAAAACGGCACTGCTGAACAATGTCACTTCTAACCTTTAGCAGCCCAGCCTACAGTAAGTAGAATAGAGGAATAAACACGCCACAGCAGGGCCACTGTCATCTATATAACACCTACCGGCCCTTGTGCTGTTGCTTACGGCCATACCACCCTGAACACGCCCGATCTCGTCCGATCTCGGAAGCTAAGCAGGGTCGGGCCTGGTTAGTACTTGGATGGGAGACCGCCTGGGAATACCAGGTGCTGTAAGCTTTTTTCATTTGCCACACTGAATGAGCAATGGTCATTTGTGAATGCAGCACTAACTAAGAAAACGGCACTGCTGAACAATGTCACTTCTAACCTTTAGCAGCCCAGCCTACAGTAAGTAGAATAGAGGAATAAACACTCCACAGCAGGGCCACTGTCATCTATATAAGACCTACCGGCCCTTGTGCTGTTGCTTACGGCCATACCACCCTGAACACGCCCGATCTCGTCCGATCTCGGAAGCTAAGCAGGGTCGGGCCTGGTTAGTACTTGGATGGGAGACCGCCTGGGAATACCAGGTGCTGTAAGCTTTTTTCATTTGCCACACTGAATGAGCAATGGTCATTTATGAATGCAGCACTAACTAAGAAAACGGCACTGCTGAACAATGTCACTTCTGACTTTTAGCAGCCCAGCCTACAGTAAGTAGAACAGAGGAATAAACACTCCACAGCAGGGCCACTGTCATCTATATAAGACCTACCGGCCCTTGTGCTGTTGCTTACGGCCATACCACCCTGAACACGCCCGATCTCGTCCGATCTCGGAAGCTAAGCAGGGTCGGGCCTGGTTAGTACTTGGATGGGAGACCGCCTGGGAATACCAGGTGCTGTAAGCTTTTTTCATTTGCCACACTGAATGAGCAATGGTCATTTATGAATGCAGCACTAACTAAGAAAACGGCACTGCTGAACAATGTCACTTCTAACCTTTAGCAGCCCAGCCTACAGTAAGTAGAATAGAGGAATAAACACTCCACAGCAGGGCACTGTCATCTATATAAGACCTACCGGCCCTTGTGCTGTTGCTTACGGCCATACCACCCTGAACACGCCCGATCTCGTCCGATCTCGGAAGCTAAGCAGGGTCGGGCCTGGTTAGTACTTGGATGGGAGACCGCCTGGGAATACCAGGTGCTGTAAGCTTTTTTCATTTGCCACACTGAATGAGCAATGGTCATTTATGAATGCAGCACTAACTAAGAAAACGGCACTGCTGAACAATGTCACTTCTAACCTTTAGCAGCCCAGCCTACAGTAAGTAGAATAGAGGAATAAACACTCCACAGCAGGGCCATTGTCATCTATATAAGACCTACCGGCCCTTGTGCTGTTGCTTACGGCCATACCACCCTGAACACGCCCGATCTCGTCCGATCTCGGAAGCTAAGCAGGGTCGGGCCTGGTTAGTACTTGGATGGGAGACCGCCTGGGAATACCAGGTGCTGTAAGCTTTTTTCATTTGCCACACTGAATGAGCAATGGTCATTTGTGAATGCAGCACTAACTAAGAAAACGGCACTGCTGAACAATGTCACTTCTAACCTTTAGCAGCCCAGCCTACAGTAAGTAGAATAGAGGAATAAACACTCCACAGCAGGGCCACTGTCATCTATATAAGACCTACCGGCCCTTGTGCTGTTGCTTACGGCCATACCACCCTGAACACGCCCGATCTCGTCCGATCTCGGAAGCTAAGCAGGGTCGGGCCTGGTTAGTACTTGGATGGGAGACCGCCTGGGAATACCAGGTGCTGTAAGCTTTTTTCATTTGCCACACTGAATGAGCAATGGTCATTTATGAATGCAGCACTAACTAAGAAAACGGCACTGCTGAACAATGTCACTTCTAACCTTTAGCAGCCCAGCCTACAGTAAGTAGAATAGAGGAATAAACACGCCACAGCAGGGCCACTGTCATCTATATAACACCTACCGGCCCTTGTGCTGTTGCTTACGGCCATACCACCCTGAGCACGCCCGATCTCGTCCGATCTCGGAAGCTAAGCAGGGTCGGGCCTGGTTAGTACTTGGATGGGAGACCGCCTGGCAATACCAGGTGCTGTAAGCTTTTTTCATTTGCCACACTGAATGAGCAATGGTCATTTATGAATGCAGCACTAACTAAGAAAACGGCACTGCTGAACAATGTCACTTCTAACCTTTAGCAGCCCAGCCTACAGTAAGTAGAATAGAGGAATAAACACTCCACAGCAGGGCCACTGTCATCTATATAAGACCTACCGGCCCTTGTGCTGTTGCTTACGGCCATACCACCCTGAACACGCCCGATCTCGTCCGATCTCGGAAGCTAAGCAGGGTCGGGCCTGGTTAGTACTTGGATGGGAGACCGCCTGGGAATACCAGGTGCTGTAAGCTTTTTTCATTTGCCACACTGAATGAGCAATGGTCATTTATGAATGCAGCACTAACTAAGAAAACGGCACTGCTGAACAATGTCACTTCTAACCTTTAGCAGCCCAGCCTACAGTAAGTAGAATAGAGGAATAAACACTCCACAGCAGGGCCACTGTCATCTATATAAGACCTACCGGCCCTTGTGCTGTTGCTTACGGCCATACCACCCTGAACACGCCCGATCTCGTCCGATCTCGGAAGCTAAGCAGGGTCGGGCCTGGTTAGTACTTGGATGGGAGACCGCCTGGGAATACCAGGTGCTGTAAGCTTTTTTCATTTGCCACACTGAATGAGCAATGGTCATTTATGAATGCAGCACTAACTAAGAAAACGGCACTGCTGAACAATGTCACTTCTAACCTTTAGCAGCCCAGCCTACAGTAAGTAGAATAGAGGAATAAACACTCCACAGCAGGGCCACTGTCATCTATATAAGACCTACCGGCCCTTGTGCTGTTGCTTACGGCCATACCACCCTGAACACGCCCGATCTCGTCCGATCTCGGAAGCTAAGCAGGGTCGGGCCTGGTTAGTACTTGGATGGGAGACCGCCTGGGAATACCAGGTGCTGTAAGCTTTTTTCATTTGCCACACTGAATGAGCAATGGTCATTTATGAATGCAGCACTAACTAAGAAAACGGCACTGCTGAACAATGTCACTTCTGACTTTTAGCAGCCCAGCCTACAGTAAGTAGAACAGAGGAATAAACACTCCACAGCAGGGCCACTGTCATCTATATAAGACCTACCGGCCCTTGTGCTGTTGCTTACGGCCATACCACCCTGAACACGCCCGATCTCGTCCGATCTCGGAAGCTAAGCAGGGTCGGGCCTGGTTAGTACTTGGATGGGAGACCGCCTGGGAATACCAGGTGCTGTAAGCTTTTTTCATTTGCCACACTGAATGAGCAATGGTCATTTATGAATGCAGCACTAACTAAGAAAACGGCACTGCTGAACAATGTCACTTCTAACCTTTAGCAGCCCAGCCTACAGTAAGTAGAATAGAGGAATAAACACTCCACAGCAGGGTCACTGTCATCTATATAAGACCTACCGGCCCTTGTGCTGTTCCTTACGGCCATACCACCCTGAACACGCCCGATCTCGTCCGATCTCGGAAGCTAAGCAGGGTCGGGCCTGGTTAGTACTTGGATGGGAGACCGCCTGGGAATACCAGGTGCTGTAAGCTTTTTTCATTTGCCACACTGAATGAGCAATGGTCATTTATGAATGCAGCACTAACTAAGAAAACGGCACTGCTGAACAATGTCACTTCTAACCTTTAGCAGCCCAGCCTACAGTAAGTAGAATAGAGGAATAAACACTCCACAGCAGGGCCACTGTCATCTATATAAGACCTACCGGCCCTTGTGCTGTTGCTTACGGCCATACCACCCTGAACACGCCCGATCTCGTCCGATCTCGGAAGCTAAGCAGGGTCGGGCCTGGTTAGTACTTGGATGGGAGACCGCCTGGGAATACCAGGTGCTGTAAGCTTTTTTCATTTGCCACACTGAATGAGCAATGGTCATTTATGAATGCAGCACTAACTAAGAAAACGGCACTGCTGAACAATGTCACTTCTGACTTTTAGCAGCCCAGCCTACAGTAAGTAGAACAGAGGAATAAACACTCCACAGCAGGGCCACTGTCATCTATATAAGACCTACCGGCCCTTGTGCTGTTGCTTACGGCCATACCACCCTGAACACGCCCGATCTCGTCCGATCTCGGAAGCTAAGCAGGGTCGGGCCTGGTTAGTACTTGGATGGGAGACCGCCTGGGAATACCAGGTGCTGTAAGCTTTTTTCATTTGCCACACTGAATGAGCAATGGTCATTTATGAATGCAGCACTAACTAAGAAAACGGCACTGCTGAACAATGTCACTTCTAACCTTTAGCAGCCCAGCCTACAGTAAGTAGAATAGAGGAATAAACACTCCACAGCAGGGCACTGTCATCTATATAAGACCTACCGGCCCTTGGGCTGTTGCTTACGGCCATACCACCCTGAACACGCCCGATCTCGTCCGATCTCGGAAGCTAAGCAGGGTCGGGCCTGGTTAGTACTTGGATGGGAGACCGCCTGGGAATACCAGGTGCTGTAAGCTTTTTTCATTTGCCACACTGAATGAGCAATGGTCATTTATGAATGCAGCACTAACTAAGAAAACGGCACTGCTGAACAATGTCACTTCTAACCTTTAGCAGCCCAGCCTACAGTAAGTAGAATAGAGGAATAAACACTCCACAGCAGGGCCACTGTCATCTATATAAGACCTACCGGCCCTTGTGCTGTTGCTTACGGCCATACCACCCTGAACACGCCCGATCTCGTCCGATCTCGGAAGCTAAGCAGGGTCGGGCCTGGTTAGTACTTGGATGGGAGACCGCCTGGGAATACCAGGTGCTGTAAGCTTTTTTCATTTGCCACACTGAATGAGCAATGGTCATTTATGAATGCAGCACTAACTAAGAAAACGGCACTGCTGAACAATGTCACTTCTGACTTTTAGCAGCCCAGCCTACAGTAAGTAGAACAGAGGAATAAACACTCCACAGCAGGGCCACTGTCATCTATATAAGACCTACCGGCCCTTGTGCTGTTGCTTACGGCCATACCACCCTGAACACGCCCGATCTCGTCCGATCTCGGAAGCTAAGCAGGGTCGGGCCTGGTTAGTACTTGGATGGGAGACCGCCTGGGAATACCAGGTGCTGTAAGCTTTTTTCATTTGCCACACTGAATGAGCAATGGTCATTTATGAATGCAGCACTAACTAAGAAAACGGCACTGCTGAACAATGTCACTTCTAACCTTTAGCAGCCCAGCCTACAGTAAGTAGAATAGAGGAATAAACACTCCACAGCAGGGCCACTGTCATCTATATAAGACCTACCGGCCCTTGTGCTGTTGCTTACGGCCATACCACCCTGAACACGCCCGATCTCGTCCGATCTCGGAAGCTAAGCAGGGTCGGGCCTGGTTAGTACTTGGATGGGAGACCGCCTGGGAATACCAGGTGCTGTAAGCTTTTTTCATTTGCCACACTGAATGAGCAATGGTCATTTGTGAATGCAGCACTAACTAAGAAAACGGCACTGCTGAACAATGTCACTTCTAACCTTTAGCAGCCCAGCCTACAGTAAGTAGAATAGAGGAATAAACACTCCACAGCAGGGCCACTGTCATCTATATAAGACCTACCGGCCCTTGTGCTGTTGCTTACGGCCATACCACCCTGAACACGCCCGATCTCGTCCGATCTCGGAAGCTAAGCAGGGTCGGGCCTGGTTAGTACTTGGATGGGAGACCGCCTGGGAATACCAGGTGCTGTAAGCTTTTTTCATTTGCCACACTGAATGAGCAATGGTCATTTATGAATGCAGCACTAACTAAGAAAACGGCACTGCTGAACAATGTCACTTCTGACTTTTAGCAGCCCAGCCTACAGTAAGTAGAACAGAGGAATAAACACTCCACAGCAGGGCCACTGTCATCTATATAAGACCTACCGGCCCTTGTGCTGTTGCTTACGGCCATACCACCCTGAACACGCCCGATCTCGTCCGATCTCGGAAGCTAAGCAGGGTCGGGCCTGGTTAGTACTTGGATGGGAGACCGCCTGGGAATACCAGGTGCTGTAAGCTTTTTTCATTTGCCACACTGAATGAGCAATGGTCATTTATGAATGCAGCACTAACTAAGAAAACGGCACTGCTGAACAATGTCACTTCTAACCTTTAGCAGCCCAGCCTACAGTAAGTAGAATAGAGGAATAAACACTCCACAGCAGGGCACTGTCATCTATATAAGACCTACCGGCCCTTGGGCTGTTGCTTACGGCCATACCACCCTGAACACGCCCGATCTCGTCCGATCTCGGAAGCTAAGCAGGGTCGGGCCTGGTTAGTACTTGGATGGGAGACCGCCTGGGAATACCAGGTGCTGTAAGCTTTTTTCATTTGCCACACTGAATGAGCAATGGTCATTTATGAATGCAGCACTAACTAAGAAAACGGCACTGCTGAACAATGTCACTTCTAACCTTTAGCAGCCCAGCCTACAGTAAGTAGAACAGAGGAATAAACACTCCACAGCAGGGCCACTGTCATCTATATAAGACCTACCGGCCCTTGTGCTGTTGCTTACGGCCATACCACCCTGAACACGCCCGATCTCGGAAGCTAAGCAGGGTCGGGCCTGGTTAGTACTTGGATGGGAGACCGCCTGGGAATACCAGGTGCTGTAAGCTTTTTTCATTTGCCACACTGAATGAGCAATGGTCATTTATGAATGCAGCACTAACTAAGAAAACGGCACTGCTGAACAATGTCACTTCTGACTTTTAGCAGCCCAGCCTACAGTAAGTAGAACAGAGGAATAAACACTCCACAGCAGGGCCACTGTCATCTATATAAGACCTACCGGCCCTTGTGCTGTTGCTTACGGCCATACCACCCTGAACACGCCCGATCTCGTCCGATCTCGGAAGCTAAGCAGGGTCGGGCCTGGTTAGTACTTGGATGGGAGACCGCCTGGGAATACCAGGTGCTGTAAGCTTTTTTCATTTGCCACACTGAATGAGCAATGGTCATTTATGAATGCAGCACTAACTAAGAAAACGGCACTGCTGAACAATGTCACTTCTAACCTTTAGCTGCCCAGCCTACAGTAAGTAGAATAGAGGAATAAACACTCCACAGCAGGGCCACTGTCATCTATATAAGACCTACCGGCCCTTGTGCTGTTGCTTACGGCCATACCACCCTGAACACGCCCGATCTCGTCCGATCTCGGAAGCTAAGTAGGGTCGGGCCTGGTTAGTACTTGGATGGGAGACCGCCTGGGAATACCAGGTGCTGTAAGCTTTTTTCATTTGCCACACTGAATGAGCAATGGTCATTTGTGAATGCAGCACTAACTAAGAAAACGGCACTGCTGAACAATGTCACTTCTAACCTTTAGCAGCCCAGCCTACAGTAAGTAGAATAGAGGAATAAACACTCCACAGCAGGGCCACTGTCATCTATATAAGACCTACCGGCCCTTGTGCTGTTGCTTACGGCCATACCACCCTGAACACGCCCGATCTCGTCCGATCTCGGAAGCTAAGCAGGGTCGGGCCTGGTTAGTACTTGGATGGGAGACCGCCTGGGAATACCAGGTGCTGTAAGCTTTTTTCATTTGCCACACTGAATGAGCAATGGTCATTTATGAATGCAGCACTAACTAAGAAAACGGCACTGCTGAACAATGTCACTTCTAACCTTTAGCAGCCCAGCCTACAGTAAGTAGAATAGAGGAATAAACACGCCACAGCAGGGCCACTGTCATCTATATAACACCTACCGGCCCTTGTGCTGTTGCTTACGGCCATACCACCCTGAACACGCCCGATCTCGTCCGATCTCGGAAGCTAAGCAGGGTCGGGCCTGGTTAGTACTTGGATGGGAGACCGCCTGGGAATACCAGGTGCTGTAAGCTTTTTTCATTTGCCACACTGAATGAGCAATGGTCATTTGTGAATGCAGCACTAACTAAGAAAACGGCACTGCTGAACAATGTCACTTCTAACCTTTAGCAGCCCAGCCTACAGTAAGTAGAATAGAGGAATAAACACTCCACAGCAGGGCCACTGTCATCTATATAAGACCTACCGGCCCTTGTGCTGTTGCTTACGGCCATACCACCCTGAACACGCCCGATCTCGTCCGATCTCGGAAGCTAAGCAGGGTCGGGCCTGGTTAGTACTTGGATGGGAGACCGCCTGGGAATACCAGGTGCTGTAAGCTTTTTTCATTTGCCACACTGAATGAGCAATGGTCATTTATGAATGCAGCACTAACTAAGAAAACGGCACTGCTGAACAATGTCACTTCTAACCTTTAGCAGCCCAGCCTACAGTAAGTAGAATAGAGGAATAAACACGCCACAGCAGGGCCACTGTCATCTATATAACACCTACCGGCCCTTGTGCTGTTGCTTACGGCCATACCACCCTGAACACGCCCGATCTCGTCCGATCTCGGAAGCTAAGCAGGGTCGGGCCTGGTTAGTACTTGGATGGGAGACCGCCTGGGAATACCAGGTGCTGTAAGCTTTTTTCATTTGCCACACTGAATGAGCAATGGTCATTTGTGAATGCAGCACTAACTAAGAAAACGGCACTGCTGAACAATGTCACTTCTAACCTTTAGCAGCCCAGCCTACAGTAAGTAGAATAGAGGAATAAACACTCCACAGCAGGGCCACTGTCATCTATATAAGACCTACCGGCCCTTGTGCTGTTGCTTACGGCCATACCACCCTGAACACGCCCGATCTCGTCCGATCTCGGAAGCTAAGCAGGGTCGGGCCTGGTTAGTACTTGGATGGGAGACCGCCTGGGAATACCAGGTGCTGTAAGCTTTTTTCATTTGCCACACTGAATGAGCAATGGTCATTTATGAATGCAGCACTAACTAAGAAAACGGCACTGCTGAACAATGTCACTTCTGACTTTTAGCAGCCCAGCCTACAGTAAGTAGAACAGAGGAATAAACACTCCACAGCAGGGCCACTGTCATCTATATAAGACCTACCGGCCCTTGTGCTGTTGCTTACGGCCATACCACCCTGAACACGCCCGATCTCGTCCGATCTCGGAAGCTAAGCAGGGTCGGGCCTGGTTAGTACTTGGATGGGAGACCGCCTGGGAATACCAGGTGCTGTAAGCTTTTTTCATTTGCCACACTGAATGAGCAATGGTCATTTATGAATGCAGCACTAACTAAGAAAACGGCACTGCTGAACAATGTCACTTCTAACCTTTAGCAGCCCAGCCTACAGTAAGTAGAATAGAGGAATAAACACTCCACAGCAGGGCACTGTCATCTATATAAGACCTACCGGCCCTTGGGCTGTTGCTTACGGCCATACCACCCTGAACACGCCCGATCTCGTCCGATCTCGGAAGCTAAGCAGGGTCGGGCCTGGTTAGTACTTGGATGGGAGACCGCCTGGGAATACCAGGTGCTGTAAGCTTTTTTCATTTGCCACACTGAATGAGCAATGGTCATTTATGAATGCAGCACTAACTAAGAAAACGGCACTGCTGAACAATGTCACTTCTAACCTTTAGCAGCCCAGCCTACAGTAAGTAGAATAGAGGAATAAACACTCCACAGCAGGGCCACTGTCATCTATATAAGACCTACCGGCCCTTGTGCTGTTGCTTACGGCCATACCACCCTGAACACGCCCGATCTCGGAAGCTAAGCAGGGTCGGGCCTGGTTAGTACTTGGATGGGAGACCGCCTGGGAATACCAGGTGCTGTAAGCTTTTTTCATTTGCCACACTGAATGAGCAATGGTCATTTATGAATGCAGCACTAACTAAGAAAACGGCACTGCTGAACAATGTCACTTCTGACTTTTAGCAGCCCAGCCTACAGTAAGTAGAACAGAGGAATAAACACTCCACAGCAGGGCCACTGTCATCTATATAAGACCTACCGGCCCTTGTGCTGTTGCTTACGGCCATACCACCCTGAACACGCCCGATCTCGTCCGATCTCGGAAGCTAAGCAGGGTCGGGCCTGGTTAGTACTTGGATGGGAGACCGCCTGGGAATACCAGGTGCTGTAAGCTTTTTTCATTTGCCACACTGAATGAGCAATGGTCATTTATGAATGCAGCACTAACTAAGAAAACGGCACTGCTGAACAATGTCACTTCTAACCTTTAGCTGCCCAGCCTACAGTAAGTAGAATAGAGGAATAAACACTCCACAGCAGGGCCACTGTCATCTATATAAGACCTACCGGCCCTTGTGCTGTTGCTTACGGCCATACCACCCTGAACACGCCCGATCTCGTCCGATCTCGGAAGCTAAGTAGGGTCGGGCCTGGTTAGTACTTGGATGGGAGACCGCCTGGGAATACCAGGTGCTGTAAGCTTTTTTCATTTGCCACACTGAATGAGCAATGGTCATTTGTGAATGCAGCACTAACTAAGAAAACGGCACTGCTGAACAATGTCACTTCTAACCTTTAGCAGCCCAGCCTACAGTAAGTAGAATAGAGGAATAAACACTCCACAGCAGGGCCACTGTCATCTATATAAGACCTACCGGCCCTTCTGCTGTTGCTTACGGCCATACCACCCTGAACACGCCCGATCTCGTCCGATCTCGGAAGCTAAGCAGGGTCGGGCCTGGTTAGTACTTGGATGGGAGACCGCCTGGGAATACCAGGTGCTGTAAGCTTTTTTCATTTGCCACACTGAATGAGCAATGGTCATTTATGAATGCAGCACTAACTAAGAAAACGGCACTGCTGAACAATGTCACTTCTAACCTTTAGCAGCCCAGCCTACAGTAAGTAGAATAGAGGAATAAACACTCCACAGCAGGGCCACTGTCATCTATATAAGACCTACCGGCCCTTGTGCTGTTGCTTACGGCCATACCACCCTGAACACGCCCGATCTCGTCCGATCTCGGAAGCTAAGCAGGGTCGGGCCTGGTTAGTACTTGGATGGGAGACCGCCTGGGAATACCAGGTGCTGTAAGCTTTTTTCATTTGCCACACTGAATGAGCAATGGTCATTTATGAATGCAGCACTAACTAAGAAAACGGCACTGCTGAACAATGTCACTTCTAACCTTTAGCAGCCCAGCCTACAGTAAGTAGAATAGAGGAATAAACACGCCACAGCAGGGCCACTGTCATCTATATAACACCTACCGGCCCTTGTGCTGTTGCTTACGGCCATACCACCCTGAACACGCCCGATCTCGTCCGATCTCGGAAGCTAAGCAGGGTCGGGCCTGGTTAGTACTTGGATGGGAGACCGCCTGGGAATACCAGGTGCTGTAAGCTTTTTTCATTTGCCACACTGAATGAGCAATGGTCATTTATGAATGCAGCACTAACTAAGAAAACGGCACTGCTGAACAATGTCACTTCTAACCTTTAGCAGCCCAGCCTACAGTAAGTAGAATAGAGGAATAAACACTCCACAGCAGGGCACTGTCATCTATATAAGACCTACCGGCCCTTGTGCTGTTGCTTACGGCCATACCACCCTGAACACGCCCGATCTCGTCCGATCTCGGAAGCTAAGCAGGGTCGGGCCTGGTTAGTACTTGGATGGGAGACCGCCTGGGAATACCAGGTGCTGTAAGCTTTTTTCATTTGCCACACTGAATGAGCAATGGTCATTTATGAATGCAGCACTAACTAAGAAAACGGCACTGCTGAACAATGTCACTTCTAACCTTTAGCAGCCCAGCCTACAGTAAGTAGAATAGAGGAATAAACACTCCACAGCAGGGCCACTGTCATCTATATAAGACCTACCGGCCCTTGTGCTGTTGCTTACGGCCATACCACCCTGAACACGCCCGATCTCGTCCGATCTCGGAAGCTAAGCAGGGTCGGGCCTGGTTAGTACTTGGATGGGAGACCGCCTGGGAATACCAGGTGCTGTAAGCTTTTTTCATTTGCCACACTGAATGAGCAATGGTCATTTATGAATGCAGCACTAACTAAGAAAACGGCACTGCTGAACAATGTCACTTCTAACCTTTAGCAGCCCAGCCTACAGTAAGTAGAATAGAGGAATAAACACGCCACAGCAGGGCCACTGTCATCTATATAACACCTACCGGCCCTTGTGCTGTTGCTTACGGCCATACCACCCTGAACACGCCCGATCTCGTCCGATCTCGGAAGCTAAGCAGGGTCGGGCCTGGTTAGTACTTGGATGGGAGACCGCCTGGGAATACCAGGTGCTGTAAGCTTTTTTCATTTGCCACACTGAATGAGCAATGGTCATTTGTGAATGCAGCACTAACTAAGAAAACGGCACTGCTGAACAATGTCACTTCTAACCTTTAGCAGCCCAGCCTACAGTAAGTAGAATAGAGGAATAAACACTCCACAGCAGGGCCACTGTCATCTATATAAGACCTACCGGCCCTTGTGCTGTTGCTTACGGCCATACCACCCTGAACACGCCCGATCTCGTCCGATCTCGGAAGCTAAGCAGGGTCGGGCCTGGTTAGTACTTGGATGGGAGACCGCCTGGGAATACCAGGTGCTGTAAGCTTTTTTCATTTGCCACACTGAATGAGCAATGGTCATTTATGAATGCAGCACTAACTAAGAAAACGGCACTGCTGAACAATGTCACTTCTAACCTTTAGCAGCCCAGCCTACAGTAAGTAGAATAGAGGAATAAACACGCCACAGCAGGGCCACTGTCATCTATATAACACCTACCGGCCCTTGTGCTGTTGCTTACGGCCATACCACCCTGAACACGCCCGATCTCGTCCGATCTCGGAAGCTAAGCAGGGTCGGGCCTGGTTAGTACTTGGATGGGAGACCGCCTGGGAATACCAGGTGCTGTAAGCTTTTTTCATTTGCCACACTGAATGAGCAATGGTCATTTGTGAATGCAGCACTAACTAAGAAAACGGCACTGCTGAACAATGTCACTTCTAACCTTTAGCAGCCCAGCCTACAGTAAGTAGAATAGAGGAATAAACACTCCACAGCAGGCCACTGTCATCTATATAAGACCTACCGGCCCTTGTGCTGTTGCTTACGGCCATACCACCCTGAACACGCCCGATCTCGTCCGATCTCGGAAGCTAAGCAGGGTCGGGCCTGGTTAGTACTTGGATGGGAGACCGCCTGGGAATACCAGGTGCTGTAAGCTTTTTTCATTTGCCACACTGAATGAGCAATGGTCATTTATGAATGCAGCACTAACTAAGAAAACGGCACTGCTGAACAATGTCACTTCTAACCTTTAGCAGCCCAGCCTACAGTAAGTAGAATAGAGGAATAAACACTCCACAGCAGGGCCACTGTCATCTACTGTATATAAGACCTACCGGCCCTTGTGCTGTTGCTTACGGCCATACCACCCTGAACACGCCCGATCTCGTCCGATCTCGAAAGCTAAGCAGGGTCGGGCCTGGTTAGTACTTGGATGGGAGACCGCCTGGGAATACCAGGTGCTGTAAGCTTTTTTCATTTGCCACACTGAATGAGCAATGGTCATTTATGAATGCAGCACTAACTAAGAAAACGGCACTGCTGAACAATGTCACTTCTAACCTTTAGCAGCCCAGCCTACAGTAAGTAGAATAGAGGAATAAACACGCCACAGCAGGGCCACTGTCATCTATATAACACCTACCGGCCCTTGTGCTGTTGCTTACGGCCATACCACCCTGAACACGCCCGATCTCGTCCGATCTCGGAAGCTAAGCAGGGTCGGGCCTGGTTAGTACTTGGATGGGAGACCGCCTGGGAATACCAGGTGCTGTAAGCTTTTTTCATTTGCCACACTGAATGAGCAATGGTCATTTATGAATGCAGCACTAACTAAGAAAACGGCACTGCTGAACAATGTCACTTCTAACCTTTAGCAGCCCAGCCTACAGTAAGTAGAATAGAGGAATAAACACTCCACAGCAGGGCCACTGTCATCTATATAAGACCTACCGGCCCTTGTGCTGTTGCTTACGGCCATACCACCCTGAACACGCCCGATCTCGGAAGCTAAGCAGGGTCGGGCCTGGTTAGTACTTGGATGGGAGACCGCCTGGGAATACCAGGTGCTGTAAGCTTTTTTCATTTGCCACACTGAATGAGCAATGGTCATTTATGAATGCAGCACTAACTAAGAAAACGGCACTGCTGAACAATGTCACTTCTAACCTTTAGCAGCCCAGCCTACAGTAAGTAGAATAGAGGAATAAACACGCCACAGCAGGGCCACTGTCATCTATATAACACCTACCGGCCCTTGTGCTGTTGCTTACGGCCATACCACCCTGAACACGCCCGATCTCGTCCGATCTCGGAAGCTAAGCAGGGTCGGGCCTGGTTAGTACTTGGATGGGAGACCGCCTGGGAATACTAGGTGCTGTAAGCTTTTTTCATTTGCCACACTGAATGAGCAATGGTCATTTATGAATGCAGCACTAACTAAGAAAACGGCACTGCTGAACAATGTCACTTCTGACTTTTAGCAGCCCAGCCTACAGTAAGTAGAACAGAGGAATAAACACTCCACAGCAGGGCCACTGTCATCTATATAAGACCTACCGGCCCTTGTGCTGTTGCTTACGGCCATACCACCCTGAACACGCCCGATCTCGTCCGATCTCGGAAGCTAAGCAGGGTCGGGCCTGGTTAGTACTTGGATGGGAGACCGCCTGGGAATACCAGGTGCTGTAAGCTTTTTTCATTTGCCACACTGAATGAGCAATGGTCATTTATGAATGCAGCACTAACTAAGAAAACGGCACTGCTGAACAATGTCACTTCTAACCTTTAGCAGCCCAGCCTACAGTAAGTAGAATAGAGGAATAAACACTCCACAGCAGGGCCACTGTCATCTATATAAGACCTACCGGCCCTTGTGCTGTTGCTTACGGCCATACCACCCTGAACACGCCCTTTGAGGAAGTGCAGCAGAGTGTGGCCTAGTGTTTGTATGGGAGAGCTTTACCTGTGACATACTTTTCTTTTTGGAGCTTTTACACAAGGAAACTATTGAGTCAACAGATCTTTGAACAGTGATTGCTACCCCCAGCGGCGTTGCTGTCTGGGGGAACTTTAATCAGTACTTTGTCGAGACAAAGGAGGACTCACACAATGGCACTGAACACAGCACAAGCTGGGAAAGAGAAGTTGACTACCAGAGAAAAGGACAATGTTTTTGAGAGAAAATTGACAGTTGGAGTGGAGATTGTTGGAGATGAATTCATTACAATGATGGATTTATTGAGAGGACTAAAAGAAGTATGTGGAAATGTCATTGGATGTCGGTTTAAGTCACAGAAGAAATATGAAATCACCATGAATTCAGTCAAAGGTAAAGAGAGACTTATGGATGGTTTCAAGATAAAGAATAGCAGAATAATGGCAAGAGAATTGTCCAGTGATGAATTGGTGGTATCGTTTTTGAACCTCCCAACCTACATTGAAGATGAGATGATTTTGAACAAACTGGCAGAATGGGGGGTGAGTGCAATTTCACCCATAAAGAGAAAGCTCTGGAAGGGAACTGACATTGCGGATGGCACAAGATTTGTCAAAGTCAAGTTTAATGAAAATGTACAATCTTTGCCATACTCTACTAAGTTTGACACCCTGGAGGGTGCAGAATATTTCCGCTGCATACATGACAGACAGATCAAAGTATGTCGGTTGTGCATACAGCCAGGACACATACTGAGAGAATGCCCAGAATTTAAGTGTCACAAATGTAGGCAGCAGGGACATTATGCCAGGGAATGCCCCCGTTCAGCAGACATTTGTCAACAATGCAAGGAAAGAAGAGCCTTTTGTAAATGCAATGAGGAGGGAAGTGGCGACCTCTTCGCCCCCGACAATGATATGGAGGAGGAGGAGGAGGGGGATGAAGAAGTGGATGATGATGGGGACGATGAAGACGAGAAGGACGATGAGGAGGAGGAGGAGGAGGAGGAGGATGACGACGACGACCTGGAGGAGGAGGAGAACGTGAACCAGGTGGAGATGGTACCAGCGGTGACCCAGGTGAATGCAGTTGCAGAGCAGGTGCATGACACCATCGGGAGCAGCCTTGACGACGTGGTCCTGGATGGAGTAGAGTCCGATAAGGGAAACGATGTGGGAGCGCGTGCCCAGAGGGTGCCTGCACCACGACGAGACTATGTGAGTACCCCTGAGGGCACGGAACATCCTGGAGGCAGCACAGAGAGGAGAGACGGAGAGGCCGCGGGCATAGCTGATGGAGAGGGCGGAGGAGGGAGCACTGGGTCGGTGGTTACTGAGACCCCCCCTGTGCAAGATGTAGACATGGGAGATGAAGACAGTACATTCACAAGTGCTCTATCTGATGAGATGAGCCAAGGAGAATGGAATGACATTATATCCATTCAGGCCAGGAGAAAAGCAACGAGGCAGGCAAAGAAGGTGCAAAAGGAAGCCAAACGGCAGAAGACGTAAGGTATGAGAGTCTGGGGGTACATACTAACTCTCTTATGCCTCATGTTGAATGTGTCATCATTTAACACAAATGGGCTGAGGAAAAGATCTAAGTTTGACCAGGTGGTGGCGTTATGTAACTCTGAAATGATATGTCTTCAAGAGACCAACTGGGATGATGAAATTATAGAGAACTTTAAAAAACAATGGAAGGGGGTGATGTATGCCAACAATGGGAGTAAAAGGTCATGTGGTGTTGCTATTCTAGTAAAAGAGGGAAGTGTAAGTAACATCAAATACATTCCTAGTGACACAAATGGGAGAATTATAATATTGGAATTTGAGTTTAGGAAAGTTGTATTTAAGTTGATTAATATATATGCACCAAATGTGGAAATAGACAGAAGGGATTTTTTTAAGCAATTGAAACCTTTATGTACAGGAAACTGTATAATTGTGGGAGATTTTAATGTTTGGTGTGATCGACTAGATGCTTCAAGCAGTGCCAGGTTTAGACATGATTCATCAAGGAAAGTGCTCTTAGAAAATATGTCAGAAAACAAACTCATAGATCTATGGAGGGCAGAAAATCCCAACAAAAAAGAGTTTTCCAGAAGACAAGTAGTATTAGGAGAGATGAGGCAAAGTAGGATAGATTGGTGTTTAGTAAAGGAAAACATCATGGAATACAGTAGGAATGCCAAGTATCACTTTACAACAGTGAGTGACCATGCTGTCTTCTCCTTCTCTCTATGTATGGGTGCATGGGGGAGGGGGGGAGGCTTATGGTGCCTGAATACCAGTCTATTGAAGGAGGAAAGATACAGAGAATTGATTATAAAATGTGTAAAGGACAAAATGTCAGAACATTTAATGGAAGTGAATGTGGGCCTTTGGTGGGAGTCTGTAAAAGATAAAATCAAAGGAATAAGTATCAAATATTCTAAACAAAGGAATTTTATGAGGAAAAGGAAAGAACAAGAACTTAAAGAAAAAATTGCAAAAGAGCTTGAAAAAGTAGAAAGCGATCCAAAACATAATCTGGAGGTATTTTTGAAACTTCAGAATGAAATGCATGAGCATGAAAAAATGCAATGTCAAGGGGCGATCATAAGAAGCAAAGCACAATATGCAATAGAAGGAGAGAGGTGTACCTCTTTCTTCCTGAGTATGGAGAAACAAAAACAGAAAAGAAACTACATTGACGAGTTAGAAAATGAAAAGGGGGAACTGGCTAATGATTTAGTTGGAGTGCTAGAGACAGCTGAAGCATTTTACAGGAATTTATTTAAAAAAGAGGTCTTGGATAATGAATCTGTTAACAAAGTGCTAGATTTGGTTAAGGTTAAAATAACAGAAAGTGAGAAGAAAATATGTGATGAAGATATGTCAATAACAGAAATTAGAGATGCTATAGCAAATAGTCAATCGAATAAAAGTCCAGGGTCTGATGGACTGCCTAGTGAATTTTATAAGGTTTTTGTGGATATACTAGCACCCATTTTATTAAGAGTGTATAAATACATAGAAAAGGAACAAGTAGTTCCTGAATCAATGTCTATGGGTGTGGTGACTATATTATACAAAAATCGTGGAAGCAAATTGAAATTGGAAAATTATAGACCATTAAGTCTGTTGAACACAGATTATAAAATCATTGCAAAAGTGTTGGCAAACAGGATAAAGGAAGTATTAGGAGACATTATTGCACCCACACAGGCTTATAGTGTACCAGGAAGAGACATAACTGACACAATATGTACAATAAGGGATGTGGTGCACCATATGAAAAATAATAAAAGAGGGGGAATCGTTCTAAGCTTAGATTTAAATAAGGCATTTGATAGGGTAGATCACAATTTCTTGTTTAAAACAATGGAGAAGTTTGGTTTTGGGGAAAGGATGATATCATGGATAGAGCTGTTGTATAGAAATGCCAAAAGCTGTGTGAAATGCAATGGGGTGCTGACAAATACCTTTCCACTAGAAAGATCAGTGAGGCAAGGCTGCCCCCTATCGGCCATTCTATATAGTATCTCTGTGGAGCCTTTGGCTACACTAATTAAAGGGGACATAAGGATCAGAGGTATAGATATTCCTGGAGGGGGATTGAGTGTAATACATCAATATGCGGACGATACGACTGTCACGGTTAAGGATATTAATAGTGTTAAAATAATTATGGAATACGTAGATGTGTATGGGAAGGCTGCAGGTGCTAAAATAAATGTGGACAAATCTGAAATCATGTATATTGGACACATGGATGAGAGAGCATGTGAAATTCCGTTTAAGGTAGCGGAAGGTTCAGTAAAAATTCTGGGTGTGAATATAGGTAAAAATGAAAAAAGTGCAAGAGATATGACGTGGACTGGTGTGTTAAATAAATTAAAGCAAACTCTGAATTTTTGGAAACAGAGAGGGCTTAGATTAAAAGGTAAAGTGATCGTGGTCAATGCACTATTAATGTCAAGGTTAGTATACATTATAGGAACATTAGACATGCCAGAATGGGTACTTAAAGAAATAAATAGGGTAGTGTCAGATTTTCTATGGGGGGGGAAGGGTGTCAGGATAGCTCATCAAACCCTGATAGCTAAATATAGTGAAGGAGGTCTACAATTGGTGGATTTAAAAGTTAAAATTCAAGCAATTAGATTAAAAGTAATCCTTAAGTATTTATATGCTTGTGTAGATCATGGGTGGAAATATTTTTTCAGAGATTATATGAATACAATTGGGAGATGTGGGGAACACAGTATTTTGATGGGATTTAAGAAAAATATGTATGAAGATGTGCCTTACTTCTATAAAGAGGTGTTTGAAGCTTGGACCAGGTTCCTGCCTCAGGTCACATATGAGTGCACAAACATGGGTATGATTTTGAGTCAGCCTGTCTTTTTAAATCCAAAGGTTAAAAGTAATGGAACTTGGCTGTATAACAGAATATTTATGAATGCTGGGTTAAACCAAATCAAGGATTATGTTTATGAAGTTATACCAGGATTCTTACCTGTGAGAGCAATACTGGATGGAGTATATGAATATGATGATAATGTCAGGAAGGGAACAATAATAAATATGTACGATAAAATTAAAAGAAATCTGCCCAGAGAATGGGTGGATGGAATTAATAGTGAGGATATAGGAGAGAGAGGAGTTACAATGCCTGAATTGAGAGTTAAAAAGAATGAAAATAAAATAGAGCTGGGTAAAATGAAAGTGAAGGATTTTTATCAGCTCATGTTGACGAGAGAAGTCAAAGTACCAGCATCAGAAAAAGTCTGGACAAGGGTATTTCCAGAAATGAATGTAAAAAAGATATGGATGAATTTAAATGTGAAGTATAACAGTATTGAATGTGAAGATAATGATTTCAAGCTTAGACACAATAGGATCTTTACAAATGTTGTTTTACATCAGATAGACCGATCAGTAAAGCGAGAATGTGACGTGTGTGAATTAAGTCCAGAAAGCTTTATGCATTTATTTCTAGAATGTGAGGAACTGAAGGAATTCTACAGTAAACTAAAGGGTTTCTTATTGAAAAACTGGGAACATGAGTTCATTGAAGGTTTTAAATGGAGGGAACTGGTGTTGTTTGGTGTAAGTGAGAATACAAGAAAAGTGAATGTTAACATTCTGAATTTTGTGCTGAGCCATGCGAGGTATGCGGTCAGGACAAGGAGGAATTTAGCTCATTTTGAAGAGAAGAAGGTGAAAGTGTGGCCAATTTTTGAATCTACTGTAAGGAGGGATATATTATTTGTGTTCAAATATGACAGAGAGCAGTTTGACAGTTTTTTTGTGGATAGTGATACGTTTATCACCATTTCGTCTGATGATAAAGTAATGTTTAAATTCTGAAAAGTTTTGTTTTGAATGAAAAGTTAATAAGGAATGAGAATATGAATTGAGGACCTGTGAATTAATGCTCAACGTATCACAACTCTGTATTCTGTTATGATTGATTTTGGTGTAATTATTTTTATTTAATATGATTAATTTATTTTATGTTTAATTTCTGCATATTGTTTCTGCTCTGAATTGTAAATATGATTTTTATAATAAAAGAAAAAAAAAAAAAACACGCCCGATCTCGTCCGATCTCGGAAGCTAAGCAGGGTCGGGCCTGGTTAGTACTTGGATGGGAGACCGCCTGGGAATACCAGGTGCTGTAAGCTTTTTTCATTTGCCACACTGAATGAGCAATGGTCATTTATGAATGCAGCACTAACTAAGAAAACGGCACTGCTGAACAATGTCACTTCTAACCTTTAGCAGCCCAGCCTACAGTAAGTAGAATAGAGGAATCAACACGCCACAGCAGGGCCACTGTCATCTATATAACACCTACCGGCCCTTGTGCTGTTGCTTACGGCCATACCACCCTGAACACGCCCGATCTCGTCCGATCTCGGAAGCTAAGCAGGGTCGGGCCTGGTTAGTACTTGGATGGGAGACCGCCTGGGAATACCAGGTGCTGTAAGCTTTTTTCATTTGCCACACTGAATGAGCAATGGTCATTTGTGAATGCAGCACTAACTAAGAAAACGGCACTGCTGAACAATGTCACTTCTAACCTTTAGCAGCCCAGCCTACAGTAAGTAGAATAGAGGAATAAACACTCCACAGCAGGGCCACTGTCATCTATATAAGACCTACCGGCCCTTGTGCTGTTGCTTACGGCCATACCACCCTGAACACGCCCGATCTCGTCCGATCTCGGAAGCTAAGCAGGGTCGGGCCTGGTTAGTACTTGGATGGGAGACCGCCTGGGAATACCAGGTGCTGTAAGCTTTTTTCATTTGCCACACTGAATGAGCAATGGTCATTTATGAATGCAGCACTAACTAAGAAAACGGCACTGCTGAACAATGTCACTTCTAACCTTTAGCAGCCCAGCCTACAGTAAGTAGAATAGAGGAATAAACACGCCACAGCAGGGCCACTGTCATCTATATAACACCTACCGGCCCTTGTGCTGTTGCTTACGGCCATACCACCCTGAACACGCCCGATCTCGTCCGATCTCGGAAGCTAAGCAGGGTCGGGCCTGGTTAGTACTTGGATGGGAGACCGCCTGGGAATACCAGGTGCTGTAAGCTTTTTTCATTTGCCACACTGAATGAGCAATGGTCATTTGTGAATGCAGCACTAACTAAGAAAACGGCACTGCTGAACAATGTCACTTCTAACCTTTAGCAGCCCAGCCTACAGTAAGTAGAATAGAGGAATAAACACTCCACAGCAGGCCACTGTCATCTATATAAGACCTACCGGCCCTTGTGCTGTTGCTTACGGCCATACCACCCTGAACACGCCCGATCTCGTCCGATCTCGGAAGCTAAGCAGGGTCGGGCCTGGTTAGTACTTGGATGGGAGACCGCCTGGGAATACCAGGTGCTGTAAGCTTTTTTCATTTGCCACACTGAATGAGCAATGGTCATTTATGAATGCAGCACTAACTAAGAAAACGGCACTGCTGAACAATGTCACTTCTAACCTTTAGCAGCCCAGCCTACAGTAAGTAGAATAGAGGAATAAACACTCCACAGCAGGGCCACTGTCATCTACTGTATATAAGACCTACCGGCCCTTGTGCTGTTGCTTACGGCCATACCACCCTGAACACGCCCGATCTCGTCCGATCTCGAAAGCTAAGCAGGGTCGGGCCTGGTTAGTACTTGGATGGGAGACCGCCTGGGAATACCAGGTGCTGTAAGCTTTTTTCATTTGCCACACTGAATGAGCAATGGTCATTTATGAATGCAGCACTAACTAAGAAAACGGCACTGCTGAACAATGTCACTTCTAACCTTTAGCAGCCCAGCCTACAGTAAGTAGAATAGAGGAATAAACACGCCACAGCAGGGCCACTGTCATCTATATAACACCTACCGGCCCTTGTGCTGTTGCTTACGGCCATACCACCCTGAACACGCCCGATCTCGTCCGATCTCGGAAGCTAAGCAGGGTCGGGCCTGGTTAGTACTTGGATGGGAGACCGCCTGGGAATACCAGGTGCTGTAAGCTTTTTTCATTTGCCACACTGAATGAGCAATGGTCATTTATGAATGCAGCACTAACTAAGAAAACGGCACTGCTGAACAATGTCACTTCTAACCTTTAGCAGCCCAGCCTACAGTAAGTAGAATAGAGGAATAAACACTCCACAGCAGGGCCACTGTCATCTATATAAGACCTACCGGCCCTTGTGCTGTTGCTTACGGCCATACCACCCTGAACACGCCCGATCTCGGAAGCTAAGCAGGGTCGGGCCTGGTTAGTACTTGGATGGGAGACCGCCTGGGAATACCAGGTGCTGTAAGCTTTTTTCATTTGCCACACTGAATGAGCAATGGTCATTTATGAATGCAGCACTAACTAAGAAAACGGCACTGCTGAACAATGTCACTTCTAACCTTTAGCAGCCCAGCCTACAGTAAGTAGAATAGAGGAATAAACACGCCACAGCAGGGCCACTGTCATCTATATAACACCTACCGGCCCTTGTGCTGTTGCTTACGGCCATACCACCCTGAACACGCCCGATCTCGTCCGATCTCGGAAGCTAAGCAGGGTCGGGCCTGGTTAGTACTTGGATGGGAGACCGCCTGGGAATACTAGGTGCTGTAAGCTTTTTTCATTTGCCACACTGAATGAGCAATGGTCATTTATGAATGCAGCACTAACTAAGAAAACGGCACTGCTGAACAATGTCACTTCTGACTTTTAGCAGCCCAGCCTACAGTAAGTAGAACAGAGGAATAAACACTCCACAGCAGGGCCACTGTCATCTATATAAGACCTACCGGCCCTTGTGCTGTTGCTTACGGCCATACCACCCTGAACACGCCCGATCTCGTCCGATCTCGGAAGCTAAGCAGGGTCGGGCCTGGTTAGTACTTGGATGGGAGACCGCCTGGGAATACCAGGTGCTGTAAGCTTTTTTCATTTGCCACACTGAATGAGCAATGGTCATTTATGAATGCAGCACTAACTAAGAAAACGGCACTGCTGAACAATGTCACTTCTAACCTTTAGCAGCCCAGCCTACAGTAAGTAGAATAGAGGAATAAACACTCCACAGCAGGGCCACTTTCATCTATATAAGACCTACCGGCCCTTGTGCTGTTGCTTACGGCCATACCACCCTGAACACGCCCGATCTCGTCCGATCTCGGAAGCTAAGCAGGGTCGGGCCTGGTTAGTACTTGGATGGGAGACCGCCTGGGAATACCAGGTGCTGTAAGCTTTTTTCATTTGCCACACTGAATGAGCAATGGTCATTTATGAATGCAGCACTAACTAAGAAAACGGCACTGCTGAACAATGTCACTTCTGACTTTTAGCAGCCCAGCCTACAGTAAGTAGAACAGAGGAATAAACACTCCACAGCAGGGCCACTGTCATCTATATAAGACCTACCGGCCCTTGTGCTGTTGCTTACGGCCATACCACCCTGAACACGCCCGATCTCGTCCGATCTCGGAAGCTAAGCAGGGTCGGGCCTGGTTAGTACTTGGATGGGAGACCGCCTGGGAATACCAGGTGCTGTAAGCTTTTTTCATTTGCCACACTGAATGAGCAATGGTCATTTATGAATGCAGCACTAACTAAGAAAACGGCACTGCTGAACAATGTCACTTCTAACCTTTAGCAGCCCAGCCTACAGTAAGTAGAATAGAGGAATAAACACTCCACAGCAGGGCCACTGTCATCTATATAAGACCTACCGGCCCTTGTGCTGTTGCTTACGGCCATACCACCCTGAACACGCCCGATCTCGTCCGATCTCGGAAGCTAAGCAGGGTCGGGCCTGGTTAGTACTTGGATGGGAGACCGCCTGGGAATACCAGGTGCTGTAAGCTTTTTTCATTTGCCACACTGAATGAGCAATGGTCATTTATGAATGCAGCACTAACTAAGAAAACGGCACTGCTGAACAATGTCACTTCTGACTTTTAGCAGCCCAGCCTACAGTAAGTAGAACAGAGGAATAAACACTCCACAGCAGGGCCACTGTCATCTATATAAGACCTACCGGCCCTTGTGCTGTTGCTTACGGCCATACCACCCTGAACACGCCCGATCTCGTCCGATCTCGGAAGCTAAGCAGGGTCGGGCCTGGTTAGTACTTGGATGGGAGACCGCCTGGGAATACCAGGTGCTGTAAGCTTTTTTCATTTGCCACACTGAATGAGCAATGGTCATTTATGAATGCAGCACTAACTAAGAAAACGGCACTGCTGAACAATGTCACTTCTGACTTTTAGCAGCCCAGCCTACAGTAAGTAGAACAGAGGAATAAACACTCCACAGCAGGGCCACTGTCATCTATATAAGACCTACCGGCCCTTGTGCTGTTGCTTACGGCCATACCACCCTGAACACGCCCGATCTCGTCCGATCTCGGAAGCTAAGCAGGGTCGGGCCTGGTTAGTACTTGGATGGGAGACCGCCTGGGAATACCAGGTGCTGTAAGCTTTTTTCATTTGCCACACTGAATGAGCAATGGTCATTTATGAATGCAGCACTAACTAAGAAAACGGCACTGCTGAACAATGTCACTTCTAACCTTTAGCAGCCCAGCCTACAGTAAGTAGAATAGAGGAATAAACACTCCACAGCAGGGCCACTGTCATCTATATAAGACCTACCGGCCCTTGTGCTGTTGCTTACGGCCATACCACCCTGAACACGCCCGATCTCGTCCGATCTCGGAAGCTAAGCAGGGTCGGGCCTGGTTAGTACTTGGATGGGAGACCGCCTGGGAATACCAGGTGCTGTAAGCTTTTTTCATTTGCCACACTGAATGAGCAATGGTCATTTATGAATGCAGCACTAACTAAGAAAACGGCACTGCTGAACAATGTCACTTCTGACTTTTAGCAGCCCAGCCTACAGTAAGTAGAACAGAGGAATAAACACTCCACAGCAGGGCCACTGTCATCTATATAAGACCTACCGGCCCTTGTGCTGTTGCTTATGGCCATACCACCCTGAACACGCCCGATCTCGTCCGATCTCGGAAGCTAAGCAGGGTCGGGCCTGGTTAGTACTTGGATGGGAGACCGCCTGGGAATACCAGGTGCTGTAAGCTTTTTTCATTTGCCACACTGAATGAGCAATGGTCATTTATGAATGCAGCACTAACTAAGAAAACGGCACTGCTGAACAATGTCACTTCTAACCTTTAGCAGCCCAGCCTACAGTAAGTAGAATAGAGGAATAAACACTCCACAGCAGGGCCACTGTCATCTATATAAGACCTACCGGCCCTTGTGCTGTTGCTTACGGCCATACCACCCTGAACACGCCCGATCTCGTCCGATCTCGGAAGCTAAGCAGGGTCGGGCCTGGTTAGTACTTGGATGGGAGACCGCCTGGGAATACCAGGTGCTGTAAGCTTTTTTCATTTGCCACACTGAATGAGCAATGGTCATTTGTGAATGCAGCACTAACTAAGAAAACGGCACTGCTGAACAATGTCACTTCTAACCTTTAGCAGCCCAGCCTACAGTAAGTAGAATAGAGGAATAAACACTCCACAGCAGGGCCACTGTCATCTATATAAGACCTACCGGCCCTTGTGCTGTTGCTTACGGCCATACCACCCTGAACACGCCCGATCTCGTCCGATCTCGGAAGCTAAGCAGGGTCGGGCCTGGTTAGTACTTGGATGGGAGACCGCCTGGGAATACCAGGTGCTGTAAGCTTTTTTCATTTGCCACACTGAATGAGCAATGGTCATTTATGAATGCAGCACTAACTAAGAAAACGGCACTGCTGAACAATGTCACTTCTAACCTTTAGCAGCCCAGCCTACAGTAAGTAGAATAGAGGAATAAACACTCCACAGCAGGGCCACTGTCATCTATATAAGACCTACCGGCCCTTGTGCTGTTGCTTACGGCCATACCACCCTGAACACGCCCGATCTCGTCCGATCTCGGAAGCTAAGCAGGGTCGGGCCTGGTTAGTACTTGGATGGGAGACCGCCTGGGAATACCAGGTGCTGTAAGCTTTTTTCATTTGCCACACTGAATGAGCAATGGTCATTTATGAATGCAGCACTAACTAAGAAAACGGCACTGCTGAACAATGTCACTTCTAACCTTTAGCAGCCCAGCCTACAGTAAGTAGAACAGAGGAATAAACACTCCACAGCAGGGCCACTGTCATCTATATAAGACCTACCGGCCCTTGTGCTGTTGCTTACGGCCATACCACCCTGAACACGCCCGATCTCGTCCGATCTCGGAAGCTAAGCAGGGTCGGGCCTGGTTAGTACTTGGATGGGAGACCGCCTGGGAATACCAGGTGCTGTAAGCTTTTTTCATTTGCCACACTGAATGAGCAATGGTCATTTATGAATGCAGCACTAACTAAGAAAACGGCACTGCTGAACAATGTCACTTCTGACTTTTAGCAGCCCAGCCTACAGTAAGTAGAACAGAGGAATAAACACTCCACAGCAGGGCCACTGTCATCTATATAAGACCTACCGGCCCTTGTGCTGTTGCTTACGGCCATACCACCCTGAACACGCCCGATCTCGTCCGATCTCGGAAGCTAAGCAGGGTCGGGCCTGGTTAGTACTTGGATGGGAGACCGCCTGGGAATACCAGGTGCTGTAAGCTTTTTTCATTTGCCACACTGAATGAGCAATGGTCATTTATGAATGCAGCACTAACTAAGAAAACGGCACTGCTGAACAATGTCACTTCTAACCTTTAGCAGCCCAGCCTACAGTAAGTAGAATAGAGGAATAAACACTCCACAGCAGGGCCACTGTCATCTATATAAGACCTACCGGCCCTTGTGCTGTTGCTTACGGCCATACCACCCTGAACACGCCCGATCTCGTCCGATCTCGGAAGCTAAGCAGGGTCGGGCCTGGTTAGTACTTGGATGGGAGACCGCCTGGGAATACCAGGTGCTGTAAGCTTTTTTCATTTGCCACACTGAATGAGCAATGGTCATTTATGAATGCAGCACTAACTAAGAAAACGGCACTGCTGAACAATGTCACTTCTGACTTTTAGCAGCCCAGCCTACAGTAAGTAGAACAGAGGAATAAACACTCCACAGCAGGGCCACTGTCATCTATATAAGACCTACCGGCCCTTGTGCTGTTGCTTATGGCCATACCACCCTGAACACGCCCGATCTCGTCCGATCTCGGAAGCTAAGCAGGGTCGGGCCTGGTTAGTACTTGGATGGGAGACCGCCTGGGAATACCAGGTGCTGTAAGCTTTTTTCATTTGCCACACTGAATGAGCAATGGTCATTTATGAATGCAGCACTAACTAAGAAAACGGCACTGCTGAACAATGTCACTTCTAACCTTTAGCAGCCCAGCCTACAGTAAGTAGAATAGAGGAATAAACACTCCACAGCAGGGCCACTGTCATCTATATAAGACCTACCGGCCCTTGTGCTGTTGCTTACGGCCATACCACCCTGAACACGCCCGATCTCGTCCGATCTCGGAAGCTAAGCAGGGTCGGGCCTGGTTAGTACTTGGATGGGAGACCGCCTGGGAATACCAGGTGCTGTAAGCTTTTTTCATTTGCCACACTGAATGAGCAATGGTCATTTATGAATGCAGCACTAACTAAGAAAACGGCACTGCTGAACAATGTCACTTCTAACCTTTAGCAGCCCAGCCTACAGTAAGTAGAATAGAGGAATAAACACTCCACAGCAGGGCCACTGTCATCTATATAAGACCTACCGGCCCTTGTGCTGTTGCTTACGGCCATACCACCCTGAACACGCCCGATCTCGTCCGATCTCGGAAGCTAAGCAGGGTCGGGCCTGGTTAGTACTTGGATGGGAGACCGCCTGGGAATACCAGGTGCTGTAAGCTTTTTTCATTTGCCACACTGAATGAGCAATGGTCATTTATGAATGCAGCACTAACTAAGAAAACGGCACTGCTGAACAATGTCACTTCTGACTTTTAGCAGCCCAGCCTACAGTAAGTAGAACAGAGGAATAAACACTCCACAGCAGGGCCACTGTCATCTATATAAGACCTACCGGCCCTTGTGCTGTTGCTTATGGCCATACCACCCTGAACACGCCCGATCTCGTCCGATCTCGGAAGCTAAGCAGGGTCGGGCCTGGTTAGTACTTGGATGGGAGACCGCCTGGGAATACCAGGTGCTGTAAGCTTTTTTCATTTGCCACACTGAATGAGCAATGGTCATTTATGAATGCAGCACTAACTAAGAAAACGGCACTGCTGAACAATGTCACTTCTAACCTTTAGCAGCCCAGCCTACAGTAAGTAGAATAGAGGAATAAACACTCCACAGCAGGGCCACTGTCATCTATATAAGACCTACCGGCCCTTGTGCTGTTGCTTACGGCCATACCACCCTGAACACGCCCGATCTCGTCCGATCTCGGAAGCTAAGCAGGGTCGGGCCTGGTTAGTACTTGGATGGGAGACCGCCTGGGAATACCAGGTGCTGTAAGCTTTTTTCATTTGCCACACTGAATGAGCAATGGTCATTTGTGAATGCAGCACTAACTAAGAAAACGGCACTGCTGAACAATGTCACTTCTAACCTTTAGCAGCCCAGCCTACAGTAAGTAGAATAGAGGAATAAACACTCCACAGCAGGGCCACTGTCATCTATATAAGACCTACCGGCCCTTGTGCTGTTGCTTACGGCCATACCACCCTGAACACGCCCGATCTCGTCCGATCTCGGAAGCTAAGCAGGGTCGGGCCTGGTTAGTACTTGGATGGGAGACCGCCTGGGAATACCAGGTGCTGTAAGCTTTTTTCATTTGCCACACTGAATGAGCAATGGTCATTTATGAATGCAGCACTAACTAAGAAAACGGCACTGCTGAACAATGTCACTTCTGACTTTTAGCAGCCCAGCCTACAGTAAGTAGAACAGAGGAATAAACACTCCACAGCAGGGCCACTGTCATCTATATAAGACCTACCGGCCCTTGTGCTGTTGCTTACGGCCATACCACCCTGAACACGCCCGATCTCGTCCGATCTCGGAAGCTAAGCAGGGTCGGGCCTGGTTAGTACTTGGATGGGAGACCGCCTGGGAATACCAGGTGCTGTAAGCTTTTTTCATTTGCCACACTGAATGAGCAATGGTCATTTATGAATGCAGCACTAACTAAGAAAACGGCACTGCTGAACAATGTCACTTCTAACCTTTAGCAGCCCAGCCTACAGTAAGTAGAATAGAGGAATAAACACTCCACAGCAGGGCACTGTCATCTATATAAGACCTACCGGCCCTTGTGCTGTTGCTTACGGCCATACCACCCTGAACACGCCCGATCTCGTCCGATCTCGGAAGCTAAGCAGGGTCGGGCCTGGTTAGTACTTGGATGGGAGACCGCCTGGGAATACCAGGTGCTGTAAGCTTTTTTCATTTGCCACACTGAATGAGCAATGGTCATTTATGAATGCAGCACTAACTAAGAAAACGGCACTGCTGAACAATGTCACTTCTAACCTTTAGCAGCCCAGCCTACAGTAAGTAGAATAGAGGAATAAACACTCCACAGCAGGGCCACTGTCATCTATATAAGACCTACCGGCCCTTGTGCTGTTGCTTACGGCCATACCACCCTGAACATCTCGTCCGATCTCGGAAGCTAAGCAGGGTCGGGCCTGGTTAGTACTTGGATGGGAGACCGCCTGGGAATACCAGGTGCTGTAAGCTTTTTTCAGCCTACAGTAAGTAGAATAGAGGAATAAACACTCCACAGCAGGGCCACTGTCATCTATATAAGACCTACCGGCCCTTGTGCTGTTGCTTACGGCCATACCACCCTGAACACGCCCGATCTCGTCCGATCTCGGAAGCTAAGCAGGGTCGGTTCTGGTTAGTACTTGGATGGGAGACCGCCTGGGAATACCAGGTGAATGAGCAATGGTCATTTATGAATGCAGCACTAACTAAGAAAACGGCACTGCTGAACAATGTCACTTCTAACCTTTAGCAGCCCAGCCTACAGTAAGTAGAATAGAGGAATAAACACTCCACAGCAGGGCACTGTCATCTATATAAGACCTACCGGCCCTTGTGCTGTTGCTTACGGCCATACCACCCTGAACACGCCCGATCTCGTCCGATCTCGGAAGCTAAGCAGGGTCGGGCCTGGTTAGTACTTGGATGGGAGACCGCCTGGGAATACCAGGTGCTGTAAGCTTTTTTCATTTGCCACACTGAATGAGCAATGGTCATTTATGAATGCAGCACTAACTAAGAAAACGGCACTGCTTAACAATGTCACTTCTAACCTTTAGCAGCCCAGCCTACAGTAAGTAGAATAGAGGAATAAACACTCCACAGCAGGGCCACTGTCATCTATATAAGACCTACCGGCCCTTGTGCTGTTGCTTACGGCCATACCACCCTGAACACGCCCGATCTCGTCCGATCTCGGAAGCTAAGCAGGGTCGGGCCTGGTTAGTACTTGGATGGGAGACCGCCTGGGAATACCAGGTGCTGTAAGCTTTTTTCATTTGCCACACTGAATGAGCAATGGTCATTTATGAATGCAGCACTAACTAAGAAAACGGCACTGCTGAACAATGTCACTTCTGACTTTTAGCAGCCCAGCCTACAGTAAGTAGAACAGAGGAATAAACACTCCACAGCAGGGCCACTGTCATCTATATAAGACCTACCGGCCCTTGTGCTGTTGCTTACGGCCATACCACCCTGAACACGCCCGATCTCGTCCGATCTCGGAAGCTAAGCAGGGTCGGGCCTGGTTAGTACTTGGATGGGAGACCGCCTGGGAATACCAGGTGCTGTAAGCTTTTTTCATTTGCCACACTGAATGAGCAATGGTCATTTATGAATGCAGCACTAACTAAGAAAACGGCACTGCTGAACAATGTCACTTCTAACCTTTAGCAGCCCAGCCTACAGTAAGTAGAATAGAGGAATAAACACTCCACAGCAGGGCCACTGTCATCTATATAAGACCTACCGGCCCTTGTGCTGTTGCTTACGGCCATACCACCCTGAACACGCCCGATCTCGTCCGATCTCGGAAGCTAAGCAGGGTCGGGCCTGGTTAGTACTTGGATGGGAGACCGCCTGGGAATACCAGGTGCTGTAAGCTTTTTTCATTTGCCACACTGAATGAGCAATGGTCATTTGTGAATGCAGCACTAACTAAGAAAACGGCACTGCTGAACAATGTCACTTCTAACCTTTAGCAGCCCAGCCTACAGTAAGTAGAATAGAGGAATAAACACTCCACAGCAGGGCCACTGTCATCTATATAAGACCTACCGGCCCTTGTGCTGTTGCTTACGGCCATACCACCCTGAACACGCCCGATCTCGTCCGATCTCGGAAGCTAAGCAGGGTCGGGCCTGGTTAGTACTTGGATGGGAGACCGCCTGGGAATACCAGGTGCTGTAAGCTTTTTTCATTTGCCACACTGAATGAGCAATGGTCATTTATGAATGCAGCACTAACTAAGAAAACGGCACTGCTGAACAATGTCACTTCTAACCTTTAGCAGCCCAGCCTACAGTAAGTAGAATAGAGGAATAAACACTCCACAGCAGGGCCACTGTCATCTATATAAGACCTACCGGCCCTTGTGCTGTTGCTTACGGCCATACCACCCTGAACACGCCCGATCTCGTCCGATCTCGGAAGCTAAGCAGGGTCGGGCCTGGTTAGTACTTGGATGGGAGACCGCCTGGGAATACCAGGTGCTGTAAGCTTTTTTCATTTGCCACACTGAATGAGCAATGGTCATTTATGAATGCAGCACTAACTAAGAAAACGGCACTGCTGAACAATGTCACTTCTAACCTTTAGCAGCCCAGCCTACAGTAAGTAGAATAGAGGAATAAACACTCCACAGCAGGGCCATTGTCATCTATATAAGACCTACCGGCCCTTGTGCTGTTGCTTACGGCCATACCACCCTGAACACGCCCGATCTCGTCCGATCTCGGAAGCTAAGCAGGGTCGGGCCTGGTTAGTACTTGGATGGGAGACCGCCTGGGAATACCAGGTGCTGTAAGCTTTTTTCATTTGCCACACTGAATGAGCAATGGTCATTTATGAATGCAGCACTAACTAAGAAAACGGCACTGCTGAACAATGTCACTTCTAACCTTTAGCAGCCCAGCCTACAGTAAGTAGAATAGAGGAATAAACACTCCACAGCAGGGCCACTGTCATCTATATAAGACCTACCGGCCCTTGTGCTGTTGCTTACGGCCATACCACCCTGAACACGCCCGATCTCGTCCGATCTCGGAAGCTAAGCAGGGTCGGGCCTGGTTAGTACTTGGATGGGAGACCGCCTGGGAATACCAGGTGCTGTAAGCTTTTTTCATTTGCCACACTGAATGAGCAATGGTCATTTATGAATGCAGCACTAACTAAGAAAACGGCACTGCTGAACAATGTCACTTCTGACTTTTAGCAGCCCAGCCTACAGTAAGTAGAACAGAGGAATAAACACTCCACAGCAGGGCCACTGTCATCTATATAAGACCTACCGGCCCTTGTGCTGTTGCTTACGGCCATACCACCCTGAACACGCCCGATCTCGTCCGATCTCGGAAGCTAAGCAGGGTCGGGCCTGGTTAGTACTTGGATGGGAGACCGCCTGGGAATACCAGGTGCTGTAAGCTTTTTTCATTTGCCACACTGAATGAGCAATGGTCATTTATGAATGCAGCACTAACTAAGAAAACGGCACTGCTGAACAATGTCACTTCTAACCTTTAGCAGCCCAGCCTACAGTAAGTAGAATAGAGGAATAAACACTCCACAGCAGGGCCATTGTCATCTATATAAGACCTACCGGCCCTTGTGCTGTTGCTTACGGCCATACCACCCTGAACACGCCCGATCTCGTCCGATCTCGGAAGCTAAGCAGGGTCGGGCCTGGTTAGTACTTGGATGGGAGACCGCCTGGGAATACCAGGTGCTGTAAGCTTTTTTCATTTGCCACACTGAATGAGCAATGGTCATTTGTGAATGCAGCACTAACTAAGAAAACGGCACTGCTGAACAATGTCACTTCTAACCTTTAGCAGCCCAGCCTACAGTAAGTAGAATAGAGGAATAAACACTCCACAGCAGGGCCACTGTCATCTATATAAGACCTACCGGCCCTTGTGCTGTTGCTTACGGCCATACCACCCTGAACACGCCCGATCTCGTCCGATCTCGGAAGCTAAGCAGGGTCGGGCCTGGTTAGTACTTGGATGGGAGACCGCCTGGCAATACCAGGTGCTGTAAGCTTTTTTCATTTGCCACACTGAATGAGCAATGGTCATTTATGAATGCAGCACTAACTAAGAAAACGGCACTGCTGAACAATGTCACTTCTAACCTTTAGCAGCCCAGCCTACAGTAAGTAGAATAGAGGAATAAACACTCCACAGCAGGGCCACTGTCATCTATATAAGACCTACCGGCCCTTGTGCTGTTGCTTACGGCCATACCACCCTGAACACGCCCGATCTCGTCCGATCTCGGAAGCTAAGCAGGGTCGGGCCTGGTTAGTACTTGGATGGGAGACCGCCTGGGAATACCAGGTGCTGTAAGCTTTTTTCATTTGCCACACTGAATGAGCAATGGTCATTTATGAATGCAGCACTAACTAAGAAAACGGCACTGCTGAACAATGTCACTTCTAACCTTTAGCAGCCCAGCCTACAGTAAGTAGAATAGAGGAATAAACACTCCACAGCAGGGCCACTGTCATCTATATAAGACCTACCGGCCCTTGTGCTGTTGCTTACGGCCATACCACCCTGAACACGCCCGATCTCGTCCGATCTCGGAAGCTAAGCAGGGTCGGGCCTGGTTAGTACTTGGATGGGAGACCGCCTGGGAATACCAGGTGCTGTAAGCTTTTTTCATTTGCCACACTGAATGAGCAATGGTCATTTATGAATGCAGCACTAACTAAGAAAACGGCACTGCTGAACAATGTCACTTCTGACTTTTAGCAGCCCAGCCTACAGTAAGTAGAACAGAGGAATAAACACTCCACAGCAGGGCCACTGTCATCTATATAAGACCTACCGGCCCTTGTGCTGTTGCTTACGGCC
>NC_139944.1:44308746-44396246 GCF_963454915.1 Gymnoscopelus microlampas
GAGACCGCCTGGGAATACCAGGTGCTGTAAGCTTTTTTCATTTGCCACACTGAATGAGCAATGGTCATTTATGAATGCAGCACTAACTAAGAAAACGGCACTGCTGAACAATGTCACTTCTAACCTTTAGCAGCCCAGCCTACAGTAAGTAGAATAGAGGAATAAACACTCCACAGCAGGGCCACTGTCATCTATATAAGACCTACCGGCCCTTGTGCTGTTGCTTACGGCCATACCACCCTGAACACGCCCGATCTCGTCCGATCTCGGAAGCTAAGCAGGGTCGGGCCTGGTTAGTACTTGGATGGGAGACCGCCTGGGAATACCAGGTGCTGTAAGCTTTTTTCAGCCTACAGTAAGTAGAATAGAGGAATAAACACTCCACAGCAGGGCCACTGTCATCTATATAAGACCTACCGGCCCTTGTGCTGTTGCTTACGGCCATACCACCCTGAACACGCCCGATCTCGTCCGATCTCGGAAGCTAAGCAGGGTCGGGCCTGGTTAGTACTTGGATGGGAGACCGCCTGGGAATACCAGGTGCTGTAAGCTTTTTTCATTTGCCACACTGAATGAGCAATGGTCATTTATGAATGCAGCACTAACTAAGAAAACGGCACTGCTGAACAATGTCACTTCTAACCTTTAGCAGCCCAGCCTACAGTAAGTAGAATAGAGGAATAAACACTCCACAGCAGGGCCACTGTCATCTATATAAGACCTACCGGCCCTTGTGCTGTTGCTTACGGCCATACCACCCTGAACACGCCCGATCTCGTCCGATCTCGGAAGCTAAGCAGGGTCGGGCCTGGTTAGTACTTGGATGGGAGACCGCCTGGGAATACCAGGTGCTGTAAGCTTTTTTCATTTGCCACACTGAATGAGCAATGGTCATTTATGAATGCAGCACTAACTAAGAAAACGGCATTGCTGAACAATGTCACTTCTGACTTTTAGCAGCCCAGCCTACAGTAAGTAGAACAGAGGAATAAACACTCCACAGCAGGGCCACTGTCATCTATATAAGACCTACCGGCCCTTGTGCTGTTGCTTACGGCCATACCACCCTGAACACGCCCGATCTCGTCCGATCTCGGAAGCTAAGCAGGGTCGGGCCTGGTTAGTACTTGGATGGGAGACCGCCTGGGAATACCAGGTGAATGAGCAATGGTCATTTATGAATGCAGCACTAACTAAGAAAACGGCACTGCTGAACAATGTCACTTCTAACCTTTAGCAGCCCAGCCTACAGTAAGTAGAATAGAGGAATAAACACTCCACAGCAGGGCACTGTCATCTATATAAGACCTACCGGCCCTTGTGCTGTTGCTTACGGCCATACCACCCTGAACACGCCCGATCTCGTCCGATCTCGGAAGCTAAGCAGGGTCGGGCCTGGTTAGTACTTGGATGGGAGACCGCCTGGGAATACCAGGTGCTGTAAGCTTTTTTCATTTGCCACACTGAATGAGCAATGGTCATTTATGAATGCAGCACTAACTAAGAAAACGGCACTGCTGAACAATGTCACTTCTAACCTTTAGCAGCCCAGCCTACAGTAAGTAGAATAGAGGAATAAACACTCCACAGCAGGGCCACTGTCATCTATATAAGACCTACCGGCCCTTGTGCTGTTGCTTACGGCCATACCACCCTGAACACGCCCGATCTCGTCCGATCTCGGAAGCTAAGCAGGGTCGGGCCTGGTTAGTACTTGGATGGGAGACCGCCTGGGAATACCAGGTGCTGTAAGCTTTTTTCATTTGCCACACTGAATGAGCAATGGTCATTTATGAATGCAGCACTAACTAAGAAAACGGCACTGCTGAACAATGTCACTTCTGACTTTTAGCAGCCCAGCCTACAGTAAGTAGAACAGAGGAATAAACACTCCACAGCAGGGCCACTGTCATCTATATAAGACCTACCGGCCCTTGTGCTGTTGCTTACGGCCATACCACCCTGAACACGCCCGATCTCGTCCGATCTCGGAAGCTAAGCAGGGTCGGGCCTGGTTAGTACTTGGATGGGAGACCGCCTGGGAATACCAGGTGCTGTAAGCTTTTTTCATTTGCCACACTGAATGAGCAATGGTCATTTATGAATGCAGCACTAACTAAGAAAACGGCACTGCTGAACAATGTCACTTCTAACCTTTAGCAGCCCAGCCTACAGTAAGTAGAATAGAGGAATAAACACTCCACAGCAGGGCCACTGTCATCTATATAAGACCTACCGGCCCTTGTGCTGTTGCTTACGGCCATACCACCCTGAACACGCCCGATCTCGTCCGATCTCGGAAGCTAAGCAGGGTCGGGCCTGGTTAGTACTTGGATGGGAGACCGCCTGGGAATACCAGGTGCTGTAAGCTTTTTTCATTTGCCACACTGAATGAGCAATGGTCATTTGTGAATGCAGCACTAACTAAGAAAACGGCACTGCTGAACAATGTCACTTCTAACCTTTAGCAGCCCAGCCTACAGTAAGTAGAATAAAGGAATAAACACTCCACAGCAGGGCCACTGTCATCTATATAAGACCTACCGGCCCTTGTGCTGTTGCTTACGGCCATACCACCCTGAACACGCCCGATCTCGTCCGATCTCGGAAGCTAAGCAGGGTCGGGCCTGGTTAGTACTTGGATGGGAGACCGCCTGGGAATACCAGGTGCTGTAAGCTTTTTTCATTTGCCACACTGAATGAGCAATGGTCATTTATGAATGCAGCACTAACTAAGAAAACGGCACTGCTGAACAATGTCACTTCTAACCTTTAGCAGCCCAGCCTACAGTAAGTAGAATAGAGGAATAAACACTCCACAGCAGGGCCACTGTCATCTATATAAGACCTACCGGCCCTTGTGCTGTTGCTTACGGCCATACCACCCTGAACACGCCCGATCTCGTCCGATCTCGGAAGCTAAGCAGGGTCGGGCCTGGTTAGTACTTGGATGGGAGACCGCCTGGGAATACCAGGTGCTGTAAGCTTTTTTCATTTGCCACACTGAATGAGCAATGGTCATTTATGAATGCAGCACTAACTAAGAAAACGGCACTGCTGAACAATGTCACTTCTAACCTTTAGCAGCCCAGCCTACAGTAAGTAGAATAGAGGAATAAACACTCCACAGCAGGGCACTGTCATCTATATAAGACCTACCGGCCCTTGTGCTGTTGCTTACGGCCATACCACCCTGAACACGCCCGATCTCGTCCGATCTCGGAAGCTAAGCAGGGTCGGGCCTGGTTAGTACTTGGATGGGAGACCGCCTGGGAATACCAGGTGCTGTAAGCTTTTTTCATTTGCCACACTGAATGAGCAATGGTCATTTGTGAATGCAGCACTAACTAAGAAAACGGCACTGCTGAACAATGTCACTTCTAACCTTTAGCAGCCCAGCCTACAGTAAGTAGAATAGAGGAATAAACACTCCACAGCAGGGCCACTGTCATCTATATAAGACCTACCGGCCCTTGTGCTGTTGCTTACGGCCATACCACCCTGAACACGCCCGATCTCGTCCGATCTCGGAAGCTAAGCAGGGTCGGGCCTGGTTAGTACTTGGATGGGAGACCGCCTGGGAATACCAGGTGCTGTAAGCTTTTTTCATTTGCCACACTGAATGAGCAATGGTCATTTATGAATGCAGCACTAACTAAGAAAACGGCACTGCTGAACAATGTCACTTCTAACCTTTAGCAGCCCAGCCTACAGTAAGTAGAATAGAGGAATAAACACTCCACAGCAGGGCCACTGTCATCTATATAAGACCTACCGGCCCTTGTGCTGTTGCTTACGGCCATACCACCCTGAACACGCCCGATCTCGTCCGATCTCGGAAGCTAAGCAGGGTCGGGCCTGGTTAGTACTTGGATGGGAGACCGCCTGGGAATACCAGGTGCTGTAAGCTTTTTTCATTTGCCACACTGAATGAGCAATGGTCATTTATGAATGCAGCACTAACTAAGAAAACGGCACTGCTGAACAATGTCACTTCTGACTTTTAGCAGCCCAGCCTACAGTAAGTAGAACAGAGGAATAAACACTCCACAGCAGGGCCACTGTCATCTATATAAGACCTACCGGCCCTTGTGCTGTTGCTTACGGCCATACCACCCTGAACACGCCCGATCTCGTCCGATCTCGGAAGCTAAGCAGGGTCGGGCCTGGTTAGTACTTGGATGGGAGACCGCCTGGGAATACCAGGTGCTGTAAGCTTTTTTCATTTGCCACACTGAATGAGCAATGGTCATTTATGAATGCAGCACTAACTAAGAAAACGGCACTGCTGAACAATGTCACTTCTAACCTTTAGCAGCCCAGCCTACAGTAAGTAGAATAGAGGAATAAACACTCCACAGCAGGGCCACTGTCATCTATATAAGACCTACCGGCCCTTGTGCTGTTGCTTACGGCCATACCACCCTGAACACGCCCGATCTCGTCCGATCTCGGAAGCTAAGCAGGGTCGGGCCTGGTTAGTACTTGGATGGGAGACCGCCTGGGAATACCAGGTGCTGTAAGCTTTTTTCAGCCTACAGTAAGTAGAATAGAGGAATAAACACTCCACAGCAGGGCCACTGTCATCTATATAAGACCTACCGGCCCTTGTGCTGTTGCTTACGGCCATACCACCCTGAACACGCCCGATCTCGTCCGATCTCGGAAGCTAAGCAGGGTCGGGCCTGGTTAGTACTTGGATGGGAGACCGCCTGGGAATACCAGGTGCTGTAAGCTTTTTTCATTTGCCACACTGAATGAGCAATGGTCATTTATGAATGCAGCACTAACTAAGAAAACGGCACTGCTGAACAATGTCACTTCTAACCTTTAGCAGCCCAGCCTACAGTAAGTAGAATAGAGGAATAAACACTCCACAGCAGGGCCACTGTCATCTATATAAGACCTACCGGCCCTTGTGCTGTTGCTTACGGCCATACCACCCTGAACACGCCCGATCTCGTCCGATCTCGGAAGCTAAGCAGGGTCGGGCCTGGTTAGTACTTGGATGGGAGACCGCCTGGGAATACCAGGTGCTGTAAGCTTTTTTCATTTGCCACACTGAATGAGCAATGGTCATTTATGAATGCAGCACTAACTAAGAAAACGGCATTGCTGAACAATGTCACTTCTGACTTTTAGCAGCCCAGCCTACAGTAAGTAGAACAGAGGAATAAACACTCCACAGCAGGGCCACTGTCATCTATATAAGACCTACCGGCCCTTGTGCTGTTGCTTACGGCCATACCACCCTGAACACGCCCGATCTCGTCCGATCTCGGAAGCTAAGCAGGGTCGGGCCTGGTTAGTACTTGGATGGGAGACCGCCTGGGAATACCAGGTGAATGAGCAATGGTCATTTATGAATGCAGCACTAACTAAGAAAACGGCACTGCTGAACAATGTCACTTCTAACCTTTAGCAGCCCAGCCTACAGTAAGTAGAATAGAGGAATAAACACTCCACAGCAGGGCACTGTCATCTATATAAGACCTACCGGCCCTTGTGCTGTTGCTTACGGCCATACCACCCTGAACACGCCCGATCTCGTCCGATCTCGGAAGCTAAGCAGGGTCGGGCCTGGTTAGTACTTGGATGGGAGACCGCCTGGGAATACCAGGTGCTGTAAGCTTTTTTCATTTGCCACACTGAATGAGCAATGGTCATTTATGAATGCAGCACTAACTAAGAAAACGGCACTGCTGAACAATGTCACTTCTAACCTTTAGCAGCCCAGCCTACAGTAAGTAGAATAGAGGAATAAACACTCCACAGCAGGGCCACTGTCATCTATATAAGACCTACCGGCCCTTGTGCTGTTGCTTACGGCCATACCACCCTGAACACGCCCGATCTCGTCCGATCTCGGAAGCTAAGCAGGGTCGGGCCTGGTTAGTACTTGGATGGGAGACCGCCTGGGAATACCAGGTGCTGTAAGCTTTTTTCATTTGCCACACTGAATGAGCAATGGTCATTTATGAATGCAGCACTAACTAAGAAAACGGCACTGCTGAACAATGTCACTTCTGACTTTTAGCAGCCCAGCCTACAGTAAGTAGAACAGAGGAATAAACACTCCACAGCAGGGCCACTGTCATCTATATAAGACCTACCGGCCCTTGTGCTGTTGCTTACGGCCATACCACCCTGAACACGCCCGATCTCGTCCGATCTCGGAAGCTAAGCAGGGTCGGGCCTGGTTAGTACTTGGATGGGAGACCGCCTGGGAATACCAGGTGCTGTAAGCTTTTTTCATTTGCCACACTGAATGAGCAATGGTCATTTATGAATGCAGCACTAACTAAGAAAACGGCACTGCTGAACAATGTCACTTCTAACCTTTAGCAGCCCAGCCTACAGTAAGTAGAATAGAGGAATAAACACTCCACAGCAGGGCCACTGTCATCTATATAAGACCTACCGGCCCTTGTGCTGTTGCTTACGGCCATACCACCCTGAACACGCCCGATCTCGTCCGATCTCGGAAGCTAAGCAGGGTCGGGCCTGGTTAGTACTTGGATGGGAGACCGCCTGGGAATACCAGGTGCTGTAAGCTTTTTTCATTTGCCACACTGAATGAGCAATGGTCATTTGTGAATGCAGCACTAACTAAGAAAACGGCACTGCTGAACAATGTCACTTCTAACCTTTAGCAGCCCAGCCTACAGTAAGTAGAATAAAGGAATAAACACTCCACAGCAGGGCCACTGTCATCTATATAAGACCTACCGGCCCTTGTGCTGTTGCTTACGGCCATACCACCCTGAACACGCCCGATCTCGTCCGATCTCGGAAGCTAAGCAGGGTCGGGCCTGGTTAGTACTTGGATGGGAGACCGCCTGGGAATACCAGGTGCTGTAAGCTTTTTTCATTTGCCACACTGAATGAGCAATGGTCATTTATGAATGCAGCACTAACTAAGAAAACGGCACTGCTGAACAATGTCACTTCTAACCTTTAGCAGCCCAGCCTACAGTAAGTAGAATAGAGGAATAAACACTCCACAGCAGGGCCACTGTCATCTATATAAGACCTACCGGCCCTTGTGCTGTTGCTTACGGCCATACCACCCTGAACACGCCCGATCTCGTCCGATCTCGGAAGCTAAGCAGGGTCGGGCCTGGTTAGTACTTGGATGGGAGACCGCCTGGGAATACCAGGTGCTGTAAGCTTTTTTCATTTGCCACACTGAATGAGCAATGGTCATTTATGAATGCAGCACTAACTAAGAAAACGGCACTGCTGAACAATGTCACTTCTAACCTTTAGCAGCCCAGCCTACAGTAAGTAGAATAGAGGAATAAACACTCCACAGCAGGGCACTGTCATCTATATAAGACCTACCGGCCCTTGTGCTGTTGCTTACGGCCATACCACCCTGAACACGCCCGATCTCGTCCGATCTCGGAAGCTAAGCAGGGTCGGGCCTGGTTAGTACTTGGATGGGAGACCGCCTGGGAATACCAGGTGCTGTAAGCTTTTTTCATTTGCCACACTGAATGAGCAATGGTCATTTGTGAATGCAGCACTAACTAAGAAAACGGCACTGCTGAACAATGTCACTTCTAACCTTTAGCAGCCCAGCCTACAGTAAGTAGAATAGAGGAATAAACACTCCACAGCAGGGCCACTGTCATCTATATAAGACCTACCGGCCCTTGTGCTGTTGCTTACGGCCATACCACCCTGAACACGCCCGATCTCGTCCGATCTCGGAAGCTAAGCAGGGTCGGGCCTGGTTAGTACTTGGATGGGAGACCGCCTGGGAATACCAGGTGCTGTAAGCTTTTTTCATTTGCCACACTGAATGAGCAATGGTCATTTATGAATGCAGCACTAACTAAGAAAACGGCACTGCTGAACAATGTCACTTCTAACCTTTAGCAGCCCAGCCTACAGTAAGTAGAATAGAGGAATAAACACTCCACAGCAGGGCCACTGTCATCTATATAAGACCTACCGGCCCTTGTGCTGTTGCTTACGGCCATACCACCCTGAACACGCCCGATCTCGTCCGATCTCGGAAGCTAAGCAGGGTCGGGCCTGGTTAGTACTTGGATGGGAGACCGCCTGGGAATACCAGGTGAATGAGCAATGGTCATTTATGAATGCAGCACTAACTAAGAAAACGGCACTGCTGAACAATGTCACTTCTAACCTTTAGCAGCCCAGCCTACAGTAAGTAGAATAGAGGAATAAACACTCCACAGCAGGGCCACTGTCATCTATATAAGACCTACCGGCCCTTGTGCTGTTGCTTACGGCCATACCACCCTGAACACGCCCGATCTCGTCCGATCTCGGAAGCTAAGCAGGGTCGGGCCTGGTTAGTACTTGGATGGGAGACCGCCTGGGAATACCAGGTGAATGAGCAATGGTCATTTATGAATGCAGCACTAACTAAGAAAACGGCACTGCTGAACAATGTCACTTCTAACCTTTAGCAGCCCAGCCTACAGTAAGTAGAATAGAGGAATAAACACTCCACAGCAGGGCACTGTCATCTATATAAGACCTACCGGCCCTTGTGCTGTTGCTTACGGCCATACCACCCTGAACACGCCCGATCTCGTCCGATCTCGGAAGCTAAGCAGGGTCGGGCCTGGTTAGTACTTGGATGGGAGACCGCCTGGGAATACCAGGTGCTGTAAGCTTTTTTCATTTGCCACACTGAATGAGCAATGGTCATTTATGAATGCAGCACTAACTAAGAAAACGGCACTGCTGAACAATGTCACTTCTAACCTTTAGCAGCCCAGCCTACAGTAAGTAGAATAGAGGAATAAACACTCCACAGCAGGGCCACTGTCATCTATATAAGACCTACCGGCCCTTGTGCTGTTGCTTACGGCCATACCACCCTGAACACGCCCGATCTCGTCCGATCTCGGAAGCTAAGCAGGGTCGGGCCTGGTTAGTACTTGGATGGGAGACCGCCTGGGAATACCAGGTGCTGTAAGCTTTTTTCATTTGCCACACTGAATGAGCAATGGTCATTTATGAATGCAGCACTAACTAAGAAAACGGCACTGCTGAACAATGTCACTTCTGACTTTTAGCAGCCCAGCCTACAGTAAGTAGAACAGAGGAATAAACACTCCACAGCAGGGCCACTGTCATCTATATAAGACCTACCGGCCCTTGTGCTGTTGCTTACGGCCATACCACCCTGAACACGCCCGATCTCGTCCGATCTCGGAAGCTAAGCAGGGTCGGGCCTGGTTAGTACTTGGATGGGAGACCGCCTGGGAATACCAGGTGCTGTAAGCTTTTTTCATTTGCCACACTGAATGAGCAATGGTCATTTATGAATGCAGCACTAACTAAGAAAACGGCACTGCTGAACAATGTCACTTCTAACCTTTAGCAGCCCAGCCTACAGTAAGTAGAATAGAGGAATAAACACTCCACAGCAGGGCCACTGTCATCTATATAAGACCTACCGGCCCTTGTGCTGTTGCTTACGGCCATACCACCCTGAACACGCCCGATCTCGTCCGATCTCGGAAGCTAAGCAGGGTCGGGCCTGGTTAGTACTTGGATGGGAGACCGCCTGGGAATACCAGGTGCTGTAAGCTTTTTTCATTTGCCACACTGAATGAGAAATGGTCATTTGTGAATGCAGCACTAACTAAGAAAACGGCACTGCTGAACAATGTCACTTCTAACCTTTAGCAGCCCAGCCTACAGTAAGTAGAATAAAGGAATAAACACTCCACAGCAGGGCCACTGTCATCTATATAAGACCTACCGGCCCTTGTGCTGTTGCTTACGGCCATACCACCCTGAACACGCCCGATCTCGTCCGATCTCGGAAGCTAAGCAGGGTCGGGCCTGGTTAGTACTTGGATGGGAGACCGCCTGGGAATACCAGGTGCTGTAAGCTTTTTTCATTTGCCACACTGAATGAGCAATGGTCATTTATGAATGCAGCACTAACTAAGAAAACGGCACTGCTGAACAATGTCACTTCTAACCTTTAGCAGCCCAGCCTACAGTAAGTAGAATAGAGGAATAAACACTCCACAGCAGGGCCACTGTCATCTATATAAGACCTACCGGCCCTTGTGCTGTTGCTTACGGCCATACCACCCTGAACACGCCCGATCTCGTCCGATCTCGGAAGCTAAGCAGGGTCGGGCCTGGTTAGTACTTGGATGGGAGACCGCCTGGGAATACCAGGTGCTGTAAGCTTTTTTCATTTGCCACACTGAATGAGCAATGGTCATTTATGAATGCAGCACTAACTAAGAAAACGGCACTGCTGAACAATGTCACTTCTAACCTTTAGCAGCCCAGCCTACAGTAAGTAGAATAGAGGAATAAACACTCCACAGCAGGGCACTGTCATCTATATAAGACCTACCGGCCCTTGTGCTGTTGCTTACGGCCATACCACCCTGAACACGCCCGATCTCGTCCGATCTCGGAAGCTAAGCAGGGTCGGGCCTGGTTAGTACTTGGATGGGAGACCGCCTGGGAATACCAGGTGCTGTAAGCTTTTTTCATTTGCCACACTGAATGAGCAATGGTCATTTGTGAATGCAGCACTAACTAAGAAAACGGCACTGCTGAACAATGTCACTTCTAACCTTTAGCAGCCCAGCCTACAGTAAGTAGAATAGAGGAATAAACACTCCACAGCAGGGCCACTGTCATCTATATAAGACCTACCGGCCCTTGTGCTGTTGCTTACGGCCATACCACCCTGAACACGCCCGATCTCGTCCGATCTCGGAAGCTAAGCAGGGTCGGGCCTGGTTAGTACTTGGATGGGAGACCGCCTGGGAATACCAGGTGCTGTAAGCTTTTTTCATTTGCCACACTGAATGAGCAATGGTCATTTATGAATGCAGCACTAACTAAGAAAACGGCACTGCTGAACAATGTCACTTCTAACCTTTAGCAGCCCAGCCTACAGTAAGTAGAATAGAGGAATAAACACTCCACAGCAGGGCACTGTCATCTATATAAGACCTACCGGCCCTTGTGCTGTTGCTTACGGCCATACCACCCTGAACACGCCCGATCTCGTCCGATCTCGGAAGCTAAGCAGGGTCGGGCCTGGTTAGTACTTGGATGGGAGACCGCCTGGGAATACCAGGTGCTGTAAGCTTTTTTCATTTGCCACACTGAATGAGCAATGGTCATTTATGAATGCAGCACTAACTAAGAAAACGGCACTGCTGAACAATGTCACTTCTAACCTTTAGCAGCCCAGCCTACAGTAAGTAGAATAGAGGAATAAACACTCCACAGCAGGGCCACTGTCATCTATATAAGACCTACCGGCCCTTGTGCTGTTGCTTACGGCCATACCACCCTGAACACGCCCGATCTCGTCCGATCTCGGAAGCTAAGCAGGGTCGGGCCTGGTTAGTACTTGGATGGGAGACCGCCTGGGAATACCAGGTGCTGTAAGCTTTTTTCATTTGCCACACTGAATGAGCAATGGTCATTTATGAATGCAGCACTAACTAAGAAAACGGCACTGCTGAACAATGTCACTTCTGACTTTTAGCAGCCCAGCCTACAGTAAGTAGAACAGAGGAATAAACACTCCACAGCAGGGCCACTGTCATCTATATAAGACCTACCGGCCCTTGTGCTGTTGCTTACGGCCATACCACCCTGAACACGCCCGATCTCGTCCGATCTCGGAAGCTAAGCAGGGTCGGGCCTGGTTAGTACTTGGATGGGAGACCGCCTGGGAATACCAGGTGCTGTAAGCTTTTTTCATTTGCCACACTGAATGAGCAATGGTCATTTGTGAATGCAGCACTAACTAAGAAAACGGCACTGCTGAACAATGTCACTTCTAACCTTTAGCAGCCCAGCCTACAGTAAGTAGAATAAAGGAATAAACACTCCACAGCAGGGCCACTGTCATCTATATAAGACCTACTGGCCCTTGTGCTGTTGCTTACGGCCATACCACCCTGAACACGCCCGATCTCGTCCGATCTCGGAAGCTAAGCAGGGTCGGGCCTGGTTAGTACTTGGATGGGAGACCGCCTGGGAATACCAGGTGCTGTAAGCTTTTTTCATTTGCCACACTGAATGAGCAATGGTCATTTATGAATGCAGCACTAACTAAGAAAACGGCACTGCTGAACAATGTCACTTCTAACCTTTAGCAGCCCAGCCTACAGTAAGTAGAATAGAGGAATAAACACTCCACAGCAGGGCCACTGTCATCTATATAATACCTACCGGCCCTTGTGCTGTTGCTTACGGCCATACCACCCTGAACACGCCCGATCTCGTCCGATCTCGGAAGCTAAGCAGGGTCGGGCCTGGTTAGTACTTGGATGGGAGACCGCCTGGGAATACCAGGTGCTGTAAGCTTTTTTCATTTGCCACACTGAATGAGCAATGGTCATTTATGAATGCAGCACTAACTAAGAAAACGGCACTGCTGAACAATGTCACTTCTAACCTTTAGCAGCCCAGCCTACAGTAAGTAGAATAGAGGAATAAACACTCCACAGCAGGGCCACTGTCATCTATATAAGACCTACCGGCCCTTGTGCTGTTGCTTACGGCCATACCACCCTGAACACGCCCGATCTCGTCCGATCTCGGAAGCTAAGCAGGGTCGGGCCTGGTTAGTACTTGGATGGGAGACCGCCTGGGAATACCAGGTGCTGTAAGCTTTTTTCATTTGCCACACTGAATGAGCAATGGTCATTTATGAATGCAGCACTAACTAAGAAAACGGCACTGCTGAACAATGTCACTTCTAACCTTTAGCAGCCCAGCCTACAGTAAGTAGAATAGAGGAATAAACACTCCACAGCAGGGCCACTGTCATCTATATAAGACCTACCGGCCCTTGTGCTGTTGCTTACGGCCATACCACCCTGAACACGCCCGATCTCGTCCGATCTCGGAAGCTAAGCAGGGTCGGGCCTGGTTAGTACTTGGATGGGAGACCGCCTGGGAATACCAGGTGCTGTAAGCTTTTTTCATTTGCCACACTGAATGAGCAATGGTCATTTATGAATGCAGCACTAACTAAGAAAACGGCACTGCTGAACAATGTCACTTCTAACCTTTAGCAGCCCAGCCTACAGTAAGTAGAATAGAGGAATAAACACTCCACAGCAGGGCCACTGTCATCTATATAAGACCTACCGGCCCTTGTGCTGTTGCTTACGGCCATACCACCCTGAACACGCCCGATCTCGTCCGATCTCGGAAGCTAAGCAGGGTCGGGCCTGGTTAGTACTTGGATGGGAGACCGCCTGGGAATACCAGGTGCTGTAAGCTTTTTTCATTTGCCACACTGAATGAGCAATGGTCATTTGTGAATGCAGCACTAACTAAGAAAACGGCACTGCTGAACAATGTCACTTCTAACCTTTAGCAGCCCAGCCTACAGTAAGTAGAATAAAGGAATAAACACTCCACAGCAGGGCCACTGTCATCTATATAAGACCTACCGGCCCTTGTGCTGTTGCTTACGGCCATACCACCCTGAACACGCCCGATCTCGTCCGATCTCGGAAGCTAAGCAGGGTCGGGCCTGGTTAGTACTTGGATGGGAGACCGCCTGGGAATACCAGGTGCTGTAAGCTTTTTTCATTTGCCACACTGAATGAGCAATGGTCATTTATGAATGCAGCACTAACTAAGAAAACGGCACTGCTGAACAATGTCACTTCTAACCTTTAGCAGCCCAGCCTACAGTAAGTAGAATAGAGGAATAAACACTCCACAGCAGGGCCACTGTCATCTATATAAGACCTACCGGCCCTTGTGCTGTTGCTTACGGCCATACCACCCTGAACACGCCCGATCTCGTCCGATCTCGGAAGCTAAGCAGGGTCGGGCCTGGTTAGTACTTGGATGGGAGACCGCCTGGGAATACCAGGTGCTGTAAGCTTTTTTCATTTGCCACACTGAATGAGCAATGGTCATTTATGAATGCAGCACTAACTAAGAAAACGGCACTGCTGAACAATGTCACTTCTAACCTTTAGCAGCCCAGCCTACAGTAAGTAGAATAGAGGAATAAACACTCCACAGCAGGGCACTGTCATCTATATAAGACCTACCGGCCCTTGTGCTGTTGCTTACGGCCATACCACCCTGAACACGCCCGATCTCGTCCGATCTCGGAAGCTAAGCAGGGTCGGGCCTGGTTAGTACTTGGATGGGAGACCGCCTGGGAATACCAGGTGCTGTAAGCTTTTTTCATTTGCCACACTGAATGAGCAATGGTCATTTATGAATGCAGCACTAACTAAGAAAACGGCACTGCTGAACAATGTCACTTCTAACCTTTAGCAGCCCAGCCTACAGTAAGTAGAATAGAGGAATAAACACTCCACAGCAGGGCCACTGTCATCTATATAAGACCTACCGGCCCTTGTGCTGTTGCTTACGGCCATACCACCCTGAACACGCCCGATCTCGTCCGATCTCGGAAGCTAAGCAGGGTCGGGCCTGGTTAGTACTTGGATGGGAGACCGCCTGGGAATACCAGGTGCTGTAAGCTTTTTTCATTTGCCACACTGAATGAGCAATGGTCATTTATGAATGCAGCACTAACTAAGAAAACGGCACTGCTGAACAATGTCACTTCTGACTTTTAGCAGCCCAGCCTACAGTAAGTAGAACAGAGGAATAAACACTCCACAGCAGGGCCACTGTCATCTATATAAGACCTACCGGCCCTTGTGCTGTTGCTTACGGCCATACCACCCTGAACACGCCCGATCTCGTCCGATCTCGGAAGCTAAGCAGGGTCGGGCCTGGTTAGTACTTGGATGGGAGACCGCCTGGGAATACCAGGTGCTGTAAGCTTTTTTCATTTGCCACACTGAATGAGCAATGGTCATTTATGAATGCAGCACTAACTAAGAAAACGGCACTGCTGAACAATGTCACTTCTAACCTTTAGCAGCCCAGCCTACAGTAAGTAGAATAGAGGAATAAACACTCCACAGCAGGGCCATTGTCATCTATATAAGACCTACCGGCCCTTGTGCTGTTGCTTACGGCCATACCACCCTGAACACGCCCGATCTCGTCCGATCTCGGAAGCTAAGCAGGGTCGGGCCTGGTTAGTACTTGGATGGGAGACCGCCTGGGAATACCAGGTGCTGTAAGCTTTTTTCATTTGCCACACTGAATGAGCAATGGTCATTTGTGAATGCAGCACTAACTAAGAAAACGGCACTGCTGAACAATGTCACTTCTAACCTTTAGCAGCCCAGCCTACAGTAAGTAGAATAGAGGAATAAACACTCCACAGCAGGGCCACTGTCATCTATATAAGACCTACCGGCCCTTGTGCTGTTGCTTACGGCCATACCACCCTGAACACGCCCGATCTCGTCCGATCTCGGAAGCTAAGCAGGGTCGGGCCTGGTTAGTACTTGGATGGGAGACCGCCTGGGAATACCAGGTGCTGTAAGCTTTTTTCATTTGCCACACTGAATGAGCAATGGTCATTTATGAATGCAGCACTAACTAAGAAAACGGCACTGCTGAACAATGTCACTTCTAACCTTTAGCAGCCCAGCCTACAGTAAGTAGAATAGAGGAATAAACACTCCACAGCAGGGCCACTGTCATCTATATAAGACCTACCGGCCCTTGTGCTGTTGCTTACGGCCATACCACCCTGAACACGCCCGATCTCGTCCGATCTCGGAAGCTAAGCAGGGTCGGGCCTGGTTAGTACTTGGATGGGAGACCGCCTGGGAATACCAGGTGCTGTAAGCTTTTTTCATTTGCCACACTGAATTAGCAATGGTCATTTATGAATGCAGCACTAAGAAAACGGCACTGCTGAACAATGTCACTTCTAACCTTTAGCAGCCCAGCCTACAGTAAGTAGAATAGAGGAATAAACACGCCACAGCAGGGCCACTGTCATCTATATAACACCTACCGGCCCTTGTGCTGTTGCTTACGGCCATACCACCCTGAACACGCCCGATCTCGTCCGATCTCGGAAGCTAAGCAGGGTCGGGCCTGGTTAGTACTTGGATGGGAGACAGCCTGGGAATACCAGGTGCTGTAAGCTTTTTTCATTTGCCACACTGAATGAGCAATGGTCATTTATGAATGCAGCACTAACTAAGAAAACGGCACTGCTGAACAATGTCACTTCTAACCTTTAGCAGCCCAGCCTACAGTAAGTAGAATAGAGGAATAAACACTCCACAGCAGGGCCACTGTCATCTATATAAGACCTACCGGCCCTTGTGCTGTTGCTTACGGCCATACCACCCTGAACACGCCCGATCTCGTCCGATCTCGGAAGCTAAGCAGGGTCGGGCCTGGTTAGTACTTGGATGGGAGACCGCCTGGGAATACCAGGTGCTGTAAGCTTTTTTCATTTGCCACACTGAATGAGCAATGGTCATTTATGAATGCAGCACTAACTAAGAAAACGGCACTGCTGAACAATGTCACTTCTAACCTTTAGCAGCCCAGCCTACAGTAAGTAGAATAGAGGAATAAACACGCCACAGCAGGGCCACTGTCATCTATATAACACCTACCGGCCCTTGTGCTGTTGCTTACGGCCATACCACCCTGAACACGCCCGATCTCGTCCGATCTCGGAAGCTAAGCAGGGTCGGGCCTGGTTAGTACTTGGATGGGAGACCGCCTGGCAATACCAGGTGCTGTAAGCTTTTTTCATTTGCCACACTGAATGAGCAATGGTCATTTATGAATGCAGCACTAACTAAGAAAACGGCACTGCTGAACAATGTCACTTCTAACCTTTAGCAGCCCAGCCTACAGTAAGTAGAATAGAGGAATAAACACTCCACAGCAGGGCCACTGTCATCTATATAAGACCTACCGGCCCTTGTGCTGTTGCTTACGGCCATACCACCCTGAACACGCCCGATCTCGTCCGATCTCGGAAGCTAAGCAGGGTCGGGCCTGGTTAGTACTTGGATGGGAGACCGCCTGGGAATACCAGGTGCTGTAAGCTTTTTTCATTTGCCACACTGAATGAGCAATGGTCATTTATGAATGCAGCACTAACTAAGAAAACGGCACTGCTGAACAATGTCACTTCTAACCTTTAGCAGCCCAGCCTACAGTAAGTAGAATAGAGGAATAAACACTCCACAGCAGGGCCACTGTCATCTATATAAGACCTACCGGCCCTTGTGCTGTTGCTTACGGCCATACCACCCTGAACACGCCCGATCTCGTCCGATCTCGGAAGCTAAGCAGGGTCGGGCCTGGTTAGTACTTGGATGGGAGACCGCCTGGGAATACCAGGTGCTGTAAGCTTTTTTCATTTGCCACACTGAATGAGCAATGGTCATTTATGAATGCAGCACTAACTAAGAAAACGGCACTGCTGAACAATGTCACTTCTAACCTTTAGCAGCCCAGCCTACAGTAAGTAGAATAGAGGAATAAACACTCCACAGCAGGGCCACTGTCATCTATATAAGACCTACCGGCCCTTGTGCTGTTGCTTACGGCCATACCACCCTGAACACGCCCGATCTCGTCCGATCTCGGAAGCTAAGCAGGGTCGGGCCTGGTTAGTACTTGGATGGGAGACCGCCTGGGAATACCAGGTGCTGTAAGCTTTTTTCATTTGCCACACTGAATGAGCAATGGTCATTTGTGAATGCAGCACTAACTAAGAAAACGGCACTGCTGAACAATGTCACTTCTAACCTTTAGCAGCCCAGCCTACAGTAAGTAGAATAGAGGAATAAACACTCCACAGCAGGGCCACTGTCATCTATATAAGACCTACCGGCCCTTGTGCTGTTGCTTACGGCCATACCACCCTGAACACGCCCGATCTCGTCCGATCTCGGAAGCTAAGCAGGGTCGGGCCTGGTTAGTACTTGGATGGGAGACCGCCTGGGAATACCAGGTGCTGTAAGCTTTTTTCATTTGCCACACTGAATGAGCAATGGTCATTTATGAATGCAGCACTAACTAAGAAAACGGCACTGCTGAACAATGTCACTTCTAACCTTTAGCAGCCCAGCCTACAGTAAGTAGAATAGAGGAATAAACACTCCACAGCAGGGCACTGTCATCTATATAAGACCTACCGGCCCTTGTGCTGTTGCTTACGGCCATACCACCCTGAACACGCCCGATCTCGTCCGATCTCGGAAGCTAAGCAGGGTCGGGCCTGGTTAGTACTTGGATGGGAGACCGCCTGGGAATACCAGGTGCTGTAAGCTTTTTTCATTTGCCACACTGAATGAGCAATGGTCATTTATGAATGCAGCACTAACTAAGAAAACGGCACTGCTGAACAATGTCACTTCTAACCTTTAGCAGCCCAGCCTACAGTAAGTAGAATAGAGGAATAAACACTCCACAGCAGGGCCACTGTCATCTATATAAGACCTACCGGCCCTTGTGCTGTTGCTTACGGCCATACCACCCTGAACACGCCCGATCTCGTCCGATCTCGGAAGCTAAGCAGGGTCGGGCCTGGTTAGTACTTGGATGGGAGACCGCCTGGGAATACCAGGTGCTGTAAGCTTTTTTCATTTGCCACACTGAATGAGCAATGGTCATTTATGAATGCAGCACTAACTAAGAAAACGGCACTGCTGAACAATGTCACTTCTAACCTTTAGCAGCCCAGCCTACAGTAAGTAGAATAGAGGAATAAACACGCCACAGCAGGGCCACTGTCATCTATATAACACCTACCGGCCCTTGTGCTGTTGCTTACGGCCATACCACCCTGAACACGCCCGATCTCGTCCGATCTCGGAAGCTAAGCAGGGTCGGGCCTGGTTAGTACTTGGATGGGAGACCGCCTGGGAATACCAGGTGCTGTAAGCTTTTTTCATTTGCCACACTGAATGAGCAATGGTCATTTATGAATGCAGCACTAACTAAGAAAACGGCACTGCTGAACAATGTCACTTCTAACCTTTAGCAGCCCAGCCTACAGTAAGTAGAATAGAGGAATAAACACTCCACAGCAGGGCCACTGTCATCTATATAAGACCTACCGGCCCTTGTGCTGTTGCTTACGGCCATACCACCCTGAACACGCCCGATCTCGTCCGATCTCGGAAGCTAAGCAGGGTCGGGCCTGGTTAGTACTTGGATGGGAGACCGCCTGGGAATACTAGGTGCTGTAAGCTTTTTTCATTTGCCACACTGAATGAGCAATGGTCATTTATGAATGCAGCACTAACTAAGAAAACGGCACTGCTGAACAATGTCACTTCTGACTTTTAGCAGCCCAGCCTACAGTAAGTAGAACAGAGGAATAAACACTCCACAGCAGGGCCACTGTCATCTATATAAGACCTACCGGCCTTTGTGCTGTTGCTTACGGCCATACCACCCTGAACACGCCCGATCTCGTCCGATCTCGGAAGCTAAGCAGGGTCGGGCCTGGTTAGTACTTGGATGGGAGACCGCCTGGGAATACCAGGTGCTGTAAGCTTTTTTCATTTGCCACACTGAATGAGCAATGGTCATTTATGAATGCAGCACTAACTAAGAAAACGGCACTGCTGAACAATGTCACTTCTAACCTTTAGCAGCCCAGCCTACAGTAAGTAGAATAGAGGAATAAACACTCCACAGCAGGGCACTGTCATCTATATAACACCTACCGGCCCTTGGGCTGTTGCTTACGGCCATACCACCCTGAACACGCCCGATCTCGTCCGATCTCGGAAGCTAAGCAGGGTCGGGCCTGGTTAGTACTTGGATGGGAGACCGCCTGGGAATACCAGGTGCTGTAAGCTTTTTTCATTTGCCACACTGAATGAGCAATGGTCATTTATGAATGCAGCACTAACTAAGAAAACGGCACTGCTGAACAATGTCACTTCTAACCTTTAGCAGCCCAGCCTACAGTAAGTAGAATAGAGGAATAAACACTCCACAGCAGGGCCACTGTCATCTATATAAGACCTACCGGCCCTTGTGCTGTTGCTTACGGCCATACCACCCTGAACACGCCCGATCTCGTCCGATCTCGGAAGCTAAGCAGGGTCGGGCCTGGTTAGTACTTGGATGGGAGACCGCCTGGGAATACCAGGTGCTGTAAGCTTTTTTCATTTGCCACACTGAATGAGCAATGGTCATTTATGAATGCAGCACTAACTAAGAAAACGGCACTGCTGAACAATGTCACTTCTAACCTTTAGCAGCCCAGCCTACAGTAAGTAGAATAGAGGAATAAACACGCCACAGCAGGGCCACTGTCATCTATATAACACCTACCGGCCCTTGTGCTGTTGCTTACGGCCATACCACCCTGAACACGCCCGATCTCGTCCGATCTCGGAAGCTAAGCAGGGTCGGGCCTGGTTAGTACTTGGATGGGAGACCGCCTGGGAATACCAGGTGCTGTAAGCTTTTTTCATTTGCCACACTGAATGAGCAATGGTCATTTATGAATGCAGCACTAACTAAGAAAACGGCACTGCTGAACAATGTCACTTCTAACCTTTAGCAGCCCAGCCTACAGTAAGTAGAATAGAGGAATAAACACTCCACAGCAGGGCCACTGTCATCTATATAAGACCTACCGGCCCTTGTGCTGTTGCTTACGGCCATACCACCCTGAACACGCCCGATCTCGTCCGATCTCGGAAGCTAAGCAGGGTCGGGCCTGGTTAGTACTTGGATGGGAGACCGCCTGGGAATACCAGGTGCTGTAAGCTTTTTTCATTTGCCACACTGAATGAGCAATGGTCATTTATGAATGCAGCACTAACTAAGAAAACGGCACTGCTGAACAATGTCACTTCTAACCTTTAGCAGCCCAGCCTACAGTAAGTAGAATAGAGGAATAAACACGCCACAGCAGGGCCACTGTCATCTATATAAGACCTACCGGCCCTTGTGCTGTTGCTTACGGCCATACCACCCTGAACACGCCCGATCTCGTCCGATCTCGGAAGCTAAGCAGGGTCGGGCCTGGTTAGTACTTGGATGGGAGACCGCCTGGGAATACTAGGTGCTGTAAGCTTTTTTCATTTGCCACACTGAATGAGCAATGGTCATTTATGAATGCAGCACTAACTAAGAAAACGGCACTGCTGAACAATGTCACTTCTGACTTTTAGCAGCCCAGCCTACAGTAAGTAGAACAGAGGAATAAACACTCCACAGCAGGGCCACTGTCATCTATATAAGACCTACCGGCCCTTGTGCTGTTGCTTACGGCCATACCACCCTGAACACGCCCGATCTCGTCCGATCTCGGAAGCTAAGCAGGGTCGGGCCTGGTTAGTACTTGGATGGGAGACCGCCTGGGAATACCAGGTGCTGTAAGCTTTTTTCATTTGCCACACTGAATGAGCAATGGTCATTTATGAATGCAGCACTAACTAAAAAAACGGCACTGCTGAACAATGTCACTTCTAACCTTTAGCAGCCCAGCCTACAGTAAGTAGAATAGAGGAATAAACACTCCACAGCAGGGCACTGTCATCTATATAACACCTACCGGCCCTTGGGCTGTTGCTTACGGCCATACCACCCTGAACACGCCCGATCTCGTCCGATCTCGGAAGCTAAGCAGGGTCGGGCCTGGTTAGTACTTGGATGGGAGACCGCCTGGGAATACCAGGTGCTGTAAGCTTTTTTCATTTGCCACACTGAATGAGCAATGGTCATTTATGAATGCAGCACTAACTAAAAAAACGGCACTGCTGAACAATGTCACTTCTAACCTTTAGCAGCCCAGCCTACAGTAAGTAGAATAGAGGAATAAACACTCCACAGCAGGGCACTGTCATCTATATAACACCTACCGGCCCTTGGGCTGTTGCTTACGGCCATACCACCCTGAACACGCCCGATCTCGTCCGATCTCGGAAGCTAAGCAGGGTCGGGCCTGGTTAGTACTTGGATGGGAGACCGCCTGGGAATACCAGGTGCTGTAAGCTTTTTTCATTTGCCACACTGAATGAGCAATGGTCATTTATGAATGCAGCACTAACTAAGAAAACGGCACTGCTGAACAATGTCACTTCTAACCTTTAGCAGCCCAGCCTACAGTAAGTAGAATAGAGGAATAAACACTCCACAGCAGGGCCACTGTCATCTATATAAGACCTACCGGCCCTTGTGCTGTTGCTTACGGCCATACCACCCTGAACACGCCCGATCTCGTCCGATCTCGGAAGCTAAGCAGGGTCGGGCCTGGTTAGTACTTGGATGGGAGACCGCCTGGGAATACCAGGTGCTGTAAGCTTTTTTCATTTGCCACACTGAATGAGCAATGGTCATTTATGAATGCAGCACTAACTAAGAAAACGGCACTGCTGAACAATGTCACTTCTGACTTTTAGCAGCCCAGCCTACAGTAAGTAGAACAGAGGAATAAACACTCCACAGCAGGGCCACTGTCATCTATATAACACCTACCGGCCCTTGTGCTGTTGCTTACGGCCATACCACCCTGAACACGCCCGATCTCGTCCGATCTCGGAAGCTAAGCAGGGTCGGGCCTGGTTAGTACTTGGATGGGAGACCGCCTGGGAATACCAGGTGCTGTAAGCTTTTTTCATTTGCCACACTGAATGAGCAATGGTCATTTATGAATGCAGCACTAACTAAGAAAACGGCACTGCTGAACAATGTCACTTCTAACCTTTAGCAGCCCAGCCTACAGTAAGTAGAATAGAGGAATAAACACTCCACAGCAGGGCCACTGTCATCTATATAAGACCTACCGGCCCTTGTGCTGTTGCTTACGGCCATACCACCCTGAACACGCCCGATCTCGTCCGATCTCGGAAGCTAAGCAGGGTCGGGCCTGGTTAGTACTTGGATGGGAGACCGCCTGGGAATACCAGGTGCTGTAAGCTTTTTTCATTTGCCACACTGAATGAGCAATGGTCATTTGTGAATGCAGCACTAACTAAGAAAACGGCACTGCTGAACAATGTCACTTCTAACCTTTAGCAGCCCAGCCTACAGTAAGTAGAATAGAGGAATAAACACTCCACAGCAGGGCCACTGTCATCTATATAAGACCTACCGGCCCTTGTGCTGTTGCTTACGGCCATACCACCCTGAACACGCCCGATCTCGTCCGATCTCGGAAGCTAAGCAGGGTCGGGCCTGGTTAGTACTTGGATGGGAGACCGCCTGGGAATACCAGGTGCTGTAAGCTTTTTTCATTTGCCACACTGAATGAGCAATGGTCATTTATGAATGCAGCACTAACTAAGAAAACGGCACTGCTGAACAATGTCACTTCTAACCTTTAGCAGCCCAGCCTACAGTAAGTAGAATAGAGGAATAAACACTCCACAGCAGGGCCACTGTCATCTATATAAGACCTACCGGCCCTTGTGCTGTTGCTTACGGCCATACCACCCTGAACACGCCCGATCTCATCCGATCTCGGAAGCTAAGCAGGGTCGGGCCTGGTTAGTACTTGGATGGGAGACCGCCTGGGAATACCAGGTGCTGTAAGCTTTTTTCATTTGCCACACTGAATGAGCAATGGTCATTTATGAATGCAGCACTAACTAAGAAAACGGCACTGCTGAACAATGTCACTTCTAACCTTTAGCAGCCCAGCCTACAGTAAGTAGAATAGAGGAATAAACACGCCACAGCAGGGCCACTGTCATCTATATAACACCTACCGGCCCTTGTGCTGTTGCTTACGGCCATACCACCCTGAACACGCCCGATCTCGGAAGCTAAGCAGGGTCGGGCCTGGTTAGTACTTGGATGGGAGACCGCCTGGGAATACCAGGTGCTGTAAGCTTTTTTCATTTGCCACACTGAATGAGCAATGGTCATTTATGAATGCAGCACTAACTAAGAAAACGGCACTGCTGAACAATGTCACTTCTAACCTTTAGCAGCCCAGCCTACAGTAAGTAGAATAGAGGAATAAACACTCCACAGCAGGGCACTGTCATCTATATAAGACCTACCGGCCCTTGTGCTGTTGCTTACGGCCATACCACCCTGAACACGCCCGATCTCGTCCGATCTCGGAAGCTAAGCAGGGTCGGGCCTGGTTAGTACTTGGATGGGAGACCGCCTGGGAATACCAGGTGCTGTAAGCTTTTTTCATTTGCCACACTGAATGAGCAATGGTCATTTATGAATGCAGCACTAACTAAGAAAACGGCACTGCTGAACAATGTCACTTCTAACCTTTAGCAGCCCAGCCTACAGTAAGTAGAATAGAGGAATAAACACTCCACAGCAGGGCCACTGTCATCTATATAAAACCTACCGGCCCTTGTGCTGTTGCTTACGGCCATACCACCCTGAACACGCCCGATCTCGTCCGATCTCGGAAGCTAAGCAGGGTCGGGCCTGGTTAGTACTTGGATGGGAGACCGCCTGGGAATACCAGGTGCTGTAAGCTTTTTTCATTTGCCACACTGAATGAGCAATGGTCATTTATGAATGCAGCACTAACTAAGAAAACGGCACTGCTGAACAATGTCACTTCTAACCTTTAGCAGCCCAGCCTACAGTAAGTAGAATAGAGGAATAAACACGCCACAGCAGGGCCACTGTCATCTATATAACACCTACCGGCCCTTGTGCTGTTGCTTACGGCCATACCACCCTGAACACGCCCGATCTCGTCCGATCTCGGAAGCTAAGCAGGGTCGGGCCTGGTTAGTACTTGGATGGGAGACCGCCTGGGAATACCAGGTGCTGTAAGCTTTTTTCATTTGCCACACTGAATGAGCAATGGTCATTTATGAATGCAGCACTAACTAAGAAAACGGCACTGCTGAACAATGTCACTTCTAACCTTTAGCAGCCCAGCCTACAGTAAGTAGAATAGAGGAATAAACACTCCACAGCAGGGCCACTGTCATCTATATAAGACCTACCGGCCCTTGTGCTGTTGCTTACGGCCATACCACCCTGAACACGCCCGATCTCGTCCGATCTCGGAAGCTAAGCAGGGTCGGGCCTGGTTAGTACTTGGATGGGAGACCGCCTGGGAATACCAGGTGCTGTAAGCTTTTTTCATTTGCCACACTGAATGAGCAATGGTCATTTATGAATGCAGCACTAACTAAGAAAACGGCACTGCTGAACAATGTCACTTCTAACCTTTAGCAGCCCAGCCTACAGTAAGTAGAATAGAGGAATAAACACTCCACAGCAGGGCCACTGTCATCTATATAAGACCTACCGGCCCTTGTGCTGTTGCTTACGGCCATACCACCCTGAACACGCCCGATCTCGTCCGATCTCGGAAGCTAAGCAGGGTCGGGCCTGGTTAGTACTTGGATGGGAGACCGCCTGGGAATACCAGGTGCTGTAAGCTTTTTTCATTTGCCACACTGAATGAGCAATGGTCATTTATGAATGCAGCACTAACTAAGAAAACGGCACTGCTGAACAATGTCACTTCTAACCTTTAGCAGCCCAGCCTACAGTAAGTAGAATAGAGGAATAAACACTCCACAGCAGGGCCACTGTCATCTATATAAGACCTACCGGCCCTTGTGCTGTTGCTTACGGCCATACCACCCTGAACACGCCCGATCTCGTCCGATCTCGGAAGCTAAGCAGGGTCGGGCCTGGTTAGTACTTGGATGGGAGACCGCCTGGGAATACCAGGTGCTGTAAGCTTTTTTCATTTGCCACACTGAATGAGCAATGGTCATTTATGAATGCAGCACTAACTAAGAAAACGGCACTGCTGAACAATGTCACTTCTAACCTTTAGCAGCCCAGCCTACAGTAAGTAGAATAGAGGAATAAACACTCCACAGCAGGGCCACTGTCATCTATATAAGACCTACCGGCCCTTGTGCTGTTGCTTACGGCCATACCACCCTGAACACGCCCGATCTCGTCCGATCTCGGAAGCTAAGCAGGGTCGGGCCTGGTTAGTACTTGGATGGGAGACCGCCTGGGAATACCAGGTGCTGTAAGCTTTTTTCATTTGCCACACTGAATGAGCAATGGTCATTTATGAATGCAGCACTAACTAAGAAAACGGCACTGCTGAACAATGTCACTTCTAACCTTTAGCAGCCCAGCCTACAGTAAGTAGAATAGAGGAATAAACACGCCACAGCAGGGCCACTGTCATCTATATAACACCTACCGGCCCTTGTGCTGTTGCTTACGGCCATACCACCCTGAACACGCCCGATCTCGTCCGATCTCGGAAGCTAAGCAGGGTCGGGCCTGGTTAGTACTTGGATGGGAGACCGCCTGGGAATACCAGGTGCTGTAAGCTTTTTTCATTTGCCACACTGAATGAGCAATGGTCATTTATGAATGCAGCACTAACTAAGAAAACGGCACTGCTGAACAATGTCACTTCTAACCTTTAGCAGCCCAGCCTACAGTAAGTAGAATAGAGGAATAAACACTCCACAGCAGGGCCACTGTCATCTATATAAGACCTACCGGCCCTTGTGCTGTTGCTTACGGCCATACCACCCTGAACACGCCCGATCTCGTCCGATCTCGGAAGCTAAGCAGGGTCGGGCCTGGTTAGTACTTGGATGGGAGACCGCCTGGGAATACCAGGTGCTGTAAGCTTTTTTCATTTGCCACACTGAATGAGCAATGGTCATTTATGAATGCAGCACTAACTAAGAAAACGGCACTGCTGAACAATGTCACTTCTAACCTTTAGCAGCCCAGCCTACAGTAAGTAGAATAGAGGAATAAACACGCCACAGCAGGGCCACTGTCATCTATATAACACCTACCGGCCCTTGTGCTGTTGCTTACGGCCATACCACCCTGAACACGCCCGATCTCGTCCGATCTCGGAAGCTAAGCAGGGTCGGGCCTGGTTAGTACTTGGATGGGAGACCGCCTGGGAATACTAGGTGCTGTAAGCTTTTTTCATTTGCCACACTGAATGAGCAATGGTCATTTATGAATGCAGCACTAACTAAGAAAACGGCACTGCTGAACAATGTCACTTCTAACCTTTAGCAGCCCAGCCTACAGTAAGTAGAATAGAGGAATAAACACTCCACAGCAGGGCCACTGTCATCTATATAAGACCTACCGGCCCTTGTGCTGTTGCTTACGGCCATACCACCCTGAACACGCCCGATCTTGTCTGATCTCGGAAGCTAAGCAGGGTCGGGCCTGGTTAGTACTTGGATGGGAGACCGCCTGGGAATACCAGGTGCTGTAAGCTTTTTTCATTTGCCACACTGAATGAGCAATGGTCATTTATGAATGCAGCACTAACTAAGAAAACGGCACTGCTGAACAATGTCACTTCTAACCTTTAGCAGCCCAGCCTACAGTAAGTAGAATAGAGGAATAAACACTCCACAGCAGGGCCACTGTCATCTATATAAGACCTACCGGCCCTTGTGCTGTTGCTTACGGCCATACCACCCTGAACACGCCCGATCTCGTCCGATCTCGGAAGCTAAGCAGGGTCGGGCCTGGTTAGTACTTGGATGGGAGACCGCCTGGGAATACCAGGTGCTGTAAGCTTTTTTCATTTGCCACACTGAATGAGCAATGGTCATTTATGAATGCAGCACTAACTAAGAAAACGGCACTGCTGAACAATGTCACTTCTAACCTTTAGCAGCCCAGCCTACAGTAAGTAGAATAGAGGAATAAACACTCCACAGCAGGGCCACTGTCATCTATATAAGACCTACCGGCCCTTGTGCTGTTGCTTACGGCCATACCACCCTGAACACGCCCGATCTCGTCCGATCTCGGAAGCTAAGCAGGGTCGGGCCTGGTTAGTACTTGGATGGGAGACCGCCTGGGAATACCAGGTGCTGTAAAATTTTTTCATTTGCCACACTGAATGAGCAATGGTCATTTATGAATGCAGCACTAACTAAGAAAACGGCACTGCTGAACAATGTCACTTCTAACCTTTAGCAGCCCAGCCTACAGTAAGTAGAATAGAGGAATAAACACTCCACAGCAGGGCCACTGTCATCTATATAAGACCTACCGGCCCTTGTGCTGTTGCTTACGGCCATACCACCCTGAACACGCCCGATCTCGTCCGATCTCGGAAGCTAAGCAGGGTCGGGCCTGGTTAGTACTTGGATGGGAGACCGCCTGGGAATACCAGGTGCTGTAAGCTTTTTTCATTTGCCACACTGAATGAGCAATGGTCATTTATGAATGCAGCACTAACTAAGAAAACGGCACTGCTGAACAATGTCACTTCTAACCTTTAGCAGCCCAGCCTACAGTAAGTAGAATAGAGGAATAAACACTCCACAGCAGGGCCACTGTCATCTATATAAGACCTACCGGCCCTTGTGCTGTTGCTTACGGCCATACCACCCTGAACACGCCCGATCTCGTCCGATCTCGGAAGCTAAGCAGGGTCGGGCCTGGTTAGTACTTGGATGGGAGACCGCCTGGGAATACCAGGTGCTGTAAAATTTTTTCATTTGCCACACTGAATGAGCAATGGTCATTTATGAATGCAGCACTAACTAAGAAAACGGCACTGCTGAACAATGTCACTTCTAACCTTTAGCAGCCCAGCCTACAGTAAGTAGAATAGAGGAATAAACACTCCACAGCAGGGCCACTGTCATCTATATAACACCTACCGGCCCTTGTGCTGTTGCTTACGGCCATACCACCCTGAACACGCCCGATCTCGTCCGATCTCGGAAGCTAAGCAGGGTCGGGCCTGGTTAGTACTTGGATGGGAGACCGCCTGGGAATACCAGGTGCTGTAAGCTTTTTTCATTTGCCACACTGAATGAGCAATGGTCATTTATGAATGCAGCACTAACTAAGAAAACGGCACTGCTGAACAATGTCACTTCTAACCTTTAGCAGCCCAGCCTACAGTAAGTAGAATAGAGGAATAAACACGCCACAGCAGGGCCACTGTCATCTATATAACACCTACCGGCCCTTGTGCTGTTGCTTACGGCCATACCACCCTGAACACGCCCGATCTCGTCCGATCTCGGAAGCTAAGCAGGGTCGGGCCTGGTTAGTACTTGGATGGGAGACCGCCTGGGAATACCAGGTGCTGTAAGCTTTTTTCATTTGCCACACTGAATGAGCAATGGTCATTTATGAATGCAGCACTAACTAAGAAAACGGCACTGCTGAACAATGTCACTTCTAACCTTTAGCAGCCCAGCCTACAGTAAGTAGAATAGAGGAATAAACACTCCACAGCAGGGCCACTGTCATCTATATAAGACCTCCCGGCCCTTGTGCTGTTGCTTACGGCCATACCACCCTGAACACGCCCGATCTCGTCCGATCTCGGAAGCTAAGCAGGGTCGGGCCTGGTTAGTACTTGGATGGGAGACCGCCTGGGAATACCAGGTGCTGTAAGCTTTTTTCATTTGCCACACTGAATGAGCAATGGTCATTTATGAATGCAGCACTAACTAAGAAAACGGCACTGCTGAACAATGTCACTTCTAACCTTTAGCAGCCCAGCCTACAGTAAGTAGAATAGAGGAATAAACACTCCACAGCAGGGCCACTGTCATCTATATAAGACCTACCGGCCCTTGTGCTGTTGCTTACGGCCATACCACCCTGAACACGCCCGATCTCGTCCGATCTCGGAAGCTAAGCAGGGTCGGGCCTGGTTAGTACTTGGATGGGAGACCGCCTGGGAATACCAGGTGCTGTAAGCTTTTTTCATTTGCCACACTGAATGAGCAATGGTCATTTATGAATGCAGCACTAACTAAGAAAACGGCACTGCTGAACAATGTCACTTCTAACCTTTAGCAGCCCAGCCTACAGTAAGTAGAATAGAGGAATAAACACTCCACAGCAGGGCCACTGTCATCTATATAAGACCTACCGGCCCTTGTGCTGTTGCTTACGGCCATACCACCCTGAACACGCCCGATCTCGTCCGATCTCGGAAGCTAAGCAGGGTCGGGCCTGGTTAGTACTTGGATGGGAGACCGCCTGGGAATACCAGGTGCTGTAAGCTTTTTTCATTTGCCACACTGAATGAGCAATGGTCATTTATGAATGCAGCACTAACTAAGAAAACGGCACTGCTGAACAATGTCACTTCTGACTTTTAGCAGCCCAGCCTACAGTAAGTAGAACAGAGGAATAAACACTCCACAGCAGGGCCACTGTCATCTATATAAGACCTACCGGCCCTTGTGCTGTTGCTTACGGCCATACCACCCTGAACACGCCCGATCTCGTCCGATCTCGGAAGCTAAGCAGGGTCGGGCCTGGTTAGTACTTGGATGGGAGACCGCCTGGGAATACCAGGTGCTGTAAGCTTTTTTCATTTGCCACACTGAATGAGCAATGGTCATTTATGAATGCAGCACTAACTAAGAAAACGGCACTGCTGAACAATGTCACTTCTAACCTTTAGCAGCCCAGCCTACAGTAAGTAGAATAGAGGAATAAACACGCCACAGCAGGGCCACTGTCATCTATATAACACCTACCGGCCCTTGTGCTGTTGCTTACGGCCATACCACCCTGAACACGCCCGATCTCGTCCGATCTCGGAAGCTAAGCAGGGTCGGGCCTGGTTAGTACTTGGATGGGAGACCGCCTGGGAATACCAGGTGCTGTAAGCTTTTTTCATTTGCCACACTGAATGAGCAATGGTCATTTATGAATGCAGCACTAACTAAGAAAACGGCACTGCTGAACAATGTCACTTCTGACTTTTAGCAGCCCAGCCTACAGTAAGTAGAACAGAGGAATAAACACTCCACAGCAGGGCCACTGTCATCTATATAAGACCTACCGGCCCTTGTGCTGTTGCTTACGGCCATACCACCCTGAACACGCCCGATCTCGTCCGATCTCGGAAGCTAAGCAGGGTCGGGCCTGGTTAGTACTTGGATGGGAGACCGCCTGGGAATACCAGGTGCTGTAAGCTTTTTTCATTTGCCACACTGAATGAGCAATGGTCATTTATGAATGCAGCACTAACTAAGAAAACGGCACTGCTGAACAATGTCACTTCTAACCTTTAGCAGCCCAGCCTACAGTAAGTAGAATAGAGGAATAAACACTCCACAGCAGGGCACTGTCATCTATATAAGACCTACCGGCCCTTGTGCTGTTGCTTACGGCCATACCACCCTGAACACGCCCGATCTCGTCCGATCTCGGAAGCTAAGCAGGGTCGGGCCTGGTTAGTACTTGGATGGGAGACCGCCTGGGAATACCAGGTGCTGTAAGCTTTTTTCATTTGCCACACTGAATGAGCAATGGTCATTTATGAATGCAGCACTAACTAAGAAAACGGCACTGCTGAACAATGTCACTTCTAACCTTTAGCAGCCCAGCCTACAGTAAGTAGAATAGAGGAATAAACACTCCACAGCAGGGCCACTGTCATCTATATAAGACCTACCGGCCCTTGTGCTGTTGCTTACGGCCATACCACCCTGAACACGCCCGATCTCGTCCGATCTCGGAAGCTAAGCAGGGTCGGGCCTGGTTAGTACTTGGATGGGAGACCGCCTGGGAATACCAGGTGCTGTAAGCTTTTTTCATTTGCCACACTGAATGAGCAATGGTCATTTATGAATGCAGCACTAACTAAGAAAACGGCACTGCTGAACAATGTCACTTCTAACCTTTAGCAGCCCAGCCTACAGTAAGTAGAATAGAGGAATAAACACGCCACAGCAGGGCCACTGTCATCTATATAACACCTACCGGCCCTTGTGCTGTTGCTTACGGCCATACCACCCTGAACACGCCCGATCTCGTCCGATCTCGGAAGCTAAGCAGGGTCGGGCCTGGTTAGTACTTGGATGGGAGACCGCCTGGGAATACCAGGTGCTGTAAGCTTTTTTCATTTGCCACACTGAATGAGCAATGGTCATTTATGAATGCAGCACTAACTAAGAAAACGGCACTGCTGAACAATGTCACTTCTAACCTTTAGCAGCCCAGCCTACAGTAAGTAGAATAGAGGAATAAACACTCCACAGCAGGGCCACTGTCATCTATATAAGACCTACCGGCCCTTGTGCTGTTGCTTACGGCCATACCACCCTGAACACGCCCGATCTCGTCCGATCTCGGAAGCTAAGCAGGGTCGGGCCTGGTTAGTACTTGGATGGGAGACCGCCTGGGAATACCAGGTGCTGTAAGCTTTTTTCATTTGCCACACTGAATGAGCAATGGTCATTTATGAATGCAGCACTAACTAAGAAAACGGCACTGCTGAACAATGTCACTTCTAACCTTTAGCAGCCCAGCCTACAGTAAGTAGAATAGAGGAATAAACACTCCACAGCAGGGCCACTGTCATCTATATAAGACCTACCGGCCCTTGTGCTGTTGCTTACGGCCATACCACCCTGAACACGCCCGATCTCGTCCGATCTCGGAAGCTAAGCAGGGTCGGGCCTGGTTAGTACTTGGATGGGAGACCGCCTGGGAATACCAGGTGCTGTAAGCTTTTTTCATTTGCCACACTGAATGAGCAATGGTCATTTATGAATGCAGCACTAACTAAGAAAACGGCACTGCTGAACAATGTCACTTCTAACCTTTAGCAGCCCAGCCTACAGTAAGTAGAATAGAGGAATAAACACTCCACAGCAGGGCCACTGTCATCTATATAAGACCTACCGGCCCTTGTGCTGTTGCTTACGGCCATACCACCCTGAACACGCCCGATCTCGTCCGATCTCGGAAGCTAAGCAGGGTCGGGCCTGGTTAGTACTTGGATGGGAGACCGCCTGGGAATACCAGGTGCTGTAAGCTTTTTTCATTTGCCACACTGAATGAGCAATGGTCATTTATGAATGCAGCACTAACTAAGAAAACGGCACTGCTGAACAATGTCACTTCTAACCTTTAGCAGCCCAGCCTACAGTAAGTAGAATAGAGGAATAAACACTCCACAGCAGGGCCACTGTCATCTATATAAGACCTACCGGCCCTTGTGCTGTTGCTTACGGCCATACCACCCTGAACACGCCCGATCTCGTCCGATCTCGGAAGCTAAGCAGGGTCGGGCCTGGTTAGTACTTGGATGGGAGACCGCCTGGGAATACCAGGTGCTGTAAGCTTTTTTCATTTGCCACACTGAATGAGCAATGGTCATTTATGAATGCAGCACTAACTAAGAAAACGGCACTGCTGAACAATGTCACTTCTAACCTTTAGCAGCCCAGCCTACAGTAAGTAGAATAGAGGAATAAACACGCCACAGCAGGGCCACTGTCATCTATATAACACCTACCGGCCCTTGTGCTGTTGCTTACGGCCATACCACCCTGAACACGCCCTTTGAGGAAGTGCAGCAGAGTGTGGCCTAGTGTTTGTATGGGAGAGCTTTACCTGTGACATACTTTTCTTTTTGGAGCTTTTACACAAGGAAACTATTGAGTCAACAGATCTTTGAACAGTGATTGCTACCCCCAGCGGCGTTGCTGTCTGGGGGAACTTTAATCAGTACTTTGTCGAGACAAAGGAGGACTCACACAATGGCACTGAACACAGCACAAGCTGGGAAAGAGAAGTTGACTACCAGAGAAAAGGACAATGTTTTTGAGAGAAAATTGACAGTTGGAGTGGAGATTGTTGGAGATGAATTCATTACAATGATGGATTTATTGAGAGGACTAAAAGAAGTATGTGGAAATGTCATTGGATGTCGGTTTAAGTCACAGAAGAAATATGAAATCACCATGAATTCAGTCAAAGGTAAAGAGAGACTTATGGATGGTTTCAAGATAAAGAATAGCAGAATAATGGCAAGAGAATTGTCCAGTGATGAATTGGTGGTATCGTTTTTGAACCTCCCAACCTACATTGAAGATGAGATGATTTTGAACAAACTGGCAGAATGGGGGGTGAGTGCAATTTCACCCATAAAGAGAAAGCTCTGGAAGGGAACTGACATTGCGGATGGCACAAGATTTGTCAAAGTCAAGTTTAATGAAAATGTACAATCTTTGCCATACTCTACTAAGTTTGACACCCTGGAGGGTGCAGAATATTTCCGCTGCATAAATGACAGACAGATCAAAGTATGTCGGTTGTGCATACAGCCAGGACACATACTGAGAGAATGCCCAGAATTTAAGTGTCACAAATGTAGGCAGCAGGGACATTATGCCAGGGAATGCCCCCGTTCAGCAGACATTTGTCAACAATGCAAGGAAAGAAGAGCCTTTTGTAAATGCAATGAGGAGGGAAGTGGCGACCTCTTCGCCCCCGACAATGATATGGAGGAGGAGGAGGAGGGGGATGAAGAAGTGGATGATGATGGGGACGATGAAGACGAGAAGGACGATGAGGAGGAGGAGGAGGAGGAGGAGGATGACGACGACGACCTGGAGGAGGAGGAGAACGTGAACCAGGTGGAGATGGTACCAGCGGTGACCCAGGTGAATGCAGTTGCAGAGCAGGTGCATGACACCATCGGGAGCAGCCTTGACGACGTGGTCCTGGATGGAGTAGAGTCCGATAAGGGAAACGATGTGGGAGCGCGTGCCCAGAGGGTGCCTGCACCACGACGAGACTATGTGAGTACCCCTGAGGGCACGGAACATCCTGGAGGCAGCACAGAGAGGAGAGACGGAGAGGCCGCGGGCATAGCTGATGGAGAGGGCGGAGGAGGGAGCACTGGGTCGGTGGTTACTGAGACCCCCCCTGTGCAAGATGTAGACATGGGAGATGAAGACAGTACATTCACAAGTGCTCTATCTGATGAGATGAGCCAAGGAGAATGGAATGACATTATATCCATTCAGGCCAGGAGAAAAGCAACGAGGCAGGCAAAGAAGGTGCAAAAGGAAGCCAAACGGCAGAAGACGTAAGGTATGAGAGTCTGGGGGTACATACTAACTCTCTTATGCCTCATGTTGAATGTGTCATCATTTAACACAAATGGGCTGAGGAAAAGATCTAAGTTTGACCAGGTGGTGGCGTTATGTAACTCTGAAATGATATGTCTTCAAGAGACCAACTGGGATGATGAAATTATAGAGAACTTTAAAAAACAATGGAAGGGGGTGATGTATGCCAACAATGGGAGTAAAAGGTCATGTGGTGTTGCTATTCTAGTAAAAGAGGGAAGTGTAAGTAACATCAAATACATTCCTAGTGACACAAATGGGAGAATTATAATATTGGAATTTGAGTTTAGGAAAGTTGTATTTAAGTTGATTAATATATATGCACCAAATGTGGAAATAGACAGAAGGGATTTTTTTAAGCAATTGAAACCTTTATGTACAGGAAACTGTATAATTGTGGGAGATTTTAATGTTTGGTGTGATCGACTAGATGCTTCAAGCAGTGCCAGGTTTAGACATGATTCATCAAGGAAAGTGCTCTTAGAAAATATGTCAGAAAACAAACTCATAGATCTATGGAGGGCAGAAAATCCCAACAAAAAAGAGTTTTCCAGAAGACAAGTAGTATTAGGAGAGATGAGGCAAAGTAGGATAGATTGGTGTTTAGTAAAGGAAAACATCATGGAATACAGTAGGAATGCCAAGTATCACTTTACAACAGTGAGTGACCATGCTGTCTTCTCCTTCTCTCTATGTATGGGTGCATGGGGGAGGGGGGGAGGCTTATGGTGCCTGAATACCAGTCTATTGAAGGAGGAAAGATACAGAGAATTGATTATAAAATGTGTAAAGGACAAAATGTCAGAACATTTAATGGAAGTGAATGTGGGCCTTTGGTGGGAGTCTGTAAAAGATAAAATCAAAGGAATAAGTATCAAATATTCTAAACAAAGGAATTTTATGAGGAAAAGGAAAGAACAAGAACTTAAAGAAAAAATTGCAAAAGAGCTTGAAAAAGTAGAAAGCGATCCAAAACATAATCTGGAGGTATTTTTGAAACTTCAGAATGAAATGCATGAGCATGAAAAAATGCAATGTCAAGGGGCGATCATAAGAAGCAAAGCACAATATGCAATAGAAGGAGAGAGGTGTACCTCTTTCTTCCTGAGTATGGAGAAACAAAAACAGAAAAGAAACTACATTGACGAGTTAGAAAATGAAAAGGGGGAACTGGCTAATGATTTAGTTGGAGTGCTAGAGACAGCTGAAGCATTTTACAGGAATTTATTTAAAAAAGAGGTCTTGGATAATGAATCTGTTAACAAAGTGCTAGATTTGGTTAAGGTTAAAATAACAGAAAGTGAGAAGAAAATATGTGATGAAGATATGTCAATAACAGAAATTAGAGATGCTATAGCAAATAGTCAATCGAATAAAAGTCCAGGGTCTGATGGACTGCCTAGTGAATTTTATAAGGTTTTTGTGGATATACTAGCACCCATTTTATTAAGAGTGTATAAATACATAGAAAAGGAACAAGTAGTTCCTGAATCAATGTCTATGGGTGTGGTGACTATATTATACAAAAATCGTGGAAGCAAATTGAAATTGGAAAATTATAGACCATTAAGTCTGTTGAACACAGATTATAAAATCATTGCAAAAGTGTTGGCAAACAGGATAAAGGAAGTATTAGGAGACATTATTGCACCCACACAGGCTTATAGTGTACCAGGAAGAGACATAACTGACACAATATGTACAATAAGGGATGTGGTGCACCATATGAAAAATAATAAAAGAGGGGGAATCGTTCTAAGCTTAGATTTAAATAAGGCATTTGATAGGGTAGATCACAATTTCTTGTTTAAAACAATGGAGAAGTTTGGTTTTGGGGAAAGGATGATATCATGGATAGAGCTGTTGTATAGAAATGCCAAAAGCTGTGTGAAATGCAATGGGGTGCTGACAAATACCTTTCCACTAGAAAGATCAGTGAGGCAAGGCTGCCCCCTATCGGCCATTCTATATAGTATCTCTGTGGAGCCTTTGGCTACACTAATTAAAGGGGACATAAGGATCAGAGGTATAGATATTCCTGGAGGGGGATTGAGTGTAATACATCAATATGCGGACGATACGACTGTCACGGTTAAGGATATTAATAGTGTTAAAATAATTATGGAATACGTAGATGTGTATGGGAAGGCTGCAGGTGCTAAAATAAATGTGGACAAATCTGAAATCATGTATATTGGACACATGGATGAGAGAGCATGTGAAATTCCGTTTAAGGTAGCGGAAGGTTCAGTAAAAATTCTGGGTGTGAATATAGGTAAAAATGAAAAAAGTGCAAGAGATATGACGTGGACTGGTGTGTTAAATAAATTAAAGCAAACTCTGAATTTTTGGAAACAGAGAGGGCTTAGATTAAAAGGTAAAGTGATCGTGGTCAATGCACTATTAATGTCAAGGTTAGTATACATTATAGGAACATTAGACATGCCAGAATGGGTACTTAAAGAAATAAATAGGGTAGTGTCAGATTTTCTATGGGGGGGGAAGGGTGTCAGGATAGCTCATCAAACCCTGATAGCTAAATATAGTGAAGGAGGTCTACAATTGGTGGATTTAAAAGTTAAAATTCAAGCAATTAGATTAAAAGTAATCCTTAAGTATTTATATGCTTGTGTAGATCATGGGTGGAAATATTTTTTCAGAGATTATATGAATACAATTGGGAGATGTGGGGAACACAGTATTTTGATGGGATTTAAGAAAAATATGTATGAAGATGTGCCTTACTTCTATAAAGAGGTGTTTGAAGCTTGGACCAGGTTCCTGCCTCAGGTCACATATGAGTGCACAAACATGGGTATGATTTTGAGTCAGCCTGTCTTTTTAAATCCAAAGGTTAAAAGTAATGGAACTTGGCTGTATAACAGAATATTTATGAATGCTGGGTTAAACCAAATCAAGGATTATGTTTATGAAGTTATACCAGGATTCTTACCTGTGAGAGCAATACTGGATGGAGTATATGAATATGATGATAATGTCAGGAAGGGAACAATAATAAATATGTACGATAAAATTAAAAGAAATCTGCCCAGAGAATGGGTGGATGGAATTAATAGTGAGGATATAGGAGAGAGAGGAGTTACAATGCCTGAATTGAGAGTTAAAAAGAATGAAAATAAAATAGAGCTGGGTAAAATGAAAGTGAAGGATTTTTATCAGCTCATGTTGACGAGAGAAGTCAAAGTACCAGCATCAGAAAAAGTCTGGACAAGGGTATTTCCAGAAATGAATGTAAAAAAGATATGGATGAATTTAAATGTGAAGTATAACAGTATTGAATGTGAAGATAATGATTTCAAGCTTAGACACAATAGGATCTTTACAAATGTTGTTTTACATCAGATAGACCGATCAGTAAAGCGAGAATGTGACGTGTGTGAATTAAGTCCAGAAAGCTTTATGCATTTATTTCTAGAATGTGAGGAACTGAAGGAATTCTACAGTAAACTAAAGGGTTTCTTATTGAAAAACTGGGAACATGAGTTCATTGAAGGTTTTAAATGGAGGGAACTGGTGTTGTTTGGTGTAAGTGAGAATACAAGAAAAGTGAATGTTAACATTCTGAATTTTGTGCTGAGCCATGCGAGGTATGCGGTCAGGACAAGGAGGAATTTAGCTCATTTTGAAGAGAAGAAGGTGAAAGTGTGGCCAATTTTTGAATCTACTGTAAGGAGGGATATATTATTTGTGTTCAAATATGACAGAGAGCAGTTTGACAGTTTTTTTGTGGATAGTGATACGTTTATCACCATTTCGTCTGATGATAAAGTAATGTTTAAATTCTGAAAAGTTTTGTTTTGAATGAAAAGTTAATAAGGAATGAGAATATGAATTGAGGACCTGTGAATTAATGCTCAACGTATCACAACTCTGTATTCTGTTATGATTGATTTTGGTGTAATTATTTTTATTTAATATGATTAATTTATTTTATGTTTAATTTCTGCATATTGTTTCTGCTCTGAATTGTAAATATGATTTTTATAATAAAAGAAAAAAAAAAAAAACACGCCCGATCTCGTCCGATCTCGGAAGCTAAGCAGGGTCGGGCCTGGTTAGTACTTGGATGGGAGACCGCCTGGGAATACCAGGTGCTGTAAGCTTTTTTCATTTGCCACACTGAATGAGCAATGGTCATTTATGAATGCAGCACTAACTAAGAAAACGGCACTGCTGAACAATGTCACTTCTAACCTTTAGCAGCCCAGCCTACAGTAAGTAGAATAGAGGAATAAACACTCCACAGCAGGGCCACTGTCATCTATATAAGACCTACCGGCCCTTGTGCTGTTGCTTACGGCCATACCACCCTGAACACGCCCGATCTCGTCCGATCTCGGAAGCTAAGCAGGGTCGGGCCTGGTTAGTACTTGGATGGGAGACCGCCTGGGAATACCAGGTGCTGTAAGCTTTTTTCATTTGCCACACTGAATGAGCAATGGTCATTTATGAATGCAGCACTAACTAAGAAAACGGCACTGCTGAACAATGTCACTTCTAACCTTTAGCAGCCCAGCCTACAGTAAGTAGAATAGAGGAATAAACACGCCACAGCAGGGCCACTGTCATCTATATAAGACCTACCGGCCCTTGTGCTGTTGCTTACGGCCATACCACCCTGAACACGCCCGATCTCGTCCGATCTCGGAAGCTAAGCAGGGTCGGGCCTGGTTAGTACTTGGATGGGAGACCGCCTGGGAATACTAGGTGCTGTAAGCTTTTTTCATTTGCCACACTGAATGAGCAATGGTCATTTATGAATGCAGCACTAACTAAGAAAACGGCACTGCTGAACAATGTCACTTCTGACTTTTAGCAGCCCAGCCTACAGTAAGTAGAACAGAGGAATAAACACTCCACAGCAGGGCCACTGTCATCTATATAAGACCTACCGGCCCTTGTGCTGTTGCTTACGGCCATACCACCCTGAACACGCCCGATCTCGTCCGATCTCGGAAGCTAAGCAGGGTCGGGCCTGGTTAGTACTTGGATGGGAGACCGCCTGGGAATACCAGGTGCTGTAAGCTTTTTTCATTTGCCACACTGAATGAGCAATGGTCATTTATGAATGCAGCACTAACTAAGAAAACGGCACTGCTGAACAATGTCACTTCTAACCTTTAGCAGCCCAGCCTACAGTAAGTAGAATAGAGGAATAAACACTCCACAGCAGGGCACTGTCATCTATATAACACCTACCGGCCCTTGGGCTGTTGCTTACGGCCATACCACCCTGAACACGCCCGATCTCGTCCGATCTCGGAAGCTAAGCAGGGTCGGGCCTGGTTAGTACTTGGATGGGAGACCGCCTGGGAATACCAGGTGCTGTAAGCTTTTTTCATTTGCCACACTGAATGAGCAATGGTCATTTATGAATGCAGCACTAACTAAGAAAACGGCACTGCTGAACAATGTCACTTCTAACCTTTAGCAGCCCAGCCTACAGTAAGTAGAATAGAGGAATAAACACTCCACAGCAGGGCCACTGTCATCTATATAAGACCTACCGGCCCTTGTGCTGTTGCTTACGGCCATACCACCCTGAACACGCCCGATCTCGTCCGATCTCGGAAGCTAAGCAGGGTCGGGCCTGGTTAGTACTTGGATGGGAGACCGCCTGGGAATACCAGGTGCTGTAAGCTTTTTTCATTTGCCACACTGAATGAGCAATGGTCATTTATGAATGCAGCACTAACTAAGAAAACGGCACTGCTGAACAATGTCACTTCTGACTTTTAGCAGCCCAGCCTACAGTAAGTAGAACAGAGGAATAAACACTCCACAGCAGGGCCACTGTCATCTATATAACACCTACCGGCCCTTGTGCTGTTGCTTACGGCCATACCACCCTGAACACGCCCGATCTCGTCCGATCTCGGAAGCTAAGCAGGGTCGGGCCTGGTTAGTACTTGGATGGGAGACCGCCTGGGAATACCAGGTGCTGTAAGCTTTTTTCATTTGCCACACTGAATGAGCAATGGTCATTTATGAATGCAGCACTAACTAAGAAAACGGCACTGCTGAACAATGTCACTTCTAACCTTTAGCAGCCCAGCCTACAGTAAGTAGAATAGAGGAATAAACACTCCACAGCAGGGCCACTGTCATCTATATAAGACCTACCGGCCCTTGTGCTGTTGCTTACGGCCATACCACCCTGAACACGCCCGATCTCGTCCGATCTCGGAAGCTAAGCAGGGTCGGGCCTGGTTAGTACTTGGATGGGAGACCGCCTGGGAATACCAGGTAATGTAAGCTTTTTTCATTTGCCACACTGAATGAGCAATGGTCATTTGTGAATGCAGCACTAACTAAGAAAACGGCACTGCTGAACAATGTCACTTCTAACCTTTAGCAGCCCAGCCTACAGTAAGTAGAATAGAGGAATAAACACTCCACAGCAGGGCCACTGTCATCTATATAAGACATACCGGCCCTTGTGCTGTTGCTTACGGCCATACCACCCTGAACACGCCCGATCTCGTCCGATCTCGGAAGCTAAGCAGGGTCGGGCCTGGTTAGTACTTGGATGGGAGACCGCCTGGGAATACCAGGTGCTGTAAGCTTTTTTCATTTGCCACACTGAATGAGCAATGGTCATTTATGAATGCAGCACTAACTAAGAAAACGGCACTGCTGAACAATGTCACTTCTAACCTTTAGCAGCCCAGCCTACAGTAAGTAGAATAGAGGAATAAACACTCCACAGCAGGGCCACTGTCATCTATATAAGACCTACCGGCCCTTGTGCTGTTGCTTACGGCCATACCACCCTGAACACGCCCGATCTCGTCCGATCTCGGAAGCTAAGCAGGGTCGGGCCTGGTTAGTACTTGGATGGGAGACCGCCTGGGAATACCAGGTGCTGTAAGCTTTTTTCATTTGCCACACTGAATGAGCAATGGTCATTTATGAATGCAGCACTAACTAAGAAAACGGCACTGCTGAACAATGTCACTTCTAACCTTTAGCAGCCCAGCCTACAGTAAGTAGAATAGAGGAATAAACACGCCACAGCAGGGCCACTGTCATCTATATAACACCTACCGGCCCTTGTGCTGTTGCTTACGGCCATACCACCCTGAACACGCCCGATCTCGGAAGCTAAGCAGGGTCGGGCCTGGTTAGTACTTGGATGGGAGACCGCCTGGGAATACCAGGTGCTGTAAGCTTTTTTCATTTGCCACACTGAATGAGCAATGGTCATTTATGAATGCAGCACTAACTAAGAAAACGGCACTGCTGAACAATGTCACTTCTAACCTTTAGCAGCCCAGCCTACAGTAAGTAGAATAGAGGAATAAACACTCCACAGCAGGGCACTGTCATCTATATAAGACCTACCGGCCCTTGTGCTGTTGCTTACGGCCATACCACCCTGAACACGCCCGATCTCGTCCGATCTCGGAAGCTAAGCAGGGTCGGGCCTGGTTAGTACTTGGATGGGAGACCGCCTGGGAATACCAGGTGCTGTAAGCTTTTTTCATTTGCCACACTGAATGAGCAATGGTCATTTATGAATGCAGCACTAACTAAGAAAACGGCACTGCTGAACAATGTCACTTCTAACCTTTAGCAGCCCAGCCTACAGTAAGTAGAATAGAGGAATAAACACTCCACAGCAGGGCCACTGTCATCTATATAAGACCTACCGGCCCTTGTGCTGTTGCTTACGGCCATACCACCCTGAACACGCCCGATCTCGTCCGATCTCGGAAGCTAAGCAGGGTCGGGCCTGGTTAGTACTTGGATGGGAGACCGCCTGGGAATACCAGGTGCTGTAAGCTTTTTTCATTTGCCACACTGAATGAGCAATGGTCATTTATGAATGCAGCACTAACTAAGAAAACGGCACTGCTGAACAATGTCACTTCTAACCTTTAGCAGCCCAGCCTACAGTAAGTAGAATAGAGGAATAAACACGCCACAGCAGGGCCACTGTCATCTATATAAGACCTACCGGCCCTTGTGCTGTTGCTTACGGCCATACCACCCTGAACACGCCCGATCTCGTCCGATCTCGGAAGCTAAGCAGGGTCGGGCCTGGTTAGTACTTGGATGGGAGACCGCCTGGGAATACCAGGTGCTGTAAGCTTTTTTCATTTGCCACACTGAATGAGCAATGGTCATTTATGAATGCAGCACTAACTAAGAAAACGGCACTGCTGAACAATGTCACTTCTAACCTTTAGCAGCCCAGCCTACAGTAAGTAGAATAGAGGAATAAACACTCCACAGCAGGGCCACTGTCATCTATATAAGACCTACCGGCCCTTGTGCTGTTGCTTACGGCCATACCACCCTGAACACGCCCGATCTCGTCCGATCTCGGAAGCTAAGCAGGGTCGGGCCTGGTTAGTACTTGGATGGGAGACCGCCTGGGAATACCAGGTGCTGTAAGCTTTTTTCATTTGCCACACTGAATGAGCAATGGTCATTTATGAATGCAGCACTAACTAAGAAAACGGCACTGCTGAACAATGTCACTTCTAACCTTTAGCAGCCCAGCCTACAGTAAGTAGAATAGAGGAATAAACACTCCACAGCAGGGCCACTGTCATCTATATAACACCTACCGGCCCTTGTGCTGTTGCTTACGGCCATACCACCCTGAACACGCCCGATCTCGTCCGATCTCGGAAGCTAAGCAGGGTCGGGCCTGGTTAGTACTTGGATGGGAGACCGCCTGGGAATACCAGGTGCTGTAAGCTTTTTTCATTTGCCACACTGAATGAGCAATGGTCATTTATGAATGCAGCACTAACTAAGAAAACGGCACTGCTGAACAATGTCACTTCTAACCTTTAGCAGCCCAGCCTACAGTAAGTAGAATAGAGGAATAAACACGCCACAGCAGGGCCACTGTCATCTATATAACACCTACCGGCCCTTGTGCTGTTGCTTACGGCCATACCACCCTGAACACGCCCGATCTCGTCCGATCTCGGAAGCTAAGCAGGGTCGGGCCTGGTTAGTACTTGGATGGGAGACCGCCTGGGAATACCAGGTGCTGTAAGCTTTTTTCATTTGCCACACTGAATGAGCAATGGTCATTTATGAATGCAGCACTAACTAAGAAAACGGCACTGCTGAACAATGTCACTTCTAACCTTTAGCAGCCCAGCCTACAGTAAGTAGAATAGAGGAATAAACACTCCACAGCAGGGCCACTGTCATCTATATAAGACCTCCCGGCCCTTGTGCTGTTGCTTACGGCCATACCACCCTGAACACGCCCGATCTCGTCCGATCTCGGAAGCTAAGCAGGGTCGGGCCTGGTTAGTACTTGGATGGGAGACCGCCTGGGAATACCAGGTGCTGTAAGCTTTTTTCATTTGCCACACTGAATGAGCAATGGTCATTTATGAATGCAGCACTAACTAAGAAAACGGCACTGCTGAACAATGTCACTTCTAACCTTTAGCAGCCCAGCCTACAGTAAGTAGAATAGAGGAATAAACACTCCACAGCAGGGCCACTGTCATCTATATAACACCTACCGGCCCTTGTGCTGTTGCTTACGGCCATACCACCCTGAACACGCCCGATCTCGTCCGATCTCGGAAGCTAAGCAGGGTCGGGCCTGGTTAGTACTTGGATGGGAGACCGCCTGGGAATACCAGGTGCTGTAAGCTTTTTTCATTTGCCACACTGAATGAGCAATGGTCATTTATGAATGCAGCACTAACTAAGAAAACGGCACTGCTGAACAATGTCACTTCTAACCTTTAGCAGCCCAGCCTACAGTAAGTAGAATAGAGGAATAAACACGCCACAGCAGGGCCACTGTCATCTATATAACACCTACCGGCCCTTGTGCTGTTGCTTACGGCCATACCACCCTGAACACGCCCGATCTCGTCCGATCTCGGAAGCTAAGCAGGGTCGGGCCTGGTTAGTACTTGGATGGGAGACCGCCTGGGAATACCAGGTGCTGTAAGCTTTTTTCATTTGCCACACTGAATGAGCAATGGTCATTTATGAATGCAGCACTAACTAAGAAAACGGCACTGCTGAACAATGTCACTTCTAACCTTTAGCAGCCCAGCCTACAGTAAGTAGAATAGAGGAATAAACACTCCACAGCAGGGCCACTGTCATCTATATAAGACCTCCCGGCCCTTGTGCTGTTGCTTACGGCCATACCACCCTGAACACGCCCGATCTCGTCCGATCTCGGAAGCTAAGCAGGGTCGGGCCTGGTTAGTACTTGGATGGGAGACCGCCTGGGAATACCAGGTGCTGTAAGCTTTTTTCATTTGCCACACTGAATGAGCAATGGTCATTTATGAATGCAGCACTAACTAAGAAAACGGCACTGCTGAACAATGTCACTTCTAACCTTTAGCAGCCCAGCCTACAGTAAGTAGAATAGAGGAATAAACACTCCACAGCAGGGCCACTGTCATCTATATAAGACCTACCGGCCCTTGTGCTGTTGCTTATGGCCATACCACCCTGAACACGCCCGATCTCGTCCGATCTCGGAAGCTAAGCAGGGTCGGGCCTGGTTAGTACTTGGATGGGAGACCGCCTGGGAATACCAGGTGCTGTAAGCTTTTTTCATTTGCCACACTGAATGAGCAATGGTCATTTATGAATGCAGCACTAACTAAGAAAACGGCACTGCTGAACAATGTCACTTCTAACCTTTAGCAGCCCAGCCTACAGTAAGTAGAATAGAGGAATAAACACTCCACAGCAGGGCCACTGTCATCTATATAAGACCTACCGGCCCTTGTGCTGTTGCTTACGGCCATACCACCCTGAACACGCCCGATCTCGTCCGATCTCGGAAGCTAAGCAGGGTCGGGCCTGGTTAGTACTTGGATGGGAGACCGCCTGGGAATACCAGGTGCTGTAAGCTTTTTTCATTTGCCACACTGAATGAGCAATGGTCATTTATGAATGCAGCACTAACTAAGAAAACGGCACTGCTGAACAATGTCACTTCTGACTTTTAGCAGCCCAGCCTACAGTAAGTAGAACAGAGGAATAAACACTCCACAGCAGGGCCACTGTCATCTATATAACACCTACCGGCCCTTGTGCTGTTGCTTACGGCCATACCACCCTGAACACGCCCGATCTTGTCCGATCTCGGAAGCTAAGCAGGGTCGGGCCTGGTTAGTACTTGGATGGGAGACCGCCTGGGAATACCAGGTGCTGTAAGCTTTTTTCATTTGCCACACTGAATGAGCAATGGTCATTTATGAATGCAGCACTAACTAAGAAAACGGCACTGCTGAACAATGTCACTTCTAACCTTTAGCAGCCCAGCCTACAGTAAGTAGAATAGAGGAATAAACACTCCACAGCAGGGCCACTGTCATCTATATAAGACCTACCGGCCCTTGTGCTGTTGCTTACGGCCATACCACCCTGAACACGCCCGATCTCGTCCGATCTCGGAAGCTAAGCAGGGTCGGGCCTGGTTAGTACTTGGATGGGAGACCGCCTGGGAATACCAGGTGCTGTAAGCTTTTTTCATTTGCCACACTGAATGAGCAATGGTCATTTATGAATGCAGCACTAACTAAGAAAACGGCACTGCTGAACAATGTCACTTCTAACCTTTAGCAGCCCAGCCTACAGTAAGTAGAATAGAGGAATAAACACTCCACAGCAGGGCCACTGTCATCTATATAAGACCTACCGGCCCTTGTGCTGTTGCTTACGGCCATACCACCCTGAACACGCCCGATCTCGTCCGATCTCGGAAGCTAAGCAGGGTCGGGCCTGGTTAGTACTTGGATGGGAGACCGCCTGGGAATACCAGGTGCTGTAAGCTTTTTTCATTTGCCACACTGAATGAGCAATGGTCATTTATGAATGCAGCACTAACTAAGAAAACGGCACTGCTGAACAATGTCACTTCTGACTTTTAGCAGCCCAGCCTACAGTAAGTAGAACAGAGGAATAAACACTCCACAGCAGGGCCACTGTCATCTATATAAGACCTACCGGCCCTTGTGCTGTTGCTTACGGCCATACCACCCTGAACACGCCCGATCTCGTCCGATCTCGGAAGCTAAGCAGGGTCGGGCCTGGTTAGTACTTGGATGGGAGACCGCCTGGGAATACCAGGTGCTGTAAGCTTTTTTCATTTGCCACACTGAATGAGCAATGGTCATTTATGAATGCAGCACTAACTAAGAAAACGGCACTGCTGAACAATGTCACTTCTAACCTTTAGCAGCCCAGCCTACAGTAAGTAGAATAGAGGAATAAACACTCCACAGCAGGGCCACTGTCATCTATATAAGACCTACCGGCCCTTGTGCTGTTGCTTACGGCCATACCACCCTGAACACGCCCGATCTCGTCCGATCTCGGAAGCTAAGCAGGGTCGGGCCTGGTTAGTACTTGGATGGGAGACCGCCTGGGAATACCAGGTGCTGTAAGCTTTTTTCATTTGCCACACTGAATGAGCAATGGTCATTTATGAATACAGCACTAACTAAGAAAACGGCACTGCTGAACAATGTCACTTCTGACTTTTAGCAGCCCAGCCTACAGTAAGTAGAACAGAGGAATAAACACTCCACAGCAGGGCCACTGTCATCTATATAAGACCTACCGGCCCTTGTGCTGTTGCTTACGGCCATACCACCCTGAACACGCCCGATCTCGTCCGATCTCGGAAGCTAAGCAGGGTCGGGCCTGGTTAGTACTTGGATGGGAGACCGCCTGGGAATACCAGGTGCTGTAAGCTTTTTTCATTTGCCACACTGAATGAGCAATGGTCATTTATGAATGCAGCACTAACTAAGAAAACGGCACTGCTGAACAATGTCACTTCTGACTTTTAGCAGCCCAGCCTACAGTAAGTAGAACAGAGGAATAAACACTCCACAGCAGGGCCACTGTCATCTATATAAAACCTACCGGCCCTTGTGCTGTTGCTTACGGCCATACCACCCTGAACACGCCCGATCTCGTCCGATCTCGGAAGCTAAGCAGGGTCGGGCCTGGTTAGTACTTGGATGGGAGACCGCCTGGGAATACCAGGTGCTGTAAGCTTTTTTCATTTGCCACACTGAATGAGCAATGGTCATTTATGAATGCAGCACTAACTAAGAAAACGGCACTGCTGAACAATGTCACTTCTGACTTTTAGCAGCCCAGCCTACAGTAAGTAGAACAGAGGAATAAACACTCCACAGCAGGGCCACTGTCATCTATATAAGACCTACCGGCCCTTGTGCTGTTGCTTACGGCCATACCACCCTGAACACGCCCGATCTCGTCCGATCTCGGAAGCTAAGCAGGGTCGGGCCTGGTTAGTACTTGGATGGGAGACCGCCTGGGAATACCAGGTGCTGTAAGCTTTTTTCATTTGCCACACTGAATGAGCAATGGTCATTTATGAATGCAGCACTAACTAAGAAAACGGCACTGCTGAACAATGTCACTTCTAACCTTTAGCAGCCCAGCCTACAGTAAGTAGAATAGAGGAATAAACACTCCACAGCAGGGCCACTGTCATCTATATAAGACCTACCGGCCCTTGTGCTGTTGCTTACGGCCATACCACCCTGAACACGCCCGATCTCGTCCGATCTCGGAAGCTAAGCAGGGTCGGGCCTGGTTAGTACTTGGATGGGAGACCGCCTGGGAATACCAGGTGCTGTAAGCTTTTTTCATTTGCCACACTGAATGAGCAATGGTCATTTATGAATGCAGCACTAACTAAGAAAACGGCACTGCTGAACAATGTCACTTCTAACCTTTAGCAGCCCAGCCTACAGTAAGTAGAATAGAGGAATAAACACTCCACAGCAGGGCCACTGTCATCTATATAAGACCTACCGGCCCTTGTGCTGTTGCTTACGGCCATACCACCCTGAACACGCCCGATCTCGTCCGATCTCGGAAGCTAAGCAGGGTCGGGCCTGGTTAGTACTTGGATGGGAGACCGCCTGGGAATACCAGGTGCTGTAAGCTTTTTTCATTTGCCACACTGAATGAGCAATGGTCATTTATGAATGCAGCACTAACTAAGAAAACGGCACTGCTGAACAATGTCACTTCTGACTTTTAGCAGCCCAGCCTACAGTAAGTAGAACAGAGGAATAAACACTCCACAGCAGGGCCACTGTCATCTATATAAGACCTACCGGCCCTTGTGCTGTTGCTTACGGCCATACCACCCTGAACACGCCCGATCTCGTCCGATCTCGGAAGCTAAGCAGGGTCGGGCCTGGTTAGTACTTGGATGGGAGACCGCCTGGGAATACCAGGTGCTGTAAGCTTTTTTCATTTGCCACACTGAATGAGCAATGGTCATTTATGAATGCAGCACTAACTAAGAAAACGGCACTGCTGAACAATGTCACTTCTAACCTTTAGCAGCCCAGCCTACAGTAAGTAGAATAGAGGAATAAACACTCCACAGCAGGGCCACTGTCATCTATATAAGACCTACCGGCCCTTGTGCTGTTGCTTACGGCCATACCACCCTGAACACGCCCGATCTCGTCCGATCTCGGAAGCTAAGCAGGGTCGGGCCTGGTTAGTACTTGGATGGGAGACCGCCTGGGAATACCAGGTGCTGTAAGCTTTTTTCATTTGCCACACTGAATGAGCAATGGTCATTTATGAATGCAGCACTAACTAAGAAAACGGCACTGCTGAACAATGTCACTTCTAACCTTTAGCAGCCCAGCCTACAGTAAGTAGAATAGAGGAATAAACACTCCACAGCAGGGCCACTGTCATCTATATAAGACCTACCGGCCCTTGTGCTGTTGCTTACGGCCATACCACCCTGAACACGCCCGATCTCGTCCGATCTCGGAAGCTAAGCAGGGTCGGGCCTGGTTAGTACTTGGATGGGAGACCGCCTGGGAATACCAGGTGCTGTAAGCTTTTTTCATTTGCCACACTGAATGAGCAATGGTCATTTATGAATGCAGCACTAACTAAGAAAACGGCACTGCTAAACAATGTCACTTCTAACCTTTAGCAGCCCAGCCTACAGTAAGTAGAATAGAGGAATAAACACTCCACAGCAGGGCTACTGTCATCTATATAAGACCTACCGGCCCTTGTGCTGTTGCTTACGGCCATACCACCCTGAACACGCCCGATCTCGTCCGATCTCGGAAGCTAAGCAGGGTCGGGCCTGGTTAGTACTTGGATGGGAGACCGCCTGGGAATACCAGGTGCTGTAAGCTTTTTTCATTTGCCACACTGAATGAGCAATGGTCATTTATGAATGCAGCACTAACTAAGAAAACGGCACTGCTGAACAATGTCACTTCTAACCTTTAGCAGCCCAGCCTACAGTAAGTAGAATAGAGGAATAAACACTCCACAGCAGGGCCACTGTCATCTATATAAGACCTACCGGCCCTTGTGCTGTTGCTTACGGCCATACCACCCTGAACACGCCCGATCTCGTCCGATCTCGGAAGCTAAGCAGGGTCGGGCCTGGTTAGTACTTGGATGGGAGACCGCCTGGGAATACCAGGTGCTGTAAGCTTTTTCCATTTGCCACACTGAATGAGCAATGGTCAATTATGGACGGCCAATGCAAAATACTAGATCATGTGCACCACTAACTTATAATGGTTGCAACACTATATACATCCTATATACATATATTGATATAATATAATTATAATAACAGAATAAAAATAAAAATAAAAGTCCACAAAAAGTTATACCAAATGCAATATTCAGCAGCTCTTTAAGACACTTTTGTCACTGTCCAAAAACTCCAAAATCATTCAAGTCCAAAAGAAAGCAAACTTCAAACACAAGTATATGCTCAGTCTGTGCCGCTATGGCAAGTCGTCTCCTCTTACCAAACTCTTCCGCACAGTTCGTCCTCAACAGAAATCCTTTAATCCAGGAAAATAATTCACAATGGACATAAAAGTCATCTTCATCCATCCAGTAGGAAATCCAATCCGAAACGAATAGCAAGACTTGGGAAATAATCCTCTTGCACCGACAATTGTCTCTCTCTAGTCTGTACACACATTCACCCCGGACTGCCGGAGTCACACACCCCAGGTGCCACAAACATTCTGATTGTCAATCAACTCTGGGCACAGAGGTCAGGTTACCAATGTATTGGCTGCTGCATAAAAATGTCCCTTTGAACCTTTAGTAGTCAGCCTATGTAGTAGCTTTAGTATACAACCCTCGTAGACGTATTTATGATTCTGACGTTTTCAATCTACGAGAGTTGTAGGGTTCACCCCCCATGGAGACCTGGACTTTCTGCACTATGCCCCGCAAAGTACTCCAAACGTGTACAAATTGAAAATAAAGGTGCTTACCTCAAAGCCCCAAATGTTAACTACTTTTACGGGGTAGTAGTTTAATGAAATAATCCATATCTTTCAACAAAGAAGTGTTTTAATGCCATCTGTGGCCGAACGCTATTTTTTCACCCTCGTTTACTTCCTGTTTACATTTAGTGTAATTCCGGGTTTCACCGGATGCGCCCCCCACTTCCCGTCACTACCGCCCATTGGGAACTTCCGACAGAATCGGCCACAAGAAGTTGATTTACACATTATCTGACAGTGTATTTAGGCTAGTACAGTGCTGTTTGAAATGCATCATCTCTGTAAGTAAGCAATGAGGGTTATTACTTGTAAATGTCCTTATTATTCGGCGATTACTGCCAAGCTGTTATGTGAACATCATCTGAAGGCTTAGCTAAATAAGATTTAAAACCTCTAAGACTTTTTAATACAACCAAGAATTATGTTGACCAATTTATCAGTGGCATAATATTTGTTGAGTCAATATTTTGTCATTGCTGAATAACAATTGCTTGCTATTATAATATCAATATAAACTTAGTCCAGAATACCCTAATTTTACATAAGGTCAAAATATATATTTTTAAATTTATTAAGTACCAGGAATATCAGGACAGACCACACCCAGTCTATTCAACCCCTGAATAGACCTGGCATTTTCACTACATTTGACCTTTTCTTTTGACTTCTGTTATTTGTATTTTCACCTGGTGTTTCATCAGGCAGGGGGACCATTATTTTATCACTTGGCACACCTAGTGACTCCACTTTTAACAGAACAGAACATGATACACATCTATGTAAGCTCTCAAAACAAGTGTTATTTTTAATTGTGGTGAAAACCAGGTAGTGAATGTTGAGAACCAGGACATTTTAATGTTTTAAACTCTAAAACATTCTCAGGCATATACAATACAAAGCTTAGACCAACCTTAGACAACTGTCTCAACACATATGGGGGTTTCATGTTAACTACAGTGAAAAGATCATTTTAAACCAACATGTGAACAATTATTTTCGAAGTTCTAGAGTCTCCCCACATACTGTAGGCCAGAGAGAATACATATTGTCCCTGATAACTGACAAGACAATCAATAAATACAGATAAAATGTGAAAACATTGTTTTACTGCTTTTAAAATAAAAATACACAGTGTTTCATTCAGAGATTATTTTTTGTTTAAAAAGTAACTTTCTTGGTCCAAACACATGACTTCAAATATACACAAAATAAAGAAAAGCTTTAAAATAAACCTACAAGCAAGAGGTTGAGTTCTGGAATACAAGATTGGCTTGTGAGCGGTAAACAAAATGTGGTTTAGAAAGTTGATTACATAGATCTCACAGAGACAGTACACTTCAGATGCATTATGGGTGAAATTCCTCTCTAGGCACACATACATACACATGACTGGTACTGTAGCCTTCATCATCATCACCGCCACCGCAATGGCATACACGTGGTCAGATTTATCCCCTGTGTTTTCCTTATACCGATTTATATTTCTAGATAAGACGTGTTTGTGTATATCTTTGCTGCCTGTGTGAAACACACACACAGACACACACACACACACACACACACGCACACGCACGTGTGGTAATACTTAGATGAATGGAAACAATAAACAAGCAGAAACCCCAGATGAGATTCAGACACATATAAACAACCAGATATAAACGGCAAGTAAAAACGACGAACGACTCTTCCTGTTGAGGTGGTATACCATGACCTGACCATCCATTCTGTATCAGTGTTGTCATTCCTTACAGGCTTGCTCTGGGTAAGCCTTTAGGAAGGAGATTAGCAATCAGAGTGATTTGTAAAGGAATGGTCCCCGGTTAAATCCCTGATGTAGACATGAGTCTAGACATGAGTGCATCCTGCATTACAAGAGTTGCAATCTGGAAACCCATTTGGTAAAAAAAAAAGAAAGCTGAATCTGTCTTGAGACTTAAGACAACAGGTTTCTGATAATATGGGAGGACACACTAGTTACAACATTGTGACCAGAGCTCCAGACCACATATGACCAGAGCTCCAGAGCACAGAAGTTACTGTGGTTATGTGGGACCAGAGCTTCGGAACGTAGTGGTTATCATGGTTGCCGTAGTTACATGGGACCAGAATTCTAGAACCCATCCATTACCATAGCAACATGATACAAGTTCCAGAATTGCAGCTGCAGGGGAATACAGTGGTGGTTACCATAGAAAAAATGGGGGTAGAAAATACAGTGGTTAACTTAAAAACATGGGACCACAGAATACTGTGCTTAACATAGAAACATTAGGACTCATTCACGAAGCGTGCGTACGCTCAGATTTTATACTAAGGTGCAAATCACAAGTCTTTCCACAAGCATAGTCTGATTCGTCATTGTTATTCCTACGGTGATTTGGTTGTTAGGTACACACAAACTCAGGTCTGCTGTTGGGCACTCGTATGTGGGAGATAACACGCGTAGCTGACATTAGAATGCCTTATTCTTCATGCTAAATCAATTCCAATAGTGCCAATCACCTCAAATAAAATGTTTATATGCCCAATATTTGTCAAGAAGATATTTGTTTAAAAGAAAAGAAAACAAATGTCTGTTATATATTGCTTGTTCTTGAAGTGAGGATGCATAACTGGGCATTCTTAGTTGAACTGAACATAATTATTATGTTTCTGAGCATGTTTGTTGTTTCTGCGACCATAATTTGGTAAATTGATTAGCCTATCATGCTGCAGGAGACTACAGGCGAACAATCTAATTACTTATTAATTTACTTATTCATTTCTATTGGCAATATGAAACTGGATGATGACATAAGAAAGCAATACAATATCCTACAAGTCTTACAGTCTGATGAAGATGCAGAATGGATGAAATCTGTGTCCTCTCCCATAAAATGAGGTATTTCCCCTCAGTGATCAATATATGTAAAGTTATAATACATAATCTATCAGGTAGCTAGCAGCGTGTGACTGCATTCCAGCCTTATCGTTTTTGTTTAGTTTTTACCTCAGCAAAGGTGAGCAGCTGTTTAGTAGACAAGGCTTAGACAATATCCTGCCATGCTTTTTTAGCCTTATATATTATTTGGTATTCTGTGACATTGGTATTCTGTGACATTGGTATTCTGTGACATACCAAAGTGAAGCACTGTAAGCTTGTAGATATTTTATTTTTGATGAGCGACACCATATATTTGTACGGAAGGCTTTCAACACAGTGAATTTGGTTTCAGCTCGGCTATTCCAGTCTTGCCTTTTATGGTGTGAAATGGGGCGTGGAACAATGCAAATGGGGCATACATTAATGTGCATTTGATTAACGAACAGGTGGGATTCATCATCTGATACACCTGTTATCCACACAAATCAAGGCTTTACACACCCTTTTGTGAATCCCACATGGGTCTTTACTTAGTCGCGAAACTACACTAAAATATAGTCAAATGTACAAACAGCTTTGTGAATGACGCCCATTGGGAGTAGGACTCTGGAACACAGTTAACTTGGGATAATCCTGCTATCCTTGGGTCAGCAACGAACACTTAGCTCCTCCCCCAAGTCGCTGGTGTCCATATTGACTTCGTCTTCCTCACAATGAACTGCTCTTCCTCCTTCCGCGTCATCACCACTTTCTCCTCTCTCTTCTTCTCCTCTCATCGTCAGCTCTTCCCCTCCTCTGGTGCCCTCTGACATCAGTTCTCCTGTTCTCATCCCATCTACACCCGACCCCACCTCTGCATCTCCTCCAAGACCAGACACCATCCCCATCTCCCCTCCTTTAAACCCATTACCCCTATCTCCGACCTCTTCTGTCACTCCATCTTCTCCTTCTCCAGTCAAACCCACGACGGTTCTCCTCCCTGTTCCCGTGTCTCCATTCAACATCTGCACACTCTCTCTGCCTCCACCTAGGTCTCCCATCTCTGACACTTTGCCCATCCTGTCTTCCATCTCTCCATCCACAACTCCACCCAGGCTATGTTCCATCTCTCCGATCATCCTCCTACCATCCACCTGTCTATCCATTTCCCCACCTATACCTGTAATTCCACCCGGACTACATTCAATCTGCCCAGTTATACTTCCATTTATCGCTCCATCCGTCCTTTTCTCTATTTCTCCGGCCATTTCTCTGCCCAACCCGCATTCTATGTCCTGACTTATCCTTCCATCCATCTCTCTGTCTATCCCTCCACCTGTGCTGGGTTCTGTCTCTCTCTCGTTAATCGCCGTCTCAGCGTTTTGCCCAGGACTTGAATCTGTCGTCACACCTTGTCCAGACACCAGCCTCACAGCCTCCATCACTCTCTCCATCTGTCCAGTCGTCCCTCCTGTTTGTCCGTCCAGCCCAACCTGCAGGGCTGCAGCCTCCTGCTGGGCCTGCCTGATACAGTTCAACCACTGCTGCTTGTTGAAGAGGTCACTGGCCTGCAGACACAGAGACTGAGGCTGTCCTCCACTGTGATACGACACCCTGAAGAAGTTCTTCACTGAAAACAGGACAGGAGAGGAGAGAGGGAAGTTAGCTTGTAGATCTGCTATTTTTGAATAGCCAACGTTAAAATCTAAATTGGTTAATGGGTTAAACCAGGAATTAGTCAACCATGATGTTTTTGTTTTAGTTGTTGTATCTCATATGAAATATCTATTCCTCAGCGAATCTCTTAATTACACCAACATTGTTCTCGTGAGGCAGTAGAAATGAAATGAAATGAACATTAATCTCACTTCTCTCTGCGTTGCTGAAAGCTCCGCGTATGGAACCGCCAACTCTGACCTCGCCATCCGATAGGTCCTCCAGCAACAGGTGGCGGATTGGGATTGGCTGACGGCAGAGCTGGTAGCTGATTGTCTGGTCGTTCAGGGAGAGGGCTCGGGTTACGACCAACACGTCTTGAAAGAGAAAAACGTGAAGTTTCTACAGAGAGAGGAGAAAATATTGTCATTAGAATGTACCGTATTCACAGGAAATTATTTCACCCCAAAATCACACCATTCAAGAGACAGGTAGTGTCTCGTACAATTCTTGTGTCAACTTTACACTTTAATGAAAACAGGAATCAAACTTACCACTCCGCGGTGGTTCTTCAGCTCGCCACGGCAGCTGAGAGTTCGGGAGTGCTCAATTAGTGCGTCTCTCTGTCCTTCCTCGCTGTAGGACAGCCTGTTCTTATAGTAACGACACTCCGATTCCCCTGCCTGTCTGTTTATTTCTGCTACAATACTCTGAACCATCAGGATCTGTAGGAGAGACAGACAAACAGACAGACAGACAGACACACAGAAAGAGAAATGAAAAAAAGCAACATATTTTTGTTAGTCTGTCTCTCCTACAGTCTCCCTCTCAGTTGTCTTACCGTATGTCTCTTCTACACTCTCTCCCTACACTGTCTCCCTCTCAGGTTTCCTACCGTCTGTCTCTCCTACAATATCTCCCTCTCAGCTTTCCTACCATCTGTCTCTCATACACCGTCTGTCTCTCAGCTTTCCTACCGTCTGTCTCTCCTACACTGTCTCCCTCTCAGCTTTCCTACCTTCTGTCTCTCCTACAATATCTCCCTCTCAGTTGTCTTACCGTCTGTCTCTCCTACACTGTCTCCCTCTCAGCTTTCAGCTTTCCTATCGTCTGTCTCTCCTACACTGTCTCCCTCTCAGCTTTCAGCTTTCCTTACCGTCTGTCTCTCCTACACTGTCTCCCTCTCAGCTGTCTTACTGTATGTCTCTCCTACACTGTCTCCCTCTCAGCTTTCCTACCGTCTGTCTCTCCTACACTGTCTCCCTCTCAGCTTTTATACTACCATTTCCATTTGTACACTCTCAGGAGTTGAAGGAGTAGTTCACCCAAAACATTACTTATTTTCTATCAATTACACACACGCCATGAAGCATTGAATTCATGGAGATTCTTTTGTTTTTAACACATTCTTAAGCCAATAATTTGATAACGCTCTTCGGTAGGAGACTCAAAGCGTCTCCTTTGTGTCTCCTACACTTTGTGTCTCCTTGACGACCTTACAGGATTATGCAAAGGCTAAAATGTAACTTAGATAGCATGTTATATAGACAGATGCCAGGTCATTGTTGACCTGGCATCTGTCTATACAACAACATCTAAGTTTCAATGTAGGCTGATGACAGGTTCTTGGTTACGTATGTATTAGTTATTATTAGGTTATTGGTTTACTTATGTATTACTTTATTATTGGACTACTATTTTTATGCATTGATGTATTATTGATGTATTGTGATGTATTATCTTGTGTCCTTGCTTACTGTAAATCGCTCTGGATTAAGAGCGTCTGCTAAATGCCTAAACTGTAAACTGTACCAGATACATTAGCATCTTTATTATTATCATCACATTTTTGGCTCAGGAATGTGACAAAAACAATGAAATCTCCAAGAATTCAACGCTTCATGGGGTGTGTAATTGATAGAAAATAAGTCATTTTTTGGGTGAACTACTCCTTTAAATTAACCATTAGTATTTTACAGTGTAGACTGGGATCCCAGAGATAATCATTTTACCAAATGGGGGTCCGTGGCCTAATTCATATCAAACTGGGGGTCCTTCGAATGAAAAAGATTGAGAATCACTGAACTTAACTATACTGATGCCCGAATCTACTCCATTTGGTTCCCTTTGTACAGCCTCAGAGTTACAGACCCGTAAAGGTCCATTTGGACCCCTGGTGGACCCCGGACCCGACTTTGAAAACCGGTGGTCTTTGGGGTGCGTTTTGTTTTCTCACCGCCTCCTCCAGGCGCTGCCTGTCTGGGTGGTCATTGGGCGTATGCTTCAGAATCTCCCGCAGCAACAGCGGGTATTTGACCAATCGGCTGCGAGGGATGTCCAGGAAGTTCCACAGGTCCAGCTTCCTGCTGAACGGCGACAGGAGACAGCGCTGCAGGAAGTCGTGCACCCGTCCGTCTCTCTGCTTCCTGTCGTCAAGTAACGCTTTGGCAGGCACCTGGTTGCTGCAGTAACCAGTGTATGACTGTAAACACGGCAGCTGATGGAGGAGAGACAGACAAAAATAACACACGCACGCACGACACGCACACACACACACGCACACGCACGCACGCACACACACACACACACACACACACACACACACACACACACAGAGTTAAGTATTGTGTGTCTATTATGTATAGTGTGTGTGTGTGTGTGTGTGTGTGTGTGTGTGTGTGTGTGTGTGTGTGTGTGTGTGTGTGTGTGTGTGTGTGTGTGTGTGTGTGTGTGTGTGTGTGTGTGTGTGTGTGTGTGCGCGCGTGCGTGTGTGCATGCGTGCGTGCGTGCATGTACTTTACTCTGTGTGTTGTGTTGTGTTGTGTTGTGTGTGAGCATCTCTTACCCAGTCTACCAGTATGTGTCCTACATGTTCTGTAGAACCGTCTGGTTGTCTGGCCTGTCTCAGCCGACTCAACAGATCTGAGAGAGAGAGTGAGAGAGTGAGAGAGAGAGACCTCCATACTATAGCACAGCTGTATGCTGTATGTATGGAATACTGCCAAAAGAAATCAAACTCATAAACAAAACTAAATGCTTCCAAATCGTTATGGTTTATTATTACAGGGGGAGCCTACAATTAAAAAGTGATTGCTCCAGAGTTAGCTATCAGCTCATTCACATCTGTTGTCCCTGGGCAGGTAGACAAAAAATATATACAATTATTTTGGTAGGAAATGGCATGTGTTGGAACATTCACTAGTTTCAACCCTTATGTTTTATGATTTACAGTAAATGTTTCTGATTTGCTGCAGAATGTTTGATCTCCACTTTCTTTATCTCTAGAACAGAAGCATGTTCCTGCTTCCTCATTTTGCCACTAGGGGGCATCGTTAGCATATACAGTACTGTAATCTCACACAGACAGCTTTTTGATGTGTGGAAAACAAATCTGCTCCTTAAGACAAAGTATGAGAATTAAGAAAACTCTATTCTCTTCTGTTGTTCATATGAACTCATCAGAAATGAATACTTTTAATAGTTTTAAGTACCAATGAAAAAATATGTATCCAGAATGATCATAACTGCTCTGTACACAATAGGCTATGTAACGTCGTCTCATAATCTAAAAAACACAAATCTATGCTCAATAAAGTTAATTGAATTGGAAATAGAGAAAAAAATAGACAGCCAGACAGGTTAATAATAATAATACAATACAATTTACATTAATATGCGCTTTTTAGAGTGTGTGTGTGTGTGTGTGTGTGTGTGTGTGTGTGTGTGTGTGTGTGTGTGTGTGTGTGTGTGTGTGTGTGTGTGTGTGTGTGTGTGTGTGTGTGCGTGCGTGCGTGCGTGCGTGCGTGCGTGCGTGCGTGCGTGCGTGCGTACCTTCATGTAGAGGTACCAATGAGTCAAGGGTTCCAAAGATCTGCATCAGTTCCTGTTCTGTCATGATTGACAGCTTCAACATTGGGTCATGATAAGCCTAAACACACACACACACACACACACACACATGAGCTGATGTAAATGTAACATGATGTGTTAACCGGATATCGTCTCATATCAACCGTATGCCTCTGAATCAAAACAATTATGGCAAAATGTTTCATATCAGCAACTAACAAATCATTATCTGGAGATTGTATATATAGTATCATATTTTCATGACGCACAAACAAATACACACACATACAGTACGTGTGCAAACAGACACGTATTTACCTTCTTTGCCAGCTTCAGGTCATCAACTAAGTCTTGTTCTCCCTGAGACAACTCAAATATAGCCTAGAGACAGAGAGAGAAAGAGAGAGACAGTTGGGGTTCTCTAAGATCTTTTATAAATGTAAAATGAAGTTTCACTTAATTGATTGAAATTATTATCATTATTAAAGAAATACTCAGGAACACACGCACGCACGCACGCATGCACGCTCATTCTCTGGGTCTGGGTCTAACCTCTTGACGTTTTATCTCTCTCGCTGACAGTGGTTGGACGTCGAAGGTGTCGCTCCACAGCTTGCTGTCACGCCGTTTGGTCACCACGGGGACTGTTGCCGAGGAGGGGCGTGTCCAGGGGCGGGGTAAGACAACAGTCTCTGACCGGCTGTCTGGATGAAAACTGATGGAGCGCTGAGGAGAGGATAAAAATCAAACAAATATAACCAAATAAACCTAGAATGGGTTCTCAAACCTTTTAATTCCAAAGACCCCCATAACTCGACAGAACTGTAAGGGTCCGTTTAAAACCCCTTCAAGGAACCCTGAGGATCCCTGGACCCCACTTTGAGAACCGCTAGGTTAGAATAAAGGCTTTATCCTCCAGAGTTATTGTTAAAGTTTGTGTTGAACTCATGAGCCATGTGTCAAAGTAAATTCATTGAGAACCTCATGAAGTGTTTCTGATTCTGATACCAACAAACTTTGATTGGAAACAACTTTTGTCTTCCTGAAAATCTAAATATGCAGACTTTGCCAACCGTGAGTTTCAAATATTGTTCAGGAGTTTCACTGTTTTCATGCATGCATGTTGTGGTGATATACTGATAATGACACTTGGGCCAAAGCAAGTTGGCAAAACCCAGAGCCTTGTATAAGAGAGTTGCGTCACCTTGGGGGTAGAAAACACTACGTGGTTCATGTAAACTCGAAATAGTACCGAAATAGAACCTCCGGTTCGGGGTTTTGTCACTATTTGGCTCCTCGGACTTCCCTGATGAAGTGAATGGAGGTGACACAACTCTCCTTAAATGGCTCTGGCAAAACCTAGTGAAGATATGTCAGCCATGTGATGTCTCAGAGAGTTATCTGTCATGCTTCTACTCATGTACTATGCCTAGCCTCAATATTCTTCAGTTTTAGTTGACATTCATTTAAATTGTTTAGTTTTTTTGTTTGATTAGTCTAGTTTAGTTTTGGCTTAAGTCTACTATCTTAGTCTCCCTTCCAGAGACCGATTTGACTCTGTCTGTCTCCTGATTGACCATTTACCTGCAGGGTCTGACCAATCCTCTTGAGGGGTGTGGTTTTAACAGGTGGGAGGAGACTGGCCAGTGATGTCACCCTGAACAGAGGCTTGACTCGCTTCGTGCTGGGCTCCTGCAAGACACAAACAGTACCCAGATGATTAGCTTAATGTGCAACATTGTTTTCTCACTCAACAGTAAACAAACCAACATACAGTATAAGTGTATACAGGGTATCTGCACATTTACAAAGTTACAATTTAACTACTTTGAGGCATTTTTAATACCAAATTGGCCAAATTGTCAAATAGTACGTAAGAAAGAGGCAAACACTGTGAAAATAGCCAATCTTGTAGATCAGCTATATTCACAATATTTATCTGTGGAACCACGTCATACTAAATGTAGGCTAATGCCTACAATTCCAAGTGCTTGTCAGGGTGGGGGATCCAACAATATGATTATTTTGGGGGGTCACAGCTTGAAAAGTTTGGGAAGCCTTGAGTTAGAGATAATGGCCAAAACATCTTGAAAACGGCCACTTTCGACGGTTTTCGATCGCCGATTTTCGAGGGGGGCCGGGGGGCAAAAAAAATCTTGCCTGCCCTAAATGTAATTCCTGGGGACGCTACTGACACACACACACACACACACACACACACACACACACACACATACACACACACACACACACACACACACGTTACATAAAGACTAAACAGACAACACACTGAGTGACATACATCACAACTCAACACAAGCGAGCGTGTGCATGAGCATGTGTGTTCACTTGCACGTGTGTGGATGTGGATGCATTAGCGTGCACGTACAGTATATCTCTATGTGTGTGTGCGTGTGCGTGTGCGTGTGCGTGTGTGTGTGTGTGTGTGTGTGTGTGTGTGCGCGTGCCTGTGTGTGTCTTGGAGAGTGAGATAATATAGCTGTGGTTTGTCCTGTGACCAGCACTGCAGTTATGAGAGCTAACAGAGAGAGGGTTGTGGCTTGTGGTTGTAACATGATGAGTGGAGTTATTACAGTGCAAGTGAATACAGGGGCACAGAAAGAGAGAGTGAGAGAAACAGCGCAAGGGATTTAGCTGTGTGTCTGTGGTGTTGTTGAGTGACCGAGAGGGTTTACTATGCTCACCACAACCAACCTGACATCTAGATCATGAGCTGTCTAGTTCTAAAACAAACAGGTCACTCGCACACAAACGCACATGCGACCACACACACACACACACACCCCCACACACACACACACACACACACACACACACACACACACACACACAGCCAGTGATCAATAAGTGCATGCATGAACATGTTGCCCTGGATATAGACCTATAGAAAATCTATGTTAGTATGTGTGGAATAATGCTGGAACAAAGGATCGGGTCATCCGGTCTTATCTGTGACCTGGGAAACATCAGTACAAACAAAAAGACCAACTTCATCACACAGACATGGCTGCTCTATGGTTATGATGATCGTGTTCAGCGTATTCACGAGAATGATGTGGTATTTACCAGGTGTGAAGCTGAACCTTTCTAAGAGCTTCGAGTTCACCATGTTGTGCGTTCCACCTCGAATCACTACGTGCAAGACAGGGCCCTTAAGCTCTATTTTATTATTTGCTTATTCAAAAATACCTGATCTACAAGCTCACAACTTGTAGTTCTGCACATTTTTTAAACATCTTGGCAAATATTGACGAATCATCTCGTCCCTGGCACAAATTATTTTCAATACAATTCTGTTTGGCTTTTAGCTTTCGGAAACAAAAGTTGCACAGGGCAGATATTACAAATAACACATTTAATTACTTTATACTTAAAAATAGACATTAATAGTGGAAATAGCCACGTTTTGAGCTTATAGATCTGCTATTTCCACTATTTTTTACATTTTTTGAAAATATATGAAAATATATATTTTTTTTAATTGATTAGACGATTATGTAATAATTGTGACAGGCCTAAATGGCTGCTCTACTGTATTCAGGCCAACCTCACCACATACAGTACGTAGATACTGAGACCAACTGTCTTCACCACATGCTGCTGTATTAGCTACAACCTATTCATAATAATAGCTCAGATTATACAGCGCTATGTAAAGTACCCAAAGTTACTTTACATTAAAGAAAAGGAACCAACATTATTAAGAAAAAAATAAAAGGAATAAAAAGAGAAGTACTAATAAATAAAAGGCTAAGCAAGGTTTGGGTGGACATCTTAACTCGGCCTCTGCTGGGAAAGGCTATCCTGAAGAGGTGGGTTTTGAGTGTGGTTTTGACTAACTATCTGAGACAAAATCTGTAGGAGTAGTAGCGAAAACTGGGTTTTGAAGTAGTCTGTTATAGCGCCACCATGAGGCCGATTTGAAAAAGTTGGGGTGGGGGTGCAAAGTTTCATGCCAATCGGTCCAGCTGTGAACAGCAGATTAGCAGATTAGGGGGCATAAAACATACTGTATGTGAAATGGGAAGCAGAGAACTTTTCCAAGCTGCTTCTATGGCTTATCTCACTTACAATAGTAGTATGGTAACATTTATTCCAACGGTGGTGAAGATAACGCCCACAAAGTTTCTATTACAGCACATACTGCCCCAAAACATGAACAAACACTACTTATATTTTAATAGTTGATAAGTGGCTATGGTATAACTATAATCTACTCCGAGCAATGCTAAAAAATAATACATGATGAGGAGTCTTAAGAAATCCCCAAACGGGAAAACGTAATAGATTATTGCATTATCCCTTACATTGAACCAATAACATACTTAACAATATACAGCACCAAGAACTGCTTTAACACAATATAGAACGAATAACTTGACACAAAATAGAACCAAGAACTAAATTGAAACATTATAGATACAACCAAGAACATCGATACAATATATTGTAGAACCAAGAACATCATTGACACAATAATACCACAAAAAAATAGAACCACAAAATCAATTTCTTTGCAGCATGGAAAAAGGGCCAGGATAATACACGTGGATGGAATACATCATTATCTCCCTGTAGATAACCCAATATCGTACCTGTATTTGCTTCCCCATGTTGTGTCTCTTGTCTTTACAAGGCTCCACAGAACAATCCAGTTTAGTCCGACACGTGTCTAGGTACATGTAGAGCAGTCTCTCCCTGGCAACCATGCCGTCCTGGGTTAGTCCTGCCTGCCTAGTGCCTATACTGACGTTTAAACACAGTCAGTTCCCCTGCTTGCCGATACTGACGTTTAAACACCCTGAGAATCTGTTCCCCTGCCTGCCTATACTGACATTAAAACACTATGGGAGCCTGTCAGCTGTCGGATCAATACCAGACTGCATTCAGTGAAGATAATGGTTGGTTGTGTAATAAATGAACGCATAACCTCCTTTATACACAGATCTCTCTCCCTCTCCCTTCCTCTCTCCCTCTCTTTCGCTCTACCTCCCTCCCCATCTATCCCTCTCCCCCTCACTCCACGTCTGACACCCCCCCCCCCCTCTCTCTCAATTTAATGTTTTTAGTTTTTTTCAATATCAACATGCTTTATTGGCATGATGCTGTAAGTAGAATTCTAAAGTAAGATTAATAAACTACAATATATTAAACACAAGAACAACAGGGGAAAAAAAACAAGAACAGAAAAAAGAGGGAAGTGAAGTAATTCCAAAGATTAAAGAAGTAATTCACCCCAAAAAATGACTTATTTTCTATAAATTCTATAAATTAAATTACTCCATGAAGCCTTGAATTCATGGAGATTTTTGGGGTTTTTGTTGCGTTCCTAGGCCAATAATTTATGACCGGCAGAGTCTCCGGTAGGAGACTTGTGGAGTCTCATCTTTCCACCGGTGATCAAATGATTGGCTTAGGAATGCGACAAAAACAAAAAATCTCCATGAATTCAAGGCTTCATGGGGGATGTAATTGATAGAAAATAAGACATGTTTTGGGTGAACTATACTCCTTTAATGAAACAATATACAAAGTACAGTAGATGTGTGTGGCGTGTGTGTGAATCTAAACAAAAATGACAGCCCTGTCTGTCTGTCTCACATTTGATTACACACACACATGCGCGCACACACACACACACACACACACACACACACACACACACACACACACACACACACACACACACACACACACACACACACACACACACACACACACACACACACACACACACACACACACACACACACACACACACACACACGCGCACAGGAAATGTGTCCCAGATCCTACCTTCCTCCTTTGTTATGTACACCTCACAACTTCCTGCTTTTGTGTGACCATGGAAAGTTGGAAAACAGTAAGTGTGTGTGTGCGTGTGTGTGTGTTTGTGCACGCGTGTGTGTGTGTGTGTGTGTGTGTGTGTGTGTGTGTGTGTGTGTGTCCTATAAACAATCATAGAGAGCTGCCAATCATAGAACAGTAGAGAGAAACTCTTTAACACACACACGCACGCACGCACGCACGCACGCACGCACACACACACACACACACACACACACACACACACACACACACACACACACACACACACACACACACACACACACACACACACACACACATACACACACACACACACACACACACACACACACACACACACACACACACACACACACACACACACACACACACACACACACACACACACACACACACACACACACACCACTCTGGCCACTAGTTTGCGGGTGGTAACAATGTTTATCGGCAGCACAGCCGATGGGTAGTTTGAAACACACCAGTGAAGTGATATTACAGCTGGTCTGTCGCTAACCGACTAAACAGGTGGGTCTAATGAAAAGCGACAACCCACCAAAAGAACACATGGCCAAATAAAGGGGAAGTCAAGAGGGATGTGATATTTGTTTGCTGGTTAGATATGGCCGTCTTTTGTCCACAAGAAGTGTCACATCCTCTGTGATGTTCAAGTTCACTATATTGTATTCACAAATACTTTAGAACTTCAATCTAGAGGCCTCAACGTCTGAGAAGTGTAACTTAAAAGTTTATTTCCTGCAGTTGGAACAGAAGATAGATTATCATATCGTTACATTTATGGTAGAATTATTGTAGATGTGAAATCTAAACACTACACAGTCAAAATGTCCGACCTTTAAATCTTTAATGAGTTTGTTCACGTCTGTTTGTCTCTCTTGTTGACAGCGTTGAAGCGTATTGAAGGATTTTTCCTGCAGGAACAGTTGTTTGCATGTGTGTTGTTGCTGTTGGTCGCCCTGAGCTACAACAGCAATCAATCGCAATCACAAACCTAATCACACAGAGCGAGAGAGCTATGTTTGTGTTTACAGTAACAGATGTAAAGCTGGACACCGGAGAAAACCCAGCGGTAACAAAGTTGCGCCAACTACTTTGAAAACCAAAAGTCTTGGCTTTGGTTCATTCAAGCTGTTACTTTTTACATTTCCGAACTGTTTCCACCCAGTTTTAGCAGCACCATTCACTGAAAATAGGTGTCACCAGACGTATCAGTAGGTCAAGGTGGAGATCTCTGATCCTCTGGCTATGTGAGTCGCGAGACTAATTCATAGCTTATATATTACATTTACTTTTGATTGACTGCACATACAGTATATTATCCATATACGCAATGTATAGGCTCACTAGGCTGACAGGCACTGTACATATTTCAGCCTCACATCCACTGTTTATATTCTGTATACGATGGGTATTGAACAGGGGATCCGTGACCCCTAGGGGGTCCTCAGAGTAATTGCAGGGGGGCCACCAATAACACACATAACATGAATCCAATATATATCATTAGCAAAGATACATTCTAAAGAGAAAAAAAACATTTATTTTACACAACACAAAAGTGGACTACTAGCACTGACTGGCTGTGGCTCCAGAAGTACTGAATTAATGCTGAACTGTCAGACGTTATGGACTCGTTCATGAAAGATTTATCAAGAAGAGTGCTTTGCAAACGGGTCTCGTCTCAGACACAACACATGCTGTGTTTTTAAAAAGGGAGAGTGGTCTGCCCTTTGCTTTTATTGACATGTAGGAAAGGTAATGCGTAGAAGGAGCACTTTGCAACCCTGTTTTGAAAATTGCTTTTCAACTTTTCAAAGCCATCAGTTGTAAAAAACATACCTCTATACATTTCTCTCACACATGTGGAGGAAATCACTCAAAGTACCGACTTTCAACTGTGGATGTATTAAAAGCTCTCAACTTAATGATTAACCTTGCAGTCGGTGACGGAGGTATGACGGACATGTGGACATTGTTACATCTACCTACCTAGCTGTGATCATCCTGTCGCTCAAATAGCGCAATGCCTGCCTCTGCTGCTTGTGAAAGGCTTTTAGTGCATCTGGATTGATTCAGCTCAAGAAGGGGAAATATTATGGCAGTCTGGTAGCACAGGGGTTAAGTGCCTGTCCACCACCAGTTTAAATCCACCGTGGTGCATCCGGTTTGGCTGATTGTCTATACAAACACAATTGGCCATGTCCGGGAGAGGGAGGCTGGACAGGAGAGTGATCTTTGTCGCTGTACATACTCCTACGGGCTGGGGGCACCTCATTTGAGATGGACAGTACAGTCAGTGCTTTCATTAGATGGTTTCAGAGAGTTACAGGGTTCTGTAAATGCATTGTATAAACAATATAGCAATTTGTTAATATTAAGGGACCAGTCGAAATTTACAGAAGGGGGTCCCTGGAGGAAAATAGGGGAGGGTCATGCCTTTCTAATTGTAGTACAAGGGAGGGTCAGCTAATTTTACTTTGAATCCAAGGGAGGGTCATGCAATTTTGAATTGATAAAATAGTCAATTTTTTATATACCTTTTTAGTACACCAGAACAGTGGTCAATGGCCCCTCTATTTCAAATGATACAAAGGGTTCAAATCCAGTAACACCTTGGTCTATTTAGAATCAATGACGGTCGTTAACAAGCCATCAACGCACAGCAAGTGTGAACGACCCAGTCAAATCTATTCAGAGTCTAAGGCCTAGGCTATACGTATATGGATCTTTTTGTAAACGGACATTTTTAGTCCTCCGTTTTAAAAAGAATCCCTGTCCACATGACAAAGATAAATACAAATCCCTGTCCACACGTAAACGCAGAAACGCATTGATCAGCTGCAAGTTTCAATGTTATATCAGTCAGATTTTATATTTACATTTATTTTATATATAAATACATATACATTTGTAATCACATGTTAAGGCCCAATACTGCAATAGCTGCATTATTTTAATAGCATACGTGAACAGCATACGTGAACATAAACGAAAACAACATTATTAGGGCGCAGCTGCAGCGCAAACAGTAGCCATGGTTCACATGACCGGTGCAGAGTCCCTGGTTTATAGTGGTGTTCGATTTTTTTTACATTGCCAACTCTCACATGTACATAAACGTTCAGATTTCAAATATAAAGTCCTTACCCCCGAGCCACGGATGTTACAAGGCGATCCGGACCGCGATACGTACCCGTATCTCCCGTATATTGTTCAATAAAAAGTATTTTAATCCGATCGCTGGCCATTTTCTTTTTCTTTTCTTTTTGTATCAGAGTGCAATACACCTCCCAACCATTAGTGTCGCATGGTTGAAAGCATCGGAGAAAATTGGGAGAAAATGGCCGGCGATCGGATTAAAATGCTTTTTATTGAACAATACGGGAGATACGGGTACTTATCGTGGTCCGGATCGCCTTGTAACGTCCGTGGCTCAGGGGTAAGCACTTTATATTTGAAATCTGAACGTTTATGTACATGTGAGAGTTGGCATTGTAAAAAACACACCTATAAACCAGGGACTCTCAGCACGACTGTCATGGTATGACAGTCATGTTTCAGGGCTACGCAAACAGATGAGTTTTACTTCATCAATTCATTCCATGAGCAGCCGGAACGGTCGTCCTCGTCCCAAAACTCCCCGCCCCACGCACCTTTTGAGCGGGCCACCAGCGGCCGCTCCATGGTCGCTGGATTTTGACCCGGGGCGATTGTGTTTTAGGACGACAGACCCCGCAGTCAACCCGGGTGCGTGTGCGCTACTCGGCGCAGAGAAAGAGGGGTTTCTTCACACAGTGAATGAGCTACTTTTCCCACCACTGTCTTATTATTAATTATGACATTATTTTGCCATAAATGAGCGTGCCTTGTTTCATAGACTGTAAGCGTTGCTCTCTCTCTCTCTCTTCATTTATTATTATAATGACCATGAGCGGCCCGGTGTTTATGTATTATTATATTATTTATTATTATAATGATCATGTGCGAATGCGCGATGACGTCATCGTTTCTCAAAATCTCCGGATTAGATGTCCACACAGATCCACTGAAACGCATGTTTTGGAAAACATTTAGAAACGATTTACATGGATCGTTTAGAAAAAGATCCATGTACGTGTAGCCTAGGGGAGGCATGCGATAATCCGACAGACCTTTTCTCCGACTATGTGGCATCCGCGTGCGGTTAGGGTTAGGGTGCGGGTTTGGTTCGGGTTTAGTATTGAAACGTCGGAGCGCTGCGCTGTCGGAGGAATGCGCTGTCGGACTAACGTACTGCACCCGTAGCCTAGGCCTTAATGATGGTGGTTGAACAATTAAGCAACACTTCAACAGGTGTTAGGCATATTAGGGAGATGCATTATCCCATATGATATGGGCACATTTCCTACTAATGATGACTAATGATGACTCAACCATAAACCGGTACAGTTTCCCTTGAAATTCTAACTCCCATTTCTGTGGAAGTTCTTGACATCCGACTTCCAAGTAACTAACAGCATTGATGCATCTTAACGCATCAATGCAACCTGAGACAGGCTTTATTTGAGCCTGTAACTAAATACAGGCTCAAATAAAAGCCTGTATTTACCTTGATGTACTAAAACCTCCCTTAAAGTCATCCTTGAGTTGAAGTTCCTTTCTGTTGTCATGCACATTAACAGTATCCACCATCGATAAAATACAATATAATACAAATCTTCACTTTCCTACATTACTAAATGCATGGTCAGGGACCACATGCAATACATCCACGGACCACCAGTTGAAAACCCATGATGTAGGCAACAGTGTAGTCACCGTAGTTTATAATTATGGGATTCAATGGGTTTCCCACATGTACGTTTAGAACACTGTCCATTCTGCTACCACAACAGACACTACACTGTGCATTTAGCAAGACTGACTACAGTAATGTTCTAATCAATGTGGAAAGCAAAACATCAGACATATTATCAGTTTTAAATGTCATGTTGTTGAATTTTATGGGGAGGGTTAGGGGTGTCAAGATAACACTAATTTCACGACACATACATGATGTTGGGCATATGATATCGATATGATACATTATTAATGTTCTTTTCTCATGTATCATCAACATTGGCCATCATCTTTAGTTTAAAATAACAATTATAAAGCACTTTTAAAAAACAACAATTACAAAGTGCTTTGTAACACACAAATAAATACATGTATGCAAGCTTAAGGGAGAAGTGAAGTTCTCACTAACTATAAACCCATTGTTTCAGAGGACAGATAGGCACTAATATAACAAATATAATATAATATAATATAATATAACACTGCATAACTATAAATTCCACAAACCTCATATTTTTGTCATCTGGACTTTACGAACCAAGTGCAGACTAGTTATTTACAACAGCTCAAAAAAAATCTATAATACCAGATACAGTATAATACCATGTAAACAATCTTAGATTAGATGTACTGTAGGCCTATTTGAGAGTGCAGAGGCATAACTGCTTTGACGCATGTCACATTAACGAGCGTTAACGAGCATCAGCTGACACACAACACCTCCCCTCTGCAGTGCTTTAAACTGAAAGTGACTGGAGTCTGTTTCATTCTCTCCAAAATATCTTGAATATGATGGAAGACATGATTCGTAATTACTGTGATTATGATAAGCTTTACATTTCGTATCATACACCATAGAACTCCTATAACTTTCACCGGCAAAAAAAATAAAGAAAAGAAAAAAAATATTACGATACAGTATGACATATTGACAATACCTATCGTCACATTTACCACGATAGGCTATATCGTTGGACAATATATCGTATATAACTCCAATAGGCGGGGAGGGTTAGTCTTTTTTTTTAATCACTTGGGGAGGGTCATTGATTTTTTTTTTTGTCAAAGGGAGGGTCATGGCATTTTAGATCAGGGCACATACATTTTCTCCAGGGGTACCCTTCTTTAAAAATCGACCTGTCCCTAAGAAGAAAATGTACTTGAATACAAATTATTTATAAAAGCAAGTACTCCAGTGCTGTAACAAAAAAAAGTAATATTTGACTGTCTATAGTTTGATTCAATCACCCACTGTCCACCCCTGCCAGTTGCATATGCTGTCAAATTCCAGTGACAATGTCTGGGTCACAAAATGTGCATATCTGGCAGAAATAGTTTCTGAGCTCAAAAGACTTAACAGTTCTATGCAAGACCCCAACACACATACCATCAAGCTGTATGACAGAACGGAAGGCTTTCAAAAAACACTTTAAAAATGATCCGAAAATGGAGTGACCGAGGCCTAGATTAATATGGGCCTAACACAATTTTACACAATATGTAGTAAGTAGGGGGTCTCTGCTTCGTCTCTCTATCAGCTAAGGGGTCCTTGGCCTGAAGACCCCTCCTGTATACTATCCATTCATGTACAATAGGTTTATGTTCATATTACTGGTGATAGATTGTACATTACGCTGAATTCACACCGGGAGCGTCGACACTAGTCCACAACGCTAAGAACGACACTAACGCAATAGATTGGGGGTGTCTGAGGTTATGAGTGACAGATGTCTCTGTGTGTTGTGGAGTCTCGCTGGGGAACCGCCTGACAGGTAAGCACCTCACCGAGGCGAGGCAGTGGGACAGGGGCAGAGTACAGCCCAAAGGACAGCACCCCAGCCTAGGCCACGTCATTGAAGGGTGGTATCTACCTCCTCACTCAGCCTGATTAGACTAGATTAGTGTGGGGCCACACTACAAACACTCACTCACTCTGCCTCAGTCCGAACTGGCCCTCCTCTGTGAATGGACGGGTGCTCAGGCGGTAAGCGAGATTTCCACTATTCCCCACTACATTCTGTTACTGGTGACTCACGTACTGACATTACCTTTCTTTCATTACATTGACCAATGTGCATGGAATAACCCCCGGATCGGGATGAACTATTATTTGATTATCCTTACCTTTGTTGACATTATTCCCCGCTCCCAACTGTGTATACAATTCTGAAAATAAATGCCACTGTTTTGGCTTTCACGATTCCTGTCTCTGAGTCTTGGTTTGGGTCAGTCGCCACAGTGTCAACAAGGCTGTCTGCTGTCGAGGTGAATAAACAGACTGCATGGAAAATAGCACATTTTGAAATCAAATATTTAAACTAGCAGCTGTAGATGGGAATAAAAGGGGTCAATATTGGTTGACTACCTATTTATCGGCTAAAATGCAAAACAAGCTGAGAATAACCTGCAACGAGTCTGTCTCACATTTTTCTTGGTAAATGTAACTGATTACAGTTACAGTACATTTAATTTGTAACTTAACCACGTAATACCAATACGTATTACATCCCAACTCTGTAACTTCCTGTCTCTCAGATAGGCGCTGTGTGAGACGTTAAGCCACTGGCCCAGGAGGCACGATCTAACTCTTCCTCAACAGACAACAATTCTCTGATCCACAATGTGGAAAGAAATAGCAGATCTACAAGCTTGTGACGAGCTATGAGCTTGTATAACTGATATTTTTGCCATAGCCAACCAATGTGCTATATATAGCTAAAATCTAAAACAACGCTTTCCTGGGTTTTAATGGGTTAACCTGCAAATGGGGGTTGTGCAGATGTTGTATCTGAACAAGAGCGCGCACACACACACACACACACACACACACACACACACACACACACACACACACACACACACACACACACACACACACACACACACACACACACACACACACACACACACACACACACACACACACACACACACACACACACACACTCCACTCATACTCATACTCTCAAAGACCTGTGAGTAATAGTAACAACACAACTCCAATATTAACTTAATATTAACATTAAATGGTTGTGGGTGAGGAGGACTGTCCCTTCCCTCTCAATGTAGTCATTTACAGGACACAGTCTCAAGAGAAATCTGTGATATCTTGACATACAGTATCAACTTATTTAAACCACAACACAGCAGTGGCTACTTTCAAAGACTCTGTAAAGGAAATTCAATGATTTGTTTCTTAACACATTATACATTATAATACTGGGAACCGACCACTTCAAATGTTTTTTTGTCTGAGTTATGATTTTTTTGGCCAGGGCTATCATAATCACTTGACCACACAATGGTGTGATATTATAACCATACTACAATCATAACTGCAATGCTGTTGTTGAACCATAATGTTATCTCTGCTCCTAATAATACCTTCCTGTATGATGTTCTGATTTATGCTGCGGTGTACGATGGTGTCGCACGTACAAAATACCAGATCTGAAACATGGCAATGTTTTTAAAGATTCAAATGTAGCTGCTTGGTTAATAACACATTATTTGGTGGTGTGACAAACAGAATAATATTATTAGCGATTATTACTGCTTTACAGGGTCCTTAAAAGTTTCTGAGCATGAAAACGATGTATGTTTTTGGTGTTGTGCTGGGGCATGGTAAATTGGCTGGTCTAGATCATTCATTATTTTTTTAAACTCAATGCTGATTCTCTCAGTAATGTCATCTACCATGTTCAACAGGTCAGCTGTTGACCAATGACGTTCAATGACAGACTGTGAGTCATGGTCAGTCCACACACACACACACACACGCACACACACACACACACACACACACACACACACACACACACACACAGTCCTCTATACTCTTGAGTAATAAACTAATAGTAAGAACACAATAGATCCTAATATTAATTTGTGTGACTCAGTTAAGCTGGCAAGATACAATGGGTGTGTGTGGGTGAGGACCTTCTCCTTCCCTCATTACCGGGAAAGGGTGAGTGGCGCAGTGAAACTGTCCCAGAGGCAACAATTACAACAACTTATAAAAGCAACTGAGATAAGAATAGAAGAATAGCCATCGCCCAGCCCGGTGGGTTCACAGTTCACACACTGTAGTCTCCATGACAACACTACTTCGACTCCACAGAGCAGAATCAAACAGACAAACAACTGACCCATAGTTGTGTAACAGCGCTACCAGATTGTTGTGTAGTGTGGTCAGAAGGAGGCGACTGTTCGTAGCTCCAGTGGAGTCGGTACTGCTGTATGGGGCTGAGACATGGACCCTCACAGCAAAACAAAGAAGGGCCCTGGATAGAGTCTACACAAGAATGCTACGAATGGCACTAGTAGGTGTCAACAGAAATGTGGAATTCCCTACCAAAAGGAGTAAAGGAGTGTAAAACCCTACTCACTTTCAAAACTGCCTTAAAGAAACACCTTCAGGAGGCTGCAATTCGAAAATGGCCCCTGTCAAAGTCTTAACCTGCTTAACAAAGTCAGAGAGAGAAGGATGAGGCTGGCAGGGCACTGTGTCAGGCACGCGGAACTAGTGGCAAACAAACTGACACTGTGGGAGCCAACCCATGGCAAAGCCAGTAAAGGCAAGAAGCACACCACCTACTGTATGTAGATGCACTGCGGCGTGACAGCTTGGCTAACAACACTGTAGAGCTCAAGACCCTGATGTTAGATAGGAGAGTGTGGAGGGCAGCGATTCACAATAGTCGTGAATACATTTTAATTTATCATGAAATTGTCCTCCGTCATACACTAGGATGAATTAGCTTTTGTTGAGCAGCAAATTCAGTACCACTTAAACCCTCTATACTTGATAGAACGGACCTGAAAATAGTCATTTGGTACGCTCTTATTTCACTCTACACAAATCGATTCGCCAAAAATAGCAGATCTACAAGCTCACAACGTGTTGCGTTGCAACGCGTTGTGAGCTTGTAGATCTGCTATTTTTGGCGAACATTCCCAGCAGAATAGGGATGCTGGGGATTCAAGTGGTCATTGGTCAAACAAAAGTGGCATTTTAAGTTTCAAGCATATTTTGATTATCGCGATAATATCGTTAATCGCAATCACTTTTGCCACAATAATCGTGACATGTAATTTTCATATCGTCCCATCCCTAACATGTGTAACATGATGTGACATCAGGTACATTATGTAACATCATGTTACATTGTGTCACGTCATATATCATCCACAGTAACATATTACAATGCATCATCCACATCATGTATCATCCGGTACCTACAGTATATAACATAATTTATCAAACAGGAAAATAAAGAGCTGAACTTACATTGATGTCCAGACTGCAGAGACTCAGAGACTCTGCTTCTCTCTGCTCCTGTTTCCTCTTCTTCTGCAACGTGCACACACACACACACACACACACACACACACACACACACACACACACACACACACACACACACACACACACACACACACACACACACACACACACACACACACACACACACACACACACACACACACACACACACACACAGTAGCAGTAAGTATGTAGTAGCAGCTAAAAGGGACGTGATTCTACCCCTAACATTTTGTCAGCATGTCGAGTCCTATAGAAAGAGACCATACATTATGTGTTATGTAACTGTATAGGCTTAAAAGAGATATAGAACTCTATGGAGGTGTTTTCATGTCTTTGTATTATCATTCTGACCAGTGACTAGCGTAGATAAACTGTAGAGAGGAGTAGGGTACAGAATGTTAGAGTCACAGAGTTCGGACTAGCTGTGTTTAACAATAGAAGGAAGTTTGATGTTTTGTCGATGCATTGTGTTCTCTTCTGTCTGCCGGATATTACCTCCACTTTACCTTCAACATACTACTGCCAATGCACAAACAACTTAAAGGGGGATCACATTTTATTTTGTAAAATAAATTTAGAATATTATGTGTACAAATCTCTCTCTCTCTCTCTCTCTCTCTCTCTCTCTCTCTGTTCTCCAGGTCAACTTTCATTTTCTAACTTCTCAGGACAGCTCAGGATAGCTCAGGATCAGGATGTAGAGCTGACTCTTTGGTCCTCAAAGTGTCCTTGAACAAGACACTAAAGCCCTGCTGCCGATGAGCAGGTTGGTGCCATGCATGGTTTCCTCTGCCATCGGTGTGTGAATGTGTGTGAAAACGGGTGAAAGTAATGCACATTGTTGTTTGGATAAAGGCGCTATATACATGCACCATTTACCATTTTAACCCATTCGATCCGGGAACGCATCTGTGTCATTTTAGATTTAAGCTATAACCATTATTTTTAGACGTTGGCTATTCAAAAATAGCAGATCTACAAGCTCATAGCACGGCACCGAGTGCTACGCTATGAACTTGTAGATCTGCTATTTTTGAACATTTGTGCAAATCTTTGAATTTTTTTGTTTTGTTTTGGGGGGGGGGGGGGTCCCTGGAACAACATATTTTGATGGGGATCGGCAGCCAAAAACATAATTTTGGGTGGTCCTTGACAAGAAAAAGTTTGAGCACCACTGATATAGCAACAATATTTTTTTCCAAAAAATTAAGACATTTGTTGAGACATTTGACAGTTACAAATGTTCGCTTTAAATATATACATTCAAAGATTTGCAAAACGTTTCGCGATGTAAAAGAAATAGCAGATCTAAAAGCTCATAGTGCGGCACTCTGTGCAATGCTATGAGCTTGTATATCGGCTATTTTTGAATAGCCAAAGATATCTAAAGTGACACAGATGCGTTCCCAGATTGAGCCCCCGCACACAGCGCTGATTCCTAAACAATTAACACAATATGCAAAATTATGATGTTTTAGTTTTAGTAACATTGCTGTTCTACATACTGCCAACCAGTTGAAGAAATCACAGATCGAGGCTTTAACCTCTGCTTTTATATGAAATATACAAACAAACACACACACTAACCCGGTGGTGAACAAACAGACAGCATCCCATCATCAACTCCTCTCCTATCCTCCTTTCACTCCTCTCTCCCTCTTCTCTCTTCAGAGCCTCCTCTTCTCCCTCTCTGTTCTTCTTTTCTATCGTCTTCTCTAATCTTCAATGGTCTTCCCTTCTTTCTGTTCCTCCTGTCTGTTCTTCTCTCTTGTCCAAAGTGAATTCAGCTTCTTTGTTCTTCTCTCACTCACTCTCTCTCTCTCTCTCTCTCTTTCTCTCTCGCTCTCTCTCTCTCTCCTCGCTCGTTCTCTCTACATTCTGATTCTCTCTGCAGGTTGCCTGCCTTCTCTTCTCTGGGACAGGGTCTCCTCAGTGAGGCAGGACAGACCTGGGAACTTGTGTGTGTGTGTGTGTGTGTGTGTGTGTGTGTGTGTGTGTGTGTGTGTGTGTGTGTGTGTGTGTGTGTGTGTGTGTGTGTGTGTGTGTGTGTGTGTGTGTGTGTGCTGTATTTTGCTCTCCTTTGTGTGTGGTCAACCTGTTCCCGCTTAATAAACAGGAAATGACGGTTGCCGGGGGAAACAAGCCGTAGCTATAATTAGGAAGTGAAGGAGACTTCAAGACACTGCTAATGGACGCACACACACACACACACACACACACACACACACACACACACACACACACACACACACTACATGTTGTAGCTCTGTGTTGTTGTTGTTGTACTCTGTGACCCTGCATAGCATCTTACCCCTCTGAGCTTCCATCTGTCAGGAGAGGAGAGGAGAGGGAAAGACGTCTTCTTTTTGACAGACGGCCTGAGAGAGAGAGAGGGGGAGAGAGAGAGAGAGAGAGAGAGAGAGATAGAGAGAGAGAGAGATGAATTTGAATACATTTTTGTGTAAATCATGTCAACCAATCTTTATGACAGAGTATTTTAACAAAAAAACTAGCATCAATCTGCATAGTTTGGGGATGGTCTCTCTACTCTTCCATTGAGAGATTTCAAGCCGAGTGTCTGGGATGCTATTTACCGGTTGACAATGTCAGTAACGTTTTTTGTAGTAGATAACGCACTGGAAGTGAAGCTTTCCATATATCGACACCAATAGTGGCCATAGTTGGTGCTATAGTAGTCTCGCAAGCCAGACTGGAGCACGGAAGCTCTGAAAACGATCCGGGGGTGAAGCGGATGTGGCGTCTCCTCCCCGCTTCCGTTTCGTCTTTACAGTCGCGCAAATTGTAAATCATATAAATCAAACTTATAAATAAACTAGAAAATGTGCTCCTCGGAGCAAAGGTCTCCGCCAGCGGACCCGTGCTATTTTAACCAAAGGAAATCACCTACCCTATCTTTAACCATAGTTTTCTAGAAATGTTCTAATTCTACAGCTGTGTTCTCAGCTGTGATCTCAGTTTGTACTGGAAAGTACTGTTCCCGATTGATCCTGTCTTACCTATTTATATTACATATTGAGATGTCACGTGAAGCTTGACCAATGTTGGGTGTTCTCAGACGGACACATACTGTACAGAGACGGACGGAGAGGAAAAGATACTCTCCATTAATCCTGTCAATATAACATATTGTCACGTGTCACTTGACCAATGTTAGCTTGGCTGATGGATAGGTGTGTCACTTCAAAACATATAAATGAGGTTTTGAAGTGACACACCTATTTATAGGTCTCTATTTCATCATGCGTCTCGCTAGCCAATCAAAGCACACCCTTTCAACATATTGTCACGTGTCACGTGAAGCTTGACCAATGTTAGCTTGGTGGACACACGGAAGGACGAGAATGAAAACATAGTCTCCTGGCGGAGACAATAAAATATGAATCAAAATAATTGAAGCCTATATAGCTTGCTGCTATCAGAAATGGGAATTCAAAAATATTTTCGTTAGTGGAAATGACGAACAGATGGCAGCTTCCTTTCTACTTTTGGGAGGTGTAGTTCCAGACTTTATAGCATTCAGAGATTATAGAATAGTTGTCTGGCCACGCAAGACTAGTGCTATAGCCACTAGATTACATTTTTCGCACTTCTCTGTAAGTACGTCTTTGAGCGTCAGCCCATGTATGATATCATCCCCATGCAATAAATCTACGTGTTAAATTGTTTCTCCTCAGAGAGCTGTAAATGTTTTTCAAAATACAAAAAAAATGCCTAATAAGATTAAGGGATAAGGCGGCGCGCAAGATAGGGCCCTAAATCTTTTGATCGCTACCAACAGGACTTGTGTTGTTAAAAGACTGCACGTGATTCAGACGGTATCTACAACGTGAGTAAATGTATTCACTGCTCTCTGTGTTATTATCACTGCCACCACTTCCTAGTCTGTCTCTAGTCTGATGTCATATCTACTCGCCTGTAGTCTTTCATGCAAATATTCACACTAACACCACTGGGTTCGAACACCACGGGCCAGAGCCAGGACTAGGGCTAGAGTTTTGGGTCTGTGAAGGCTCTAGTTTTTTTTGTTTTTTTTTGTTCTTTATTTACCCAGGGTAGTAGCTGAGCACAAGTGCTCATTTTCAGCAACGCCCTGCACATAGAAACACACAGACACATTAAAACCTGGGAGCTGACTAGTACAACCACAGTCTTATACTGTTGGCCACTACGCAGCTCCACTGGAGCAGTTGGGGTTCAGTGCCTTGCTCAAGGGCACTTCAGTGGTGTTGGGCAAGTGGTGAACATTCACTTCCCCACCCAGATTTTTCCTGCCGGTCCTGGGATTCGAACCGGCAACCTTCCGGCAACGAGGGCGCTCCTCTAAACTTTAGGCCACCACTGCCCCCGTTACGGTATAGTGCAGGGGTTTTCAACTGATTGTGAACCAGGGACCACCACCCTGACTAAGAATCAACCTGAGGACCACTGTTGTGTTAGGTGGGGATATGAGCTAAGATTAGTGCTTTGGTAACACTTGCTATGCATGCATGCGTTGTCTACTCTATACCACTCTTTCTCAACCAATGGTCCACAGACTACTAGTGGTGCAGGGCATAATTAGGCCTGCAGGTTGTCAATGGGAAAATGTTTTAAAATGTAAATACAAAAATAAAATACCTTTGTTAAATGTATTAAAATATGTTTAAATAATATTTCATAAGTCCATCAAATGTAAGAAAATATTTGAATTAATAGGCATGGTGTGGGAGAAAAAAAGCTTGAAATTAAATAATGACTGTCCAGCCCAGGCAGTCACTGAAAATTGTGAGTGGTCCAGAGCTACATAAGAAAAGGTCGAGAACCATGATCTATTCCTATCACAGTTACCTGTATTCCATTCTCTTACTTTATCCGACCTTCCACTCATGCTAACTGATATACTGTATCTTATGTATGAGTGAGCAGGCACATGCAATTACATGGGTACATTTCCTAATAATAACTTAATCAGGCAATCCGGTACACTTCCCCGTCTTGAGATTGTAAACTCCCTATTCTGTTGAATTTCTTGACCTCCGACTTCCCAGTAACTGAAAACATTGACATGTCATCACTTCACCAGGTCATTAATGCACTGTTCCATGGAACAAGAAAAAAACAAATGTCACGTTCCTACATTACTAAATGCATGGTCAGGGACCACATGCAATACCTTCACGGATACACAAGTGGTCCCCGGACCACCTGTTGAAAACCCCTGGTATAGTGTGTATGGTGTGTGTGACTGCATAGTGTGTCTCTTACCCCTCTGAGCTTCCATCAGTCAGGGGAGGAGAAGAGAGAGCAAGATGTCTTCTTTTCGACTGACGGCCTGAGAGAGAGTGAGAGAGAGAGAGAGAGAAACAAACAAATTAAAGCTGAAATCTGGAAGGGATGTATTTGTTATTTTAACCAATCTATTGTATATGATGGAGATGTTAATAACGATACAATTTGCACATAGTGGCTATGCGGCCTTCACATCTTAGATTTTCAGGTCACTTCGTGGTCTGTAAATCTAGTAGTGCTGATCAGAGCGCTATGTCACACGAAGCTTGGTCACTCAGATTCAGATGTTATGTTTTTTTGACTGGATTTTGCCAATCAAATTCGGATGTTTCGTTTGTGACCCCCCCCCCCCCCCACCACCACTGTCCAGACATTAGCCAATTGTAACATATGATAGATGAAGCTAATTTTAAACTCTTGAAAAAGTGGTCGGCGCAATTAATTAGTGGACAGTTTGGGTAGATCGGACGCTGCTTGTGGTGGTTTCAAAAGTTCCATGTGGTAAATGGCCGTGTGGTGGCCTCACAGGGGCCCCCTGAGTCAGGAAGAAGCAGTACAATTGGGGAAAGGAGACTTTCCAAGCGGAATAATGGACAGAAATAACAAAGTCATTACATTACATTACAGTCATTTAGTAAGTGCATTAGCTGGAACATGGGTTGAAACGGAATTAAAACAACAAAACGTATTGCACAGCATAGGGATAATTACATCGTAGGAATCAGTGGATCCATGTGAACATGTGTGATATGTAGTGTACAGATTGTGGGGGTACGTTTATTAAAAATGTGTGAACATTTAGAAATATATATCTGTCTCCATTCCGGCTAAATTTTGTAATACCCACTTATGGAATTTCTTTGCAATTACAAATTGCATATATCAAACAGTACAAAAGATAAAGAATACAAATAATAGCACACCATATGGGGAGCTACACCATATAGGGAGATACATTTATCATATTTTTGTAAATTCATAATCTCAGATCCACTACATCAGGGGTTCTCAACTTTTTCAGGCTGTGACCCCCCAAAATAATCATACATTTCAGGATGAGGACCCCCCCATCCTGACAAACACGTGGAATTGTAGGAGTTTAGTTTGACTCGGTTTCACAGATAAATTTGCCTCTTTCTTATATGATTTGACAATTTAGCCAATGTTTGACCAGTTTTTATAGTATAGCCTTTTTTCTTGTATTTATTTGTGGTCCATTTGGTTCCATTTGTACACTGACTCCCAGAGTTATTGGGGTTAAGCTGGGTTTGAGAACCACAGTGCTAGAGCACGCAGCCCATCTAGTGGTCAGTATTGGTCAGTACATTTGAAATGAAAACAGCAGCACAAGAGGATGAGACACTACAAAGAGAGACTGTTTGTTTGTCTCCGTTATGGACGGTTTCATCCAAATGCCATTATCTGCATAACATGTGGCACACACATGCTCCAATCACAGCACTGACCTACCCTGACCTCTTAATCAGAATGAGCTTTATTCGCCCAGTATGTTCACAAACAAGGAGTTTCACTTGGCATTACTCTCACATCAAAGAAATTATATATATATATATATATATATATATATATATATATATATATATATATATATATATATATATCCATGCTTGAGTAGTATGCTATAATAAAGTAAAAATAAATATGAGTATAGTGTATGAGTAGTAAAACAGTTATATATCATATTGCCCAAACCAGAGTCACAAATATAGCAAAAGTAGGCTACAGTGGTGTAACAGGTATTGTCAGTATTATACATTATAATAGACTTTGGCCTTGGTAGGTGCATGACTGCAATTAGCAATAACAACAAGGAGCAATATTTGCAGAGCTGGATACCAAATCATTGTCAGTCACCTTGTCATTAGCAAAACCAGCCTTTGCTGTTAGTGTTAACTACTGTACCTTAAATGTGCATTTTACAAAATACACTACAATTCGAAGCATGACTGTTGACACAGGCAGCGACAGCTAACTGAAATGTGCATTTGACTAAATACACTACAATTCGAAGCATGACAACCAACAACAGCATATTATTCATGCTAGCCTACTAGGGATCCAAACTGTCTGAACCTGAACTATCTTTGCTATCTTTTTGCAAGCCTTCTTCGGGTACCCTTCGCTGCAGCACAAGGAATGGGGTAAGTTACTAGGGGTGCAGTTTGTGAAATGTTTAGCCCCCCCAACTTTTGCATTAGGTTACAGCTGGAGTTGGCTATGTTTTAGCAATTTCAGATAATTGGTAAAGCAGTAAGTATGGTTATGTTCAGGGAAGAGTTTGGTGTGGTTTGAATAATTAATTTGTGTTAATTGGTAATGCATTGTTAGTATCATTGTTTAGGCATGGGTTTAAGTTTAAGCCCATGCCTAAGCACTGTTAGTATGGTTAAGTTAAGGTGTAGTTTTGATGTGGTTTTGGTAAGAATATGGATATTGGGAGGTACTTTGTCTATGCAATACTTGGAGAACAGTTGAACAAAACAAAGTATTGCAAGTATTAGCTCATAGCTATAAGCTGTCTCCCAGTGCTGAACTGCTTCTGGAAGAATGTTTAGGTTACATCCCCTCCTAATTTTATCATCAAAGCAAACCTATGACACAACCATAGGGGTGGGTTATATTATATATGCATTGCTTAACAACACATGTTTCACTGCCCCACTCCATGTGTGAGGACAAACTGAGGGTGTGGCTGGCTAGATAGCGTTCATACTTTGGTCCTTCAAAAAATATAAGGCACATAATAGGCACTGCCTTTTTATGTTAAACCCTATGAGAAATTACTAAAATTCAACCGCATAGCAGCCGATGTTAGAAGGCGTTGATCAGAGTGCCTTTTCTGGCTAAACAAAGTGCTTTGAAAAGTTGGCGGGAAAACGTTTAGATCTTCACTTATGACACAAACCACTTTTTAATCAACTGTCCAATCACGATGTACACAAATACAGAGCTACTCGTCTGAGCTGATGGTCTCGCTATGCCCCACTATCAGCCACGGACGTACCTACACCAGATTACCACCAACTCCTCTTCTTGTGCCCAACAAAACAGTATATTAAACCTGTTATTACCTATTATACACTACTATTACATCATATTCGCTATATTCATTGTGGAGACATATTCTTTAAAGGCAGGCCACTTCATATATTGCAATTGATGGAGTTGTGGTCCAGCAGCAGTGTGACCTCCAGGTGACTCAAAGCAGCCCATCAGCAGAGCTGACAGGCAGGGGAGGAAACACACAGACTTCGTTGCTCATCTATAAACATTTTAGATGATATGCCATACAGTTGCTCAATCTAGATTACTTCCACATTTACACCTACTAGAACTTTTTTCAATATTATGTAATTCCTTAAAGAAGTAGTTCACCCAAAACATAATTACACACCCTATGAAGCCTTGATTTTTTTAGTTTTTGTCGCATTCCTAAGGCAATAATTTGATGACCGGGTCATCGGTCAGTAGGAGACTCAGTAGGAGAGTCTTTGACTCTTTGAGTCGACTCCGCCGGTCATCAAATCATTGGCTTAGGAATGCGACAAAAACAAAAGAATCTCCATGAATTCAAGGCTTCATGGGGTGTGTGTTTGATTAGAAAATAAGTCATTTTTTTGGTCAACTACTCCTTTAAGAGTTATGTTGAAGTATGTTTGAGCAAATTGCTCAAACATACTTCTGTCAGGACAACTCATAAATGGATAGAGATTAAAGACAACTCATGAGGATAAGATATATTTATTTATTTATCAAATCCCGTCACATATTTCCCCAGCATCCTCATTGTAAATAATGATGCAAGTAATTCGAAACAAAATTCGCCTCTGAGTGATTGTCCTCTAAAAGGAGAAATGAAAGTAGGATAAATGTTTCTGAGAGGATTTTAGTTTCTTTATATTCTCTTGACATCTGCCTCAGTCTGAGTGATTGAACTCAAAGGAGAAATGAAAGTAGGATAAATGTTTCCGAGAGGATTTTAGTGGGTTTTGAACAAAGCACCAAAACTGCGAGTTGTTCTGCTTTTTCAAACCTCATCTTGCAGGCTATACGGTCTGAATGTTCTTCTTGAATGCTTTGCAGGAAGTTTATGTACGGTATGCTGGCCTCTGGCAAGAGGAAAGGGTTCCTCCACCCATTCCAGTCCAGCACAGCTCTCCTCAATGTCTGTGAAACATGACTGGAACAACCTATCTTATCCAAATGTCCCTCTACAATGAGCTCTCTCCATGGGCCTCATTCACAGAATGTGAAGCACCAGTTGGAGTGTTTCTACGAACATAGTCTGATTCATAATTGTTGCTCTTCTTCTCAGAATTTGTTCCTTATTACGCACAAAACGTACCATGCAAGAAGACACTTTCAGTGCTCAAACAAATATATATATTATTTGTTTTAAATCAACTTGACTATCAACTTGACAATGACTATCGTTGTTGAAGTAAGTGCACAACCACAACACATGTCATCACATGACATCACAAGAAAAAAATGGAGAGAGGTAGACAATGTGCATGAGAGAGAAGGGGGAAGATAGTCGAGAGTATGTACAACTGTTAATCACATGCTGCACTACATTCATTGCTGTAGGCAGAATGTATACATCCCTAATATTGTTAGGGAGTGCCTCTCTGCCTCCAGGAGATTTGTGCTCCGAGTTCACCTTTCTAGTTGTCTCTTGCACTTCTTAATTGCTTGTAAAGTTGCCTGAAAAGGGCATCTGCTAAATTCCTAAAATGATGTTAGACAATTGTGTAAATATTTTTGTAATTTTCAAATTACAAATGACTTGCATTTTATTTAAATACATTTTCTCATATTGGTATTTTATATTTTATTTAAATACATTTGATGAGCAAGTATTGTGTCAAGCGGTCACATGAGCCAGTCATCCCCTCTGCACACAGTTCAACTACGATCTTTCTCTCTCTCTCATATTGACGTGACAAGGCAAACCATTCACTGATTTCCTGTATGACCATGACTCATCATGACATCATCAACGCTAGTCCAGAGATCCCTAGGGTGAAATGAGTTGTTTCATGGGGAAAAATATCATCCCACCTAGCCTCAGTGGACTAGACTACGACAGTCAGATCACAATCTTAAAAACACTTCATTACAAAAGTCAAGAGGAATTAAATACTCCCATGGTTCTCCCATAGATTGTACGATTGGAAACAATGGAAAACGCATGACGCACACGCAATCGTTGTGGGATGAGTAGTTCCGTCCCCTTTTAAACTATGTCTTGTACCTTTGCATTTTTTGGAATTTCCCAATTCTTTTTATGAACGGAATCAAATGTTTTATGGTCATGATTCATCAGGTCGCTGGTTGGCTTGATTCCATTCTTAAAACTCTTTATATAAGGATTTCCTCCTTATATAAAGAAGAAAAAGAAGATGAATAAAATTACATTGGAGCAGATGAGTGTGCGGGTTTAATCGTTTTCTTCATGATACATTCAAACCCAGCACCTCAACCAAGTGATGTGCGTATTCTATTTGTTTTTCTCCTTATATAAAGATAAACGCTTTTCCAGCACCAGAGCCATTGAAAACGTGGGAGGTCACTGTTGAGCTCTATAGACATATCGCTGTGACGTCATATTGACTTCCAAATATGGAGTTATTCGTATCTCGATTGACTTGCTGTATAAGTTCTATAAAAAAAGTTACAATTTTCTAAAAATATATAGAACATGGCCATACATTGACTTCCTCGGCCTACCAGCAGAACTGATTAGTTCATTGGTTTGTGAGATTAGCCTTGGACACACAGACAAACACGTACTGTACATTATCTTCTAGACGCTCAGCCCCCTAAGTGCCATGCCGTAAAAAGATATTAAAAAAACATCTCTTCATACCCAACATCATGCCACGGAGGCCCCATAGATATATTACTTTCTCTCCCATGTTCAACAGGGAATTACAGTGTTGCTATGAATGGAATGCCCATGATTCAATACATCTGCATCTGAGGGTAATCAATTAATCTTTGTTCTTTGGTTTGCTTTGCAATTGGACATTGCCCCATCAGCACCTACTGTACTGTATGTGCACCCTGGAAGGAGGGGTTCCCCTCCCCTCTTTTGTGATAATTCCTGAGGTTTCTTCCTTTCCTTTTCCCGTCTTAGGTTTGCTTTGGGGAGTTTTTCCTTGTCAGACTGAGGGTCTAAGGAAGGACTGGGAGGGAGTGACATTTTGTTACAGTTTACTTTGTTGAAGTGTCTAGTAAAACCTTTTGAGACTGTAACAGTGAAGCGCTACATGAATTGATCGATAATAATGGCACCTTCTCGTTCTCACCTTTCTTTTTTCAGGGCTAAACCTGTTATGCAAAGTAGCCATTTGGGTACTTGGCCGTACCTTGCACGTGCGCATGAAAATGTTCTAGTGGAACGCTGTGGAGTCCCGTGTAGCGACCAAAACAGCACTGCTTCTCAGCTGCATGACACCCCTCCACTCTGGATACAGTATCCACAATCATATCAACAAACATAAGAAGCCCTATTTTGTCTGCTGTTCTTTGGCTTTAACTTCCTTTATTCTCGTATCATTCAAGATCACAACACACTCATCTACACCATCAAATCAAACACAGTAAGACCACCAACCAACCCCATCAACTACTGCAGCTACACCTGACTACGCAACATTCTAGTTCACACCACAACACCTCATCTTCTACCTCAAGTACGGCAACAAAGACTGACCGTTTTGGACTCACCCATCCCATCT